>NC_137346.1:46684220-47171763 GCF_965287045.1 Carcharhinus amblyrhynchos
TTCGCCAACAGGAAGAGAACAGTCTTGCCTGGTGACTGTCGAGCGATGTTCATTCATCCATTGTCGTAGCATCTGCATGGTCTCCCCAATGTACCATGCTTCGGGACATCCTTTCCTGCAGCGTATCAGGTAGACAACGTTGGCCAAGTTGCAAGAGTATTTACCGTGTACCTGGTGGATGGTATTCTCACGTGAGATGAAGGCATCCGTGTCGATGATCCGGCATGTCTTGCAGAGGTTGCTGTGGCAGGGTTGTGTGGTGTCGTGGTCACTGTTCTCCTGAAGGCTGGGTAGTTTGCTGTGCCGATAATTGTCAGAGGATTTAACTGGTGGATTGAAGATTTGGGCACAGAAATAGCAGATGAAGTTTAATCTGGACAATATGTGATGCATATTGGAGGATCAAAGTTATGTATGAATTCCACTGTAAATAGCAGAACCATTAGGCACATTAGCATACAGTTCCCAAAAAATGGACACTTTTATCACCAAGGTGATTAAGAATTCATGTTGCCTGCTTGACTTCATCTCAGGGCACAGAGTAGAGGGTTTGGGAAGTCATGTTGAAGCTGTGTAATCATTGGTTTTCCTGTATTTGGAGTATTGAGTGCAGCTCAGATCACCACACTATCAGAATCCCTACAGTGCAGAAGGAGGCCATTCGCTCCACACAGCCTGCCCTGAAATTAACGGACAATTCATCATGGCCAATCCGCCTAACTCGCAAATCATTGGACTGTGGGAAGAAACCCGAGCACCCGGAGGAAACACACACAGACATGGAGAGAACGTGCCAACTCCACACAGTTAGTGACCCAATCCGGGAATCGAATCCGGGTCCCTGGCTCTTTGAGACAGCAGTGTGTCTCCCCAAAAGGACGTGGAAGCTTTGAGGAAAGTGCAAATAAGGTTCACCAGGATGTTGCCCAGTTTCGAGGGCATTGGCTGCGAGGAGAGATTGCATTAACTCGGATTATTTTCACTGGAGGCTAAGGGGAGACCTGATGGAGGTCTACAAAATTAAGAGAGATGTAGGCACAGTGTACAGTCAGAGGCTTTACCCTTGGGTTGAAGTGTCATCTACAAGGGGGTGGTGGGGAGGGGAGCAGGTTCAATGTGAAAGGGGAAAAATTTAAGAGAAGTGTTTGAGGATGTTTTTTTCACAGGGAGTGGTGTATGTCTGGAACACATTGCCAGAGAAGGTGGTGGAAGCAGATACGTAGCAAAATTGAAGAAGAATCCGGGTGGTCACATAAACAGGGAGGAAATAGAGAAATGGAGATAGAGATAGAGGTCAGTGGAGGGACTAATAGCAAAAGGTTTTTTTTAAGTTAGTGAGAACATCATGATCGGCACAGTCTTTGAGGGTGTAAGGCCCTGCTCCTGTGCTATACTTTTCATTCTGTTTTGTTCGTTGACAAGCAAGAGAGGGAAATAAGGCACCTGGGGCATTGTTGCCTTGGACAAGGGGTGAGGAAATTATAAGCCAGGAGGCTGCACAGAGTTAGGGGAATGAGTTGATTAAAACTAAATAATTACAATGGACAGAGTTTATAAATCCAACTGGAAAATAGGTTTAACTTTAAGGCCTGTCTTTATAGGGAGCAGGGTGTATAGAGTTGGGTGTACAGAGTTGGGAGCAGTGTGTAAAGAGTTGGGTGTACAGAGTTGGGTGTATAGAGTTGGGTGTACAGAGTTGGGGGTGCAGAGTTGGGTGTGCAGAGTTGGGTGTACAGAGTTGGGTGTACAGAGTTGGATGTGCAGAGTTGGGGGTGCAGAGTTGGGTGTGCAGAGTTGGGTGTGCAGAGTTGGGGGTACAGAGTTGGGGGTGCAGAGTTGGGGATGCAGAGTTGGGTGTACAGAGTTGGGTGTACAGAGTTGGGGGTGCAGAGTTGGATGTACAGAGTTGGGGGTGCAGAGTTGGGTGTGCAGAGTTGGGGGTACAGAGTTGGGTGTACAGAGTTGGGTGTACAGAGTTGGATGTACAGAGTTGGGGGTGCAGAGTTGGGTGTGCAGAGTTGGGGGTACAGAGTTGGGGGTGCAGAGTTGGGGGTGCAGAGTTGGGTGTGCAGAGTTGGGTGTGCAGAGTTGGGTGTATAGAGTATAGTTGGGTGTACAGAGTTGGATGTACAGAGTTGGGTGTATAGAGTATAGTTGGGTGTACAGAGTTGGGTGTACAGAGTTGGGTGTATAGAGTATAGTTGGGTGTACAGAGTTGGGTGTACAGAGTTGGGTGTACAGAGTTGGGTGTATAGAGTATAGTTGGGTGTACAGAGTTGGGTGTACAGAGTTGGGTGTATAGAGTATAGTTGGGTGTACAGAGTTGGATGTACAGAGTTGGGTGTATAGAGTATAGTTGGGTGTACAGAGTTGGGTGTACAGAGTTGGGTGTACAGAGTTGGGTGTATAGAGTATAGTTGGGTGTACAGAGTTGGGTGTACAGAGTTGGGTGTATAGAGTATAGTTGGGTGTACAGAGTTGGGTGTACAGAGTTGGGTGTATAGAGTATAGTTGGGTGTACAGAGTTGGGTGTACAGAGTTGGGTGCTGTGCCTTTTGCTTATTGTTGAATGAATCACCAGAGACCAGAACTGCAAAATGTTGAGACATTTCGAGATGCTGTGGGGTGGGGAGGGAGAAAATTATCTGTGCAATTCAGATAAATACAATGTACTGTAAACAAGCATCGCTGCAGATAGAGAGAGAGATAGAGAATGTTAGGACAGTTCAGATAAGTGCAATGTATTGTTACCAAGCATCACTGCTGACAGAGAGAGAATCAGAGTTCAGATAACTCAGCCAACAATCAGCGCTCCCTGATTGAAGGATTATGGTCCCAGCCAATGAGCCAAGCGTGGTGAAGAAGGCATTCAGCTGCTTGGTTTCATCGGTCAGAACATTGAATACAGGAGTTGGGAGGTCTTGTTGAAGTTGTACAAGACATTGATAAGGCCACACTTGGAATACTGTGTGTAATTCTGGTCACCCTATTATAGAAAGGATATTATTAAACTAGAAAGAGTGCAGAAAAGATTTACTAGGATGCTACCGGGACTTGATGGATTGAGTTATAAGGAGAGGTTGAATAGACTGGGACTTTTCTCTCTGGGGTGTAGGAGGCTGAGGGGTGATCTTATAGAGGTCTATAAAATAATGAGGGGCATAGACAAGGTAGATAGTCAATGTCTTTTCCCAAAGGTAGGGGAGTCTAAAACTAGAGGGCATAAGCTTAAGGTGAGAGGGAGAGATACAAAAGTGCCCTGAGGGACAATTGTTTCACACAGAGGTGGTGAGTGTCTGGATGAAAAATATAACATAAGCTGTCAGAGGTAGTAGTAGAGGCCGGTACAATTTTATCTTTTAAAAAGCATTTAGATAGTTACATGATTATGATGGGTATAGAGGGATATGGGCCAAATGTGGGCAATTGGGATTAGCTTAGGGGTTTAAAAAAAGGGTGGCATGGACAAGTTGGGCCGAAGGGCCTGATTCCACACTGCAAACCTCTGTGACTCTATAACTCTGTATTCCAATTGGTTGAGTTGGCTGTTCTATAGCGGGAGCTGCTCCCTGATTGGCCTCAGCATCTGTTGGTCTAAAAGCTGCGGCTGTCAGTCACAAGCTCCCGATTGGCCGAAGCATCAGCCAGTTAGCAAGCTGAGCTTCCTGATTGGTTGGGGGGCAGTTTGGTAGATGCTTGTCGCCCTGTTCTCTGACACAGTCTCTGGTCGACATGCTGTCAGTTTTTGGCCTGAGAGTGTGATTAGTGATTGGGGAATCGGTTGCCGGTGAGCGAGCAGCCTTGCTGATTGCTGAGGCGGTGAGCTAGCGATCCCACGCTCTGATTGGTTCCACTGTCAGTTAGCAATGTCATCTCTGACTGGCTGAGGGGGTTGTTTCACAATCCAGTCCCTAATTGGCTAAACTCGTGAGTTTAGAAGGATGAGGGGGGATCTTATAGAGACGTATAAGATACTGAAAGGGGTGGATAGGGTAGAGGTAGAGAGATTCTTCCTGCTTAGAAAGGACAGCAGGACTAGAGGGCACAGCCTCAAGATAAGGGGGGGGGGCAGTTTAGATCAGAGTTGAGAAGGAACTTTTTCATTCAAAGGGTGGTGAATCTCTGGAATTCTCTGCCTGTTGAAGTGGTGGAGGCTACCTCGCTAAATATATTTAAGTCACGGGTAGATAGATTTCTGATAAACAGGGGAATTAAGGGAGAAAGCGGGAAAGTGGAACTGAGCCACGACAGATCAGCCATGATCTTATTGAATGGCGGGGCAGGCTCGAAGGGCTAGATGGCCGACTCCTGCTCCTATTTCTTATGTTCTTATGTTCTTAGACAGTGATTAGCAATCCAGTCAATCATTGGTTGATGCAGGCTGTTGGCAATCCTGTCTCTGATCAGTTGGCGATCCCTGTCTCTGATTGGCTATCAGTCAATTTTGTTTCTTCATCAGCTGAATAATTGATGTGAATGGGTATTTCACTGCGATTCTGATCTGCTCCCTGAATCTGGATTGAGTCACAGTGTAAATAAATGTGCTTATGCAACAATTTAAATCTCGTAGCATAAATCCAACTTGTTGAAATGTGTATTCAGGAAGGGTGGCATAAAATAATCCTTTCACTTTCACATAGATGAAAAATATAACATATACTGACCACAGAAGAATGAAAGCTCCAGATATGCTGAAGAGCAAAATCATTGACTTCCTTCTACTCTCCATCTGGGGGTCCCTGCAATTCCCTCCTTTGCTCTGGCCCCTCAGTCCCTTCCTGACTCGACTGGCCACTAAAATGTGGCTGACTGTCAGGGAGTTGATCAGCAAGATTAAACCGAAAGGGAGCAATGGGGTTAAAACCCGATCAAACCACGAATATCCAACCCACCCATGATCAGTCCAAAAGCTTGTTTTTGTATAACAGCCCCACAGGATACTGTCAATTATCTCTCCAGGTTCAATTGTAAAGTTCCAGGGAATGTTTTTCACACAGAGCAGGATGCCAGTTGTTCCCAGAATGAGAGCTGCAGTTTTCCCAGTGCAATATTTAGTTTTCAGTTTCTGGCAGCGAATGGCCACAAATCGATCAAAGGAGAAAGTGACTGTGAACCAAACAGAACAGTCTCTGGTTGCAATGACCAGGACATCATTAACACGACACACAGAGGTGAGACGTAGGAAATTCCGGGGGAAATAAAAATAATTTATTTTGTCTAGAATGGGGTTAAAGATGATGAACAGCAGATCCGCCACTGCCATGGCCACCAGGTAGCGAGTGGTGCAGGTGGAGAGGCCACACTTTCCCCGGCTCAGGATCACAATTCCCAGTAAATTAACTGTCAGAGATAAAGGGATGAAAACCAGGAAATTAATGAGTAAATATTCTTCATGTCTGAAGTGGCAGTAAGGAGAGGATTTCAGCATCAGTGCAATGGACAGAAGTGTGACATTAACATTACAGACTGGAAAGGTGCCAATGAAACTGCGCTGGGGACAGAAAGCTGTGAACTGACATCTCTCACACTGAGGGAGGAAATCTACAAATTCCGATGATTGAAATGTTCCTGAGAGGCTGCATTTCTCATGTGATCTGCTTTAGTGGATTAACTCAGGCTGGACGTGTTTCCCCAGTTAGACCCAAACTGGATATAAATACACTATAGATTGGTGATAGAACCTGCCATCCCTTCCTGCACCCAATTATCAGAGCCCATCCCAGACTAAACACTTCCCTTAACTGGATAGCTGATGAAGTTGGATTTTTCCATTGTTTTCCTCTCTCCAACTTTCTTCCCCATTCCAATCCCCGTCACAGCTTCATTTCCAGAATCCTCACTATGTCTCTCTCTCTTTCCACTCTTCTCTCCCTCTCTTATCATCTTCTCTTTTCTTTCCTTATCTCTCTCTCGTCATCCTCTCCTTTCACTTTTCTTCCCCTAACTCCAGATTTCTGCACCATCCAATCTCTTTTAATTCTTCACTAATATTCCAGCTTTCTCTCCTCCTCTGTCACTCTCGCTCCAACATTTCTCTCTCTCTACCTTGTTTTCTCCCCATATCTCCCTCCAGTATCTCCCTCTCCTTCGCTTTTTCCCCATTTCTGTTTACCTCCCTCCACCTCCACCCCCTCCCTCTCCAGCTTTCTTTGTGTGACTTTTTTTTAACCACAGCAGGTTTCCATGGGCTGCAATGTGGCCATATCCGGAGAGGGAAAGGGAGAGATATTTCATTCCGCCAGCCTCACACTCACTGTGATCCTCCCACAAGCTCTGGATGCCTTGTGTAATCTCAGTATGGAGTCACATAGAACACTACAGCACAAACAGGCCCTTCGGCCCACAAGTTGCGCCGATCATATCCCTACCTACCAGGCCTATCTATAACCCTCAATCCCATTAAATCCTATGTGCTCATCCAGAATTCTCTTAAAAGACCCCAGCGAGTTCACCTCTACCACCACCGCCGATTCCACTCACTCACCACCCTCTGAGTGAAAAACTTTCCCCTAACACAGTGATAGAAAAAGATAAATGCCCCTCGTGAAATTTGGAACAATTTGTGTCAATCCCTTTGGGAGACTTTTTTTAAAATAAGCTTCCCATTATTTATTCATTCATATATTTATTTATATATTGATTGATTTCTGTAAATCAGGAATGCCAGAGCACTGAGACTGAGCCTTTCATCCAGAGAATGGGAGCTGGGCACTGACTCCAAACTGAAGAGCCCCAAATACCCTGTCTCTTCCCATCCGTCACAGCAATATGGTTATTGGTAAAGGGAGTAAAAAATGTTCCATTTCTCCTTCCGAAACAGAGCACATGAGTGAGAAAGAAGTAGATAAAGCGGCAGAAAGAAGTTAGACAGAGCGATGCAGTAAGACCTTCCTGGAGGTTGGTTCAGGGACCAGAACTTAGATCAGAATATCCATCTTTACAATGAGTGGGAGCGACAGTAGCAGAAGGAGAAAAGGAGGGGTGAAACAGAGACACGGGAAAGCTGAGGGGTGTGGAAAGTCAAAACAAAATTTATAGAATATAAAAGTAGGGAGGTCTTGCTGCGGCTGTATAGGGCACTGGTGAGGCCGCAGCTGGAGTACAGTGTGCAGTTTTGGTTGCCGTACTTACGCAAGGATATTTTGGCCTTGGAGGGAGTGCAGAGGAGGTTTACTAGGCTGATACCGGAGTTGAGGGGGTTGAGCTATGAGGAGAGGCTGAATAGACTGGATCTGTACTCGTTGGAGTTTAGAAGGCTGAGGGGGGATCTTATAGAGACGTATAAGATAATGAATGGGATGGATAGGGTAGAGGTAGAGAGATTCTTCCTGCTTAGAAAGGACAGCAGGACTAGAGGGCACAGCCTCAAGATAAGGGGGGGGGGCAGTTTAGATCAGAGTTGAGGAAGAACTTCTTCACTCAAAGGGTGGTGAATCTCTGGAATTCTCTGCCCGTTGAAGTGGTGGAGGCTGCCTCGCTGAATATATTTAAGTCACGGGTAGATAGGTTTCTGATAGACAGGGGAATTAAGGGTTATGGGGAGAAAGCGGGAAAGTGGAACTGATCCACTTCAGATCAGCCATGATCTTATTGAATGGCGGGGCAGGCTCGAAGGGCTAGATGGCCGACTCCTGCTCCTATTTCTTATGTTCTTATAACAAAGGTGTTAATGAATGGAGGGGTTTTGAGAAAGAGAGACAGGATATGAGGGTCTCCTGTGTATAATCACTGGTTACATAAGAACATAAGAAATAGGAGCAGGAGTCGGCCATCTAGCCCTTCGAGCCTGCCCCGCCATTCAATAAGATCATGACTGATCTGTCGTGGCTCAGTTCCACATTCCCGCCCTCTCCCCATAACCCTTAATCCCCTCTCTTATCAAAAACCCATCAACCCGCGTCTTAAAAATACTTAGCGAGGCAGCCTCCACCACTTCAACGGGCAGAGAATTCCAGAGATTCACCACCCTTTGAGTGAAGAAGTTCCTCCTCAACTCCGTTCTAAACCGCCCCCCCCTTTATCTTGAGGCTGTGCCCCCTAGTCCTACTGTCCTTTCTGAGCGGGAAGAGTCTCTCCACCTCTATCCTATCCATCCCATTCATCATCTTATACGTCTCAATGAGATCTCCCCTCATTCTTCTAAACTCTAACGAGTACAAGCCTAGTTTATTCAGCCTCTCCTCATAGCTCAACCCCCTCAACGCCGGTATCAGCCTAGTAAACCTCCTCTGCACTCCCTCCAAGGCCAAAATATCCTTGCGTAAGTACGGTGACCAAAACTGCACACAGTACTCCAGCTGCGGCCTCACCAATGCCCTATACAGCCGCAGCAAGACCTCCCTACTTTTATATTCAATCCCCCTCGCTATGAAGGCCAGCATCCCATTCGCCTTCCTGACCACCTGCTGCACCTGCAGGCTGGGTTTTTGCGATTCATGCACAAGGACCCCCAGGTCCCTCTGCACCGTCGCCTGCTGCAGCTTTTCTCCACGTAAGTAATAATCCTTCCTACCATTCTTCTTACCAAAGTGGACCACCTCACACTTGCCAACATTAAATTCCATTTGCCATTTCCTGGCCCATTCGCCCAGCCTATCTAGATCCTTCTGTAGACTCTCCACACCCTCCACACAATTTGCCTTTCCACCAATCTTGGTGTCATCAGCAAATTTCGACACTATACACTCGGTTCCCTCCTCCAGATCATCTATATAAATGGTAAATAGCTGAGGCCCCAGCACCGACCCCTGGGGCACTCCACTAGTTACCAACCGCCAATCCGAATAGCACCCATTGACCCCCACTCTCTGCCTCCTATTTGACAACCAGTCCTCTATCCACGCTAACACCCTACCCCCAACTCCATGTCCCCTGACCTTCTGCAATAACCTCTTGTGAGGTACCTTGTCAAACGCCTTCGTAAAATCAAGAAAGACCACATCCACCGGCTCTCCTCTATCCACCGCCCTAGACACATCCTCATAGAACTCCAGCAAATTCGTCAGACATGACTTCCCCTTAACGAAACCGTGCTGCGTCTGCTCTATCAAGCAGTTCCCCTCAAGATGCCTCGCGATTTCCTCCTTGATGACGGATTCTAACATTTTACCTACAACAGACGTTAAACTAACCGGCCTATAATTCCCCGGCTTTTGCCTGGCACCCTTCTTAAACAACGGCGTAACATTAGCCGCTTTCCAATCTTCCGGCACTTCCCCGGAATCCAGTGACGTCTGGAATATAACCACCAAGGCATCCACTATCACCTCCGCCATTTCTTTCAGAACCCTCGGATGCATTCCATCCGGTCCTGGCGATTTGTCCACAATCAGTCCCTCCAGTCTGTCGAGCACCGCCTCTCTAGTAACAATAATGTCATTGAGACCCTCCAGTCCTACCATCTTTCCATCGCTAACACCCGGCAAATTATTCACGTCCTCCTCCGTGAAGACAGAAACAAAAAAGTTATTCAAGACCTCAGCCATATCCCCATCCCCTACCACTAAGTCCCCCTTCTCATCCTCTAAGGGACCAACGTTCACCCTTGCCAGCCTCTTCCTTTTTATTTATTTATAAAAACTCTTGCTATCCTTTTTTATATTAAGCGTTAGCCCAGCTTCATAGTTTATCCTACCTTTCTTTATCAACTTCTTTGTCAATCTTTGTTGACATTTAAACCTCTCCCAATCCTCTTCTCGCCCACTACTCTTAGCTACTCTAAACGCCTCCGCTTTTAATTTAACACTTTCCTTCACCTCCTTCGTTATCCATGGCTTATTACCTCTCCTCCTACGGTCCTTTTTGACCATTGGAATAAATTTCTGCCGAGCACCAAGAAAGATCTCCTTAAAGATCCTCCACTGCTCCTCAGCAGACCTACCTTCCAACGCGCTCCCCCAGTCCACATTCGCCAATTCTTCTCTCATCCTACCGTACTCCCCTCTGTTCAAACAAAGGACACGCGTCCGGGAACCCACTTTCTCCTCCTCCACCTGCACCAGAAACTCCACCATACAATGATCACTCTCCCCAAGAGGATCCTTCACCGCAAGGTCCCTAATTCTACCCGCCTCATTACATAGAACATAGAACATAGAACATAGAACATTACAGCGCAGAACAGGCCCTTCGGCCCACGATGTTGCGCCGACCAGTTACAAAAACAATGACCCACTAGCCTATACCAATCCCTTTTCGTCCATAAACCTATCCATAGATCTCTTAAACGCCCCCAAACTAGGCGCATTTACAACTGCAGCAGGCAGGGCATTCCAATCCCTCACCACCCTCTGGGTAAAGAACCTACCCCTGACATCCGTCCTATAACTACCACCCCTTAATTTAAAGCCATGCCCCCTCGTGCTAGCTTTCTCCATCCGAGGAAAAAGGCTATCACTATCCACCCTATCTAAACCTCTAATCATCTTATATGTTTCAATAAGATCCCCTCTTAGCCTCCTTCTTTCCAGCGAAAACAACCCCAAATCCCTCAGTCTCCCCTCATAGGACCTCCCCTCCATACCAGGCAACATCCTGGTAAACCTCCTCTGCACCCTCTCCAAAGCCTCCACGTCCTTCCTGTAATGTGGGGACCAGAACTGCACACAGTACTCCAAGTGCGGCCGCACCAGAGTTGTGTACAGTTGCAACATGACGCTGCGACTCCTAAATTCAATCCCCCTACCAATAAACGCCAAGACACCGTATGCCTTCTTAACTACCTTATCTACTTGATTCCCAACTTTCAGGGATCTATGTACACATACACCTAGATCCCTCTGCTCCTCCACACTATTCAAAGTCCTCCCGTTAGCCCTATACTCAACACATCTGTTACTCCTACCGAAATGAATTACCTCACACTTCTCCGCATTAAACTCCATCCGCCACCTCTCGGCCCAGCTCTGCAACCTGTCTAAGTCACCCTGCAAACTATGACACCCTTCCTCACAATCTACCACACCTCCGACTTTGGTGTCATCAGCAAACTTACTAATCCACCCAACTATACCCTCATCCAGATCATTAATAAAAATTACAAACAGCAGTGGCCCCAAAACAGATCCCTGAGGCACACCACTCGTAACCGAACTCCATGATGAATATTTACCATCAACCACCACCCTCTATCTCCTATCTGCCAGCCAATTCCTGATCCAAGTACCTAGATTACCCCCAATCCCATACATCTGCATTTTCTGCAGAAGCCTTCCATGGTGAACCTTATCAAACGCCTTACTAAAATCCATATATACCACGTCAACTGCCTTACCCCCATCCACCTCTTTGGTCACTTTCTCAAAGAACTCAATAAGGTTAGTAAGGCACGACCTACCCGCTACAAAACCATGCTGACTGTCTCTAATCAATTCATTACTCTCCAAATAACTATAAATCCTATCCCTAATAATTCTTTCTAAAACCTTGCCCACAACAGAAGTAAGACTCACCGGTCTATAATTCCCGGGGAAGTCTCTGTTCCCCTTCTTAAACAATGGGACAACATTTGCTGTCCTCCAATCTTCCGGTACGATACCAGATACCAACGATGACCTGAAGATCAGAGCCAGAGGCTCTGCAATCACCTCTCTAGCCTCCCAGAGAATCCTAGGGTAAATCCCATCCGGACCAGGGGACTTATCTATTTTCAAGCCCTCTAGAATATCCAGCACATCCCTGGTTTCAACTGCAATACTTTCTATTTTACACCCCTGCACCCCAGTGTCCTCCACAGCTACATTCATGTCCCCCTGCGTGAACACCGAAGAGAAATATTGGTTCAATGCCTCTCCAATCTCTTTCGGTTCCACACACAACTTCCCTCTACTGTCTATAACTGGCCCTAATCTTGCCCTAACCAACCTTCTGTTCTTGACATACCTATAGAACGCCTTAGGATTCTCCTTAATCCTATCAGCCAAAGTCATCTCATGTCCTCTTTTAGCCCTTCTTAACTCCCTCTTCAACTCCCTCCTAGCCAATCTAAAGCTTTCTAATGCACTACCTGAGCCCTCAAGCCTCATCCGATCATAAGCCTCCTTTTTCTTCCTAACCAACGAATCAACTTTTTTAGTGCACCACGGTTCCCTAGCCCTACCAAATCCTCCTTGCCTGACAGGGACATACCTATTGCAGACCCGCAGTAGCTGTTCCTTGAAAAAATTCCACATTTCGGACGTTCCCAGTCCCTGTAATCTCCTAGTCCAACCTATGCTTCCTAATTCTCTCCTAATAGCCTCATAATTACCCTTCCCCCAGCTAAAACTACTGACCTGAGGTTCATGCCTATCCCTTTCCATCACTAAGGTGAACGTAACCGAATTGTGGTCACTATCACCAAAATGCACACCAACTTCCAAGTAGTACCAGATCTGGTACTATCTATCTTGGATCTGGTACATAGTACCAGATCCAAGATAGCTCGCTCCCTCGTCGGCTCCAACACACGCTGTTCAAGGAAACTATCCCGGCAGCATTCCAGGAACTCCTCCTCGAGCCCTCCGCGTCCAACATGGGTCGACCAATCAATATGTAGATTGAAATCCCCCATAACTACGGCCGTCCCATTCCTGCACGCCGCACTTATTTGCGCGTTAACAGCCCGCCCCACCTCCAGATCATTATTCGAGGGCCTATAGACGACACCCACCAGCGTCTTCCTCCCTTTGCTGTTCCTAATCTCCACCCACAACGATTCCACTTTCTGCTCTTTGGCTCCTATATCATCCCTTGCTACCACCCTGATGCTATCCTTAATCAGCAGAGCTACGCCCCCCCCTTTTCCCTCCTGCCTATCCTTCCTAAACACTTGATACCCCTGGACATTCAGCTCCCAGTCCCTGTCACCCTGCAGCCACGTCTCTGTAATGGCCACCAGATCATATCCATTTGTGTCGATCTGCGCCACCAGCTCATCCACTTTATTCCGAATGCTTCGTGCATTCAGATAAAGTGCCTTCATCCCAGCCTTCACCTGGACCCTATTTGCCGGAACGCCACCGACCTTACTCACGCCCCCTACTCCCTCTATTATTGGGACATCCTCGGCCTCTTCCCTTACCTGTACCCTCTCCTTAACTTCAGGCCTCATAATGTTACCGACCCTCGCACCCTCCCCCCCAAATTAGTTTAAAGCCCTGTCTACAGTCCTATTTACTCGATTCGCCAGCACTCTGGTCCCAGCACAGTTCAGACCAACCCCATCCCACCTGAACAGGTCCCACCTACCCCAATACTGGTGCCAATGCCCCATAAATTCAAACCCATTCCTCCCACACCAATCCCTGAGCCACCCATTCACTTCCTTAATCTTATCAACCCTATGCCCGTCTGCACTCGGTTCAGGCAGTAGCCCAGAGATAACCACCTTGTCGGTTCTACTCTTTAATTCCATTCCCAGCTTTTCATACTCCCTCCCCAGATCCTCAGTCGCATTTTGCCTACGTCGTTGGCACCCACATGTACCACAACGACCGGATTCTCACCCTCCCACTCCAGGTTCCTCTGCAGCCTAGATGCGACATCCCGGACCCGAGCACCAGGCAGACAACACACCCTTCTGTGCACTTTGTCATTGTGACAAAGGACAGTGTCAATACTTCACCCCACTATCCCCAATTACTACTACGTTCCTTTTCACCTTCTCTTTGCCTATGTCCTGCTGCATCACTGTACTGTGTGCAGTTTGCTCACCGACCTCACCTCCCTCGTACTCGTCCAGACTGGAAGCAAGAACCTCAAACCTGTTATGCAGATTGAGAGGCTGAGGCCTCCGCTCCCCACCCTCCTTCCTCCACTCCCCACCCTCCTTCCTCCACTCCCCACCCTCCTTCCTCCTCTCAGCAGCCCCCTCTTGTTCCTGACCCTTAGAGTTAGCCAGTCTGGGGGGGGGGGGTGGATGTCACTTGCACCCCATTGACAATGGCACCCTCTCTCCCCCTGATGAGCCTCAGTGTCTGTAGCTCAGAGGCCAGCTCATCTACCTTGAGCTGGAGCTCCTCCAGTAACCTGCACTTACATAGAAAATAGAACATAGAACATAGAACATTACAGCGCAGAACAGGCCCTTCGGCCCACGATGTTGCGCCGACCAGTTAAAAAACAATGACCCACTAACCTAAACCAATCCCTTTTCGTCCATAAACCTATCCACGGATCTCTTAAACGCCCCCAAACTAGGCGCATTTACAACTGCAGCAGGCAGGGCATTCCAATCCCTCACCACCCTCTGGGTAAAGAACCTACCCCTGACATCCGTCCTATAGCTACCCCCCCTTAATTTAAAGCCATGCCCCCTCGTGCTAGCTTTCTCCATCCGAGGAAAAAGGCTATCACTGTCCACCCTATCTAAACCTCTAATCATCTTATATGTTTCAATAAGATCCCCTCTTAGCCGCCTTCTTTCTAGCGAAAACAACCCCAAATCCCTCAGTCTCTCCTCATAGGACCTCCCCTGCATACCAGGCAACATCCTGGTAAACCTCCTCTGCACTCTCTCCAAAGCCTCCACATCCTTCCTGTAATGTGGGGACCAGAACTGCACACAATACTCCAAGTGCGGCCGCACCAGAGTTGTGTACAGTTGCAACATGACGCTGCGACTCCTAAATTCAATCCCCTACCAATAAACGCCAAGACACCGTATGCCTTCTTAACAACCTTATCTACTTGATTCCCAACTTTCAGGGATCTATGTACACATACAGACATGTACACTTACTGCAGACATGGTCACTGGGAAGGACCCTGGGGTCCACCAGCTCCCACATCATACAGAAACAACACATCACGTGCCCCTCCATTATTCATTGTAGTAGTATTGAAAATTTCCACACGAACTTACTTGGCCCTTTTTCTCTCCAGCCCTTTTGCTCCTAAGCCCTAGTAACTCACTCTGCTGCCCCCTCACTCTGCTGCCCGCCATCTATACCAGGCCTCCTTTTAAACCTGGCGCTGATTTAAAGCTTGCTGGCCCACAACTCCCTTCTAACCACTCCCTCAGAATTCTTAAAGCGGTAAATACAAAAAGCCTACAAAAATGCTTCTAAATGATTTAAACAGCTCCAATCATACCCTCCCACGTAATCTTCCCTCAGGAGAAAAGTCCTGGGAGAGTAAGTTTAAAAAAAACTCACTAATGAGAAAAGAAACCCATCCCAAACTGGAAAAGGGAGTTGAGCTTCTGGAGACTGAGACGGGGAGGGGATGGGAAAGGTGGATTCTCTTTGTGGATCTCACTATTTCTCCATTTTAATTTTTTGCCCAGTTGCACGAAATGGAGGAAAAGTGAGAGTGAGAGAATGAAGAGAACCAAAGGGAGAGGTATAAACCGTAGCCTCATAGAATCAAACAGCGCAGGAGAGGCCCATCCGCCAATCCAGTCCACACCTAAACATTTGAAAAGCCTGAACTCCCACGTAATCCAATAGGTCAACACTTGGCCCAAAGCCTTGGAAGTTCTGATGTGTAAAATGCTCAATGAGATTTGCATAAAGGATGTGAAGTAACCTGCCCCTATGACCCCTCCAGGTAGCGCATCTCAGACTCACACCACCTTCTAACTCAGTAAGCTTTTTTCTCACTAATTTTGAACTCATGTCCCCTCGTGACCGACCCCATAAATAAGGTGAACAGCTGTTCCTTAGCCACTCAGCTGATAATCCTCATAACCTTGTTCACCTCGATCAGTTCATCCCTCAGTCTTCTCTGCTCCCTGGAAAACAACCCAACCTTATCCAATCTCTCCTTAAACATTCCACACCAGGCAGCCAACTGAGAAAAAGGGACAGGATGTTAGGGTCTCCCTAACCTACACATCCCTGGACACTAAGGGGCAATTTCTTAGCACAGCCAATCAACCTAACCTGCACATCTTTGGACTGTGGGAGGAAACTGGAGCACCCGGAGGAAACCCACGCAGACACGAGGAGAATGTGCAAACTCCACACAGACAGCGACCCGAGCCGGGAATCGAACCCAGGACCCTGGAGCTGTGAAGCAGCAGTGCTAACCCACTGTGCTACCGTGCCGCCCCCTTCCTCACATCCTTCCAGATAATGTGGCCAACAGAACTGCAGACAGGACTCTAGCGGTGGCCCCACCAAACCTCTATACAGCTCCAACACAAACTTCACTCTGTTGCAATGTATACCTTTATAGTTAAAGGCAAAAAGAAGGAACAAAGAACAGGAAAGTGGAACTGAGCCACGACAGATCAGCCATGATCTTATTGAATGGCGGGGCAGGCTCGAAGGGCCAGATGGCCTACTCCTGCTCCTATTTCTTATGTTCTTATGTGTGTAATCACTGGCTGCAGATCCAATCACACCGTCTCACATTGTCTGACTTGTGAAGGAAAGTCCTGGGAGGGTAATTTAAAAAGAAGGAATCAAAAACCCCATCCCAAGCTGAAACAGGGAGTTGAGCAGTTTCTGGAGGCTGAGAGGGGGAAGTGGATGAGCAGGGCTGAGGTTTTGACTGTTCTCTAGATCATAGAATCATAGAACCCTACAGTGCAGAAAGAGGCCCTTCAGCCCATCAAGTCTGCACTGAACACTATCCCACCCAGGCCCTACCCCCATATCCCTACATATTATACCCACTAATCCCTCTAACCTACACATCCCTGGACACTAAGGGGCAATTTCTTAGCACAGCCAATCAACCTAACCTGCACATCTTTGGACTGTGGGAGGAAACTGGAGCACCCGGAGGAAACCCACGCAGACACGAGGAGAATGTGCAAACTCCACACAGACAGCGACCCGAGCCGGGAATCGAACCCAGGACCCTGGAGCTGTGAAGCAGCAGTGCTAACCCACTGTGCTACCGTGCCGCCCCCTTCCTCACATCCTTCCAGATAATGTGGCCAACAGAACTGCAGACAGGACTCTAGCGGTGGCCCCACCAAACCTCTATACAGCTCCAACACAAACTTCACTCTGTTGCAATGTATACCTTTATAGTTAAAGGCAAAAAGAAGGAACAAAGAACAGGAACAGGCCCTTTGCACACAAACCTCGGCTGGTCAAGTTGTCCTATCCAGGCTTGTATCATTATATATCCTGCCTGTTCATGTGTCTTCCAGAACCATCTAACTTTTCTGCCTCAACCAGCTCACCTCGCAGTGCATTCAAGGACAGAACCATCCTTTCTGTAAAGAAAAATCCCCCACACATCTCCACTCAGCCTTCCACCCCTTAACGTATACCTGTGCCCGCTTGAAATTACCTTTTCTGCCCCAGGGAAAAAAACTTCCATCTCTTCACCTTATCTACAGCCCTCGTAATTTTATAATATTCTATCAGGTCGCCCTTCAACCTCCATCTTTACAGGAAGAATAGAACATAGAACATAGAACATTACAGCGCAGAACAGGCCCTTCGGCCCACGATGTTGCGCCGACCAGTTAAAAAACAATGACCCTCTAACCTAAACCAAACCCTTTCCATACATAAACCTATCCACGGATCTCTTAAACGCCCCCAAACTAGGCGCATTTACAACTGCAGCAGGCAGGGCATTCCAATCCCTCACCACCCCTGACATCCATCCTATAACTACCCCCCCTTAATTTAAAGCCATGCCCCCTCGTGCTAGCTTTCTCCATCCGAGGAAAAAGGCTATCGCTGTCCACCCTATCTAAACCTCTAATCATCTTATATGTTTCAATAAGATCCCCTCTTAGCCACCTTCTTTCTAGCGAAAACAACCTCAAATCCCTCAGTCTCTCCTCATAGGACCTCCCCTCCATACCAGGCAACATCCTGGTAAACCTCCTCTGCACCCTCTCCAAAGCCTCCACATCCTTCCTATAATGTGGGGACCAGAACCGCACACAATACTCCAAGTGCGGCCGCACCAGAGTTTTGTACAGTTGCAACATGACGCTGCGGCTCCTAAATTCAATCCCCCTACCAATAAACGCCAAGACACCCTATGCCTTCCCAACAACCTTATCTACTTGATTCCCAACTTTCAGGGATCTATGTACACATACACCTAGATCCCTCTGTTCATCAACACTATTCAAAGTCCTCCCGTCAGCCCTATACTCAACACATCTGTTATTCCTACCAAAGTGAATTACCTCACACTTCTCCACATTAAACTCCATCCGCCACCTCTCGGCCCAGCTCTGCAACCTGTCCAAGTCACCCTGCAAACTATGACACCCTTCCTCACTATCTACCACACCTCCGACTTTGGTGTCATCAGCAAATTTACTAATCCACCCAACTATACCCTCATCCAGATCATTTATAAAAATTACAAACAGCAGTGGCCCCAAAACAGATCCCTGAGGCACACCACTCGTAACTGAACTCCATGTCGAATATTTACCATCAACCACCACCCTCTGTCTGCTATCTGCTAGCCAATTCCTGATCCAATTACCTAGATTACCCTCAATCCCATACATCTGCATTTTCTGCAGAAGCCTACCATGGTGAACCTTATCAAACGCCTTACTAAAGTCCATATATACCACGTCAACTGCCTTACCCCCATCCACCTCTTTGGTCACTTTCTCAAAGAACTCAATAAGGCTAGTAAGGCACGACCTACCCGCTACAAAACCATGCTGACTATCTCCAATCAATTCATTACTCTCCACTTCATTAATTAATTCATTAATCCCACTTCATTCAATCTTTCTTCATACCTTATACCCTCCATACCAGGAAAACTCTTTCTGTACTCCCTCCAAAGCCCCCACATATTTCTGGTATGTTGGTGGGGTTCTCATGACCAGAATTGTGCACCGTATTCCAAATGTGGCCAAACCAATGTCTTATACAACTGTAACGTAAGCTGCCAATTTTATATTGATATCCTGGCCGATGAAGACAAGCGTGCCATATGTTTTCTTCACCACATTTTCCACCTGAGCTGCCACTTTAAAGATCTGTGGATCCGTGCTCCCAGATCTCTCTGTGTGCTTGTGCTACTGGTGGTTACATAGAACATAGAACACTACAGCACAAACAGGCCCTTCGGCCCACAAGTTGCGCCGATCATATCCATACCTACCAGGCCTATCTATAACCCTCAATTCCATTAAATCCCATATACTCATCCAGAAGTCTCTTAAAAGACCCCAGCGAGTTCGCCTCTACCACCACCGACAGCAGCCGATTCCACTCACTCACCACCCTCTGAGTGAAAAACTTACCCCTGACATCTCCTCTGTACCTGCTCCCCAGCACCTTAAACCTGTGTCCTCTCGTAGCGACCATTTCAGCCCTGGGAAATAGCCTCTGAGAATCCACCCTATCTATTCCTCTCAACATTTTATAAACCTCTATCAAGTCGCCTCTCAATAAGTTCTTCTTGATTTGGTACCTTTCACTGGTTCAAAGACACAGACAGCTCCATGAAATGGAGATTTAACTCAGCAATTTTAAATGGATATATATACATGTATGCATATATATAAATATATATACTATATATACATATATATGAACCTTGTGTGTGTGTGTATATATATGTGTGTATATATATATAATATGCATGTATATATGTATAATATATGTGTGCATATATATATTGTATGTGTGTATATAATATATGTGTATATATATATGTGTGTGTGTGTGTACTGAACCAACATATTTATTCCAGTTATTTTCTCAAACAGAATACACCTCTACGTGGACAGATAATGCCAGATTAGATGGATACTTAGATCAGATATTTCACTCAGATTAAATAACCATAATCAGGGCAATCCTACACGTAAAAAATAGATTCTGTAATACTTGTTCTCTGGTGTCAGATATTCCTCTCCAGTTGGTCATCTGCAATCAAAGTTTGAGTTCATTCTTACTCCTAGTAAATGTTATTTCAGAGTGATCACCTTCACCAATTGAACACACAAGATTTCACTAAATACAATAACTTCATTTCTCACTGATCCCGTGAGTTACACACAGAGATTTATTTTCAGTTGATGAAAATGTTTAAAACAGAAATATTTCAAGACATTTGATTCAAATAAATTGCATCTTTTCCCCGTTGCCTGTTTAACAGTGTTAAAGAGGTTAGCAGTCTTTAACAGTGTTAAAGAGGTTAAAGAGGTTAAAGAGCTTGCTGTCAGATTTTATAATCAGACAGACGCGTACACACAGATTTACACAACTTCAACTGTTACAGTCACTTACCAGGAACACCAATAATGGCAATGATTGGGTAGATTATTTTCTCAGCCATTTGAATTGGAAGAACCATTTTCGCTGTGAAGTGATTGTGTTCCTGGCAGTCTCTGGCAGTTGCTGGCAGTCTCTCTGTTTTAAACTCTCAGACTAGATATTGCCAAAGTCCTTAATTTATACAAAGCAGAATCACCTCAGGGACATTGAGGTTGCAACATGGTTTGAAGCTTTCAAAAATATACATATACAGGCAAACAGATTACAACATTGAGTTCAGTGATGGAAAATAATTATTTTATATATTGTCTTACCTCTTTCTAAATACTGGATTCTGTTGATGATATTTGTCAGCTAATAAGAAGATGAATGATGCTGCTCCCCACCAACCCCCCAACAAACACCATCAGTCCCATCTCTAGATTTCAGATTGTTTAATAGTCACTGGACTGTGACCATTCAATAATTTAATTCCAATTGTTACCGTGTCTCTCTTTAACTGTGGACATTTAAACTTAAAATTAGAGGGAAGCCATCTCCAAATTAAATGAAACATAGAAACATAGAACATTACAGCGCAGAACAGGCCCTTCGGCCCACGATGTTGCGCCGACCAGTTACAAAAACAATGACCCACTAGCCTATACCAATCCCTTTTCGTCCATAAACCTATCCATAGATCTCTTAAACGCCCCCAAACTAGACGCATTTACAACCGCAGCAGGCAGGGCATTCCAATCCCTCACCACCCGCTGAGTAAAGAACTGACATCCGTCCTGTAGCTACCCCCCCTTAATTTAAAGCCATGCCCCCTCGTGCTAGCTTTCTCCATCCGAGGAAAAAGGCTATCACTATCCACCCTATCTAAACCTCTAATCATCTTATATGTTTCAATAAGATCCCCTCTTAGCCGCCTTCTTTCTAACGAAAACAACCCTAAATCCCTCAGTCTCTCCTCATAGGACCTCCCCACCATACCGGGCAACATCCTAGTACACCTCCTCTGCACCCTCTCCAAAGCCTCCACATCCTTCTTGTAATGTGGGGACCAGAACTGCACACAGTACTCCAAGTGCGGCCGCACCAGAGTTGTGTACAGTTGCAACATTACGCTGCGACTCCTAAATTCAATCCCCCTACCAATAAACGCCAAGACACTGTACGTCTTCTTAACAACCTTATCTACTTGATTCCCAACTTTCAGGGATCTATGTACACATACACCTAGATCCCTCTGTTCATCCACACTATTCAAAGTCCTCCTGTTAGCCCTATACTCGACACATCTGTTGCTCCTACCAAAGTGAATTACCTCACACTTCTCCGCATTAAATTCCATCCGCCACCTCTCGGCCCAGCTCTGCAACTTGTCCAAGTCTCCCTGTAGACTAAGACACCCTTCCTCACTATCTACCACACCTCCGACTTTGGTGTCATCAGCAAATTTACTAATCCACCCAACTATACCCTCATCCAGATCATTAATAATGACTCACTGTTGTGCTCACATTAAATATTTCAGCTGGAATATTGTATCCCGTTCTGGGTTACACGTTTCAGGAAAGGTAAATTTATAAGATACATGAGCAGAATTTGGCCATTCGCCCCGTCGAGTCCACTCCATCATTCAAAGATAGCAAAAAATGCCAGGAAATTACCATCAACAGAGAAACAATCTAACAACCGCCTCTTCACGTTCAACCATATTACAATCACTGAATCCTTGGTGTTATGATCAACCAGAAACTCAACTGGACTCACCAAATAAACACAATGGCTACAAGTGCAGGTCAGAGGCGAGGGATACTGCGGTGAGTAGCTCATCTCCTGACTCCATGTAGCCTATCCACCGTTCAAAAAGGACGTCAGGAGTGTGATGGCATAATCAGTACTTGTGTGTTGGTAGAACCATCCAGACAAGAAGCCTAACACCATCCAGGACAAAGCAACCCTCTAGATTGTCACCGCATCCACAAATATCCAATCTCACCCCCACAATAAGAATATTGAATCCCTCCTCTACCATTCAGTCACAGGAGTGACTACCTGCTAGATGCACTGCAGACAATCACCAAGGATCCATAGGCAGAACCTTCCAAACCTGTGGCTATTTTCCTCTCAAAAGGACAAGGGCAGCAGATACTTTGGAACACCAGCAGCAAGTCTCCCTCCAAGCCATTCACCATCCTGACTTGGAAACTCGTTGGCCGTTCTTGTGCAGTCGCTGGGTCAAAATTCCAGAATGCCCTCCTCTCTCCCCCTCCCTATGGATCAACCCATGGCATACGGGCTACAGCGATTCAAGGAGGCAACTCAACAGCATCTTCTCAAGAGCAACTAATGCTGACCAGCCAGCGATGCCCAAGTCCCAATGCTTAAATCGTGCTCTGCTGCCACTCCTCAACCTCCTGTTCCTTCTCCAAGTGCTGAGCCACTGGGGGCGCCCTCGAATACAGCCCTTACGGGACTCCCACATCATCGCTGTGTCCAGCAGCCTGGCACAGCAGCCGGAAAGACCACCGAGAGGATGTTCACCAACCTCAGGATGTGGGTGAGATGCTGATAAGGAGCCGGAGGATGGAGGACAGACAGCAATTGTGAGGATCCAGCAAGGCAGGTTGGCCAGTGAGGCTCTAGTTGTCACGAAGTTGATCTTCGGGTAAACGTTCTTCACGACACACGACAGCGCAGAGTCGCTGAGCAGAGACTGATAGCCAAGTTCCGCACACATGAGGACGGTCTCAACAGGGATCTTGGGTTCATGTCACACTATCTGTAACCCCCATGACTTGCCGGGGCTTACAAAATCTCACTAACTGTCCTGTCTGGAGACAATACACATCTCTTTAACCTGTGCTTAACCCTCTCTCCACTCACATTGTCGGCATCTTTAAACATAGAAACATAGAAAAACTATAGCACAATACAGGCTGTGCTGCCCTCAAAGTTGTGCTGAACATGTCCCGACCTCAGAGATTACCTATAGCCCTCTATCTTACTAAGTTCCATGTACTCATCCAGAAGTCTCTTAAAAGACCCTATCAAATCTGCCTCCACCACCACCGACAGCAGCCGATTCCACTCACTCACCACCCTCTGAGTGAAAAACTTACCCCGACATCTCCTCTGTACCTGCTCCCCAGCACCTTAAACCTGTGCCCTCTTGTGACAACCATTTCAGCCCTGGGAAATAGCCTCTGGCTATCCACTCGATCAGTACCTCTCAACATCCTATACACCTCTATCAGGTCACCTCTCGTCCTCCGTCTCTCCAGGGAGAAGAGACAGAGCTCCCTCAGCCTATCCTCATGAGGCATGCCTCCCAATCCAGGCAACATCCTTGTAAATCTCCTCTGCCCCCTCTCAATGGCTTCCACATCCTTCCTGTAGTGAGGTGACCAGAACTGCGCACAGTACTCCAAGTGGGGTCTGACAAGGGTCTTATAAAGCTGCAGCATTATCTCCCAACTCCTAAACTCAGTTCCTCGATTGATGAAGGCCTGTACACCATACACCACCATAACCACATCCTCTACCTGCGAAGCTGTTTTGAGCATCCTATCAACCCGGACTCCAAGATAGAACATAGAACATAACAGCGCAGAACAGGCCCTTCGGCCCACGATGTTGCGCCGACCAGTTAAAAAACAATGACCCACTAATCTAAACCAATCCCTTCTGATCTTCCACACTGCCTAGAGTCCTACCCTTAATATTGTATTCCTTCATCCTATTTGACCTGCCAAAATGAATCATCACACACTTATCCAGGTTGAACTCCATCTGCCACTTCTCTGCCCAGTCTTGCATCCTATCTATGTCTCGCTGCAACTTCTGACATCCCTCCACACTATCCACAACACCTTCAACCTTCGTGTCATCAGCAAATTTACCAACCCCTCCCTCCACTTCCTCATCCAGGTCATTTATAAAAATCACAAAGAGTAAGGGTCCCAGAACAGATCCCTGGGGCACTCCACTGGTAACCGATCTCCATGCAGGAAAAAACCCATCTACTACCACTCTCTGCCTTCAGTGGGCAAACCAGTTCTGAATCCACAAAACAATGTCCCCTTGGATCCTGTGTCCTCTCATTTTCTCAATAAGCCTTGCATGGGGCACCCTATCAAACACTTTGCTGAAGTCCATATAAACCACATCTACTGCTCATCCTTCATCAATGTGTTTAGTCACATCCTCAAAAAACTCAACCAGGCTCGTAAGGTATGATCTACTTTTGACAAAGCCATGCTGACTATTCTTAATCATATTATACCTCTCCAAATGTTCATAAATCCTGTCTCTCAGGATCTTCTCCATCAACTTACCAACCACTGAGGTTAGACTCACTGGTCTATAATTTCCTGGGCTATCTATCTCTTCACTCTTTCTTGAATAAAGGAACCACATCCACAATCTTAAAATCCTCCAGAATCTCTCCCGTCTCCATTGATGATGCAAAGATCATCGCCAGAGGCTCAGCAATCTCCTCCCTCACCTCCCACGGTAGACTGGGGTACATTCCATCCGGTCCTGGTGACTTATCTAACTTGATGCTTTTCAAAAGCTCCAACACATCCTCTTAATATCTACATGCTCAAGCTTTTCAGTCCACTGCAAATCTGCACTACAACCACCAAGATCCTTCTCCACTGTGAATACTGAAGTAAAGTAAGACTTGATTAGCTGTAAAGACTCACATTCTAATCAGTATTCTGTAAACTGAGTGTGTGCCTTTATATGCTCTGTTTGTGATCAGAACTCCCCACTCACCTGAAGAAGGGGCAAAGCCCTGAAAGCTAGTGGTGTTTGCTACCAATTAAACCTGTTGGACTTTAACCTGGTGTTGTGAGACTTCTTACTACAACACAGCCATCTGGATTCACAGTCATTGTTTGCACAGAAAGATCTCAGTCTGTCTAACTATACTATCACCTACCACCACTCTCCCTGTACATCGGCGCCCGTGGTCAGCTAGCTGATCCATGCTGCAAACTCCCACTCATATCCAAAGGACCTCAAACTTGTTGGGCAATTGCAAAGACAGTGACTCTTCTTCTCCAGTGTCACACCCTCCAAATCCCCTTATCGGCCTCACTCACAGTCTCCTTTCCTTGACCACTGACTCAGCCAGATGACGCTGTCCTCAGAGGCCTCCTGCTATCAGTAATCCAGGTAACTCCCCTCCCTCCTCCCCCCCCCCCCCCAACCCCCATGTGTTGCAATGTCTGCCACTCAACCTCCAGCTCACAAACACTGAGCCAAAGCTATCGCATCATCAAACTCTTACTGGATACGTGTCTATGCAGGATCAAACTGGCATCCTGGAGATTCCACAAGTTTCAGCTGTGGCACAAAAGCTGTCTTAACATCTTTATCCTCTTCTAATTAACTACTTATTCAATTGTTCAATTATATTAACAAAGAACAAAGAACAACACAGCACGGGAAACAGGCCCTTCGGCCCAACGAGCCCCGCGCTGCCATCTTAACAATGTGTTTTTCCTCCTCCACCCTTGACCCATGTCTACGCTTATGGTTCCCCCATTGGAAACCAGATTGAGGGGAGAATAATTTAGGGACAATTTATTACCACCAATCAGCCTAAGAGCACATCTTTGGAGTGTGGGAGGAAACCGGAGCACGCGGAGAAAACCCACGCAAGCACGGGGAGAATGCGCAAACTCCCACAGACACCGACCCAAATCCATGTATCTGCACAGCAATCAGTGATAGTCACTGAGCTGTCGTGGTATTGTCAACAGTTAACTTTCCATTTTGTTATAACTTCACCAGTGGCTGCAAAACGAGTTTTGACATTAGGTATAGACTGAAGCAGATTCAGTTAGCAGATAGAAACCAAATTGCCAGCAGATTTATTTCATTTTTGCGTCTCTGGCTGTCTCAGACTGAAGTCCCACTCCACACACCTCTTATTATGTCCTCTGATAATATGGAAATGTTTGTTATTGTGGTTGGAATTGTTGAAACAGTCTGTGTTTGTTGTGTTAGATTGAGATGTGGAATCATATTGTGTTGTATTTGATTGAAATGTGGGACGATATTGTTTTTGTATTAGTCTGGAATGTGGAATCGTATGGTGTTGTATTCAGTTGAGATGTGAAACCATAGATGCACCGAGGATGTTCCCAATGTTGAGGGAATACAGAATCAGGGGTCACGATCTGAGGATTTGGGATAAACCATTTGAGGCAGAGACAAGGAGACATTTGTTCACCCAAAGAGTGGTGAGCCTGTGGATTTCATTACCACAGGAAGTACCTGATGATAAAATATTGAATATGTTCAAGAGGTGACTAGATATAGCATTTGGGGCGAACGGGATCAAAAGGAATGGGAGAAAGCAGGATTAGGCTTTTAAATTGAATGATTAGCCATTATGGCGATGAATAGCGGAGCAGGCTCGAAGGTCGAATGCTCTCCTCCTGTTCCGATTTTCTTTGTTGCTTTGTTTCTACGTTGTGTTGTATTCAGTTGAGCTGTGGAAATAGATTGCATTATTGAATTAGTTTCAGGTATTTTATTGTGTGAACGCAGCAATGGGCACTGAACTCACAAATTCGAACACTGAATGTCCACATTTAAATGGGCTAACTGTGACCAGGATACAGTGGAACAGCCCTGAGAGAGGCAATCCAACATTTCGAATTGAATTATCGCACACACACACACAGCCAGCTGAAGGATAACACTGAAACAACATCAGATTAGTGGGTATAATGTGTAGGGATATGGGGGTAGGGCCTGGGTGGGATTGTGTTTGGTGCAGACTCGATGGGCCGAAGGGCCTCTTTCTGCACTGTAGGGTTCTATGATTCTATGAGATCTATAGATAGAAACATGGGAAATAGATATAGGAGTAGGCACCACCATTCAGTACGATACAGGCTGATCATACACTTTCAGAACTTACTCCCAATTTCCCGCCATGCTCCTTGATCCCTTATTGCCACAAGGGCCATGTCGAGCTCCCTCTCCAACATATCTCCAACATCGTGGGCCGAAGGGCCTGTTCTGCGCTGTAATGTTCTATGTTCTATGTTCTATATCTAACAAACTGATCTGAACAGATTCCTGCCATAGACAATTCCACAGGTTCACGATTCTCTGAGCGAAGCATTTCTTCACCATCCCAGCCCTGAGTGGCTTGCCTCTTGACTATGACCCCTAATACTGAAATTCCCCAACATCGGGAACATCCTCCCCATATCTAGATTGTAAATCCCATCAGGATTTTGTACGCTTCATTAAGATCCCCTTTCATTCTCCTAAATTCCAGTGTGTACAATCCCAGTCTCTCTTCATACGTCAGTCCTGCCATTCCAGGAATCAGTCTGGTGCACCTTTGCTGGACTCACTCAGCAGTAATAATATTCTTCCTCAGACTAGGGGACCAAAACTTGCACACAATACTCAAGGTGTGGCCTCACCAAGCCCCTGTATAGCAGCAGCAGACATCCTTGCTCCTATACTCCAAGCCTCTTGTATGAAGGTGAACATGCCACTAGCTTTCTCACCTGTCCCTGCATGCCAATATTCAGTGAAAGTTGTACCATGACACCCAGTCACATCCCCTGCCACCATTCAAATAATAACCTTCCTTCTTGTTTTTGCCACCAAAATGGATAACCTGACATTGATTCACATTTTATTGCATTTGCCAAGTATTTGCCCACTCAGCCAGCCTGTCCAAGGCACCCTACATCCTCCCGGCATCCTCCTTACAGCACACACTGCCACCCAGCTTAGTGTGATCTGAAAATTATTTGGAGATATTGCATTCAATTCCTTCATCCAAATCATTAATACACATTGTGAACAGCTGGCGTCCCAGGACTGAACCCCGAGGTACACCACCAGTCACTGCCGGCCACTCTAAAAAAGACCCTTTTATTCCCACTCTCTGCTTCCTGTCTGCTGAACAGTTCTCTATTCATTACCCCCCCAATACAATGAGCTTTAACTTGTTCACTAATCTCTTGTTTGGGGACCTTGTCGAAAGTCTTTTGAAATTCCAAATACACAATGTCTGCAGGTTCATCCTTGTCCATTCTTACTGGTCACATTCTCAAACAATTCCAGAGGATTTTCCAAGCATGATTTCCCTGTAGAGAAGCCATGCTGACTTAGACCAACCCTGTCACTGTTTTCCAGATGCTCAGTTGCTAGATCTCTAATAATTGATTCCACTGTCAGTGTCAGTGTGACCAGTCTGAAATTCACATTTTCTTTCCTTCCTCCCTCCTTTTTTTAATCCAATCTACTTCCAATTATTGGAACTCTTGCAGAGCCCACAGAACATAGAACACTACAGCACAAATAGGCCCTTCAGCCCACAAGTTGCACTGATCATATCCCTACCTACCAGGCCTATCTATAACTCTCAATCCCGTTAAATCCCATGTACTCATCCAGAAGTCTCTTAAAAGATCCCAGCGAGTTCGCCTCCACCACCACCGACGGCAGCCGATTCCATTCACTCACCACCCTCTAAGTGAAAAACTTACCCCTGACATCTCCTCTGTACCTGCTCCCCAGCACCTTAGAATGCTGGAAAATGATCACCAGTGTGTCCATTATTTCTAAGGCCACTTCTGTGAGCACTCTAGGATGCAGAGCATCAGCACCTGGGGGGTTTATCAGGTATTAATTCCAGCAATTTCCTCATACAATTTCCTGATGAATAAGGATTTCCTTCAGTTCCTCCTTCATGCCAAACCCTCTGGTATTTATGGAAGGTTATTTGTGTCCACTTAGTGCTCAGTAAGAAGTCCCACAGTACCAGTTAAAGTCCGGCAGGTTTATTTGGTATCACAAGATTTTGAAGAGCTCTTCCTTCACCAGGTGAGTGGATGTAGGTTTACAAAAACAGCATAAATAGGCAAAGATACAATTACAAGATCCAAATACAGATTGGAATGTGAAGAATGAAATACGAGCATTTACAGCTGATCAAGTATTTACAATTACAAGCAGTAGGAGTGGAGAGGGGGGTAATCACAGGTTAAAGTGGTGGGATTTGTATCCCTTGCCAGCGTATCCTAGCAAATGCACACCTTATGCCAAATGGCGGCTCGTTGGGCCAAAGGGCCTGTTTCCCATGCCATGTTGTTCTCTGTTCAAATGTGCTGTTTGAGAAGATGGCATGTTTGGTGGGAGAACAGTCTCTAATTTTATAAGTTAATTGATATGATGATATCCAGTTTTTTGAAAAATCTCAGAAATAAACATATTCCAGACCCTAGTTTGGGGGCGTTTAAGAGATCTATGGATAGGTTTATGGACGAAAAGGGATTGGTATAGGCTAGTGGGTCATTGTTTTTGTAACTGGTCGGCGCATGCGCTGTAATGTTCTATGTTCTATGTTCTATGAATTGATGTTGTCATGTGTCCATTCAAGTTGAGCAATGTTGTAATCCCAATATCCCAGAGATGACACCACAGGGTATAAATTAAAGCGTTGGTGAATGTCGCACATCAGAGTTAATACAGCGATTACTTGCAGAGCAAAGGGACACGTCTCTTCACGTTAAAAAATGATTTTCGTATTTCAGATGGTGAAGAAAATATTCTACCTGCTCCTTGGTCTTATTGGTGTGCCTGGTAAGTGACTATAACCATTGATGTTGTCAGCTGCACTATGATGCTACTCTGCGACTGATCGAATTAAGAACATAGAAAATAGAACATAGAACATTACAGCGCAGAACAGGCCCTTCGGCCCACGATGTTGCGCCAACCAGTTAAAAAACAATGACCCACTAACTAACTACTTGTCACCGTTTTACAAATACTTGGTTAGTGAAAACATTTACATTAGTCAGAATGCTTGAATTGACTTCTTGGCTTTTCTGAATCACCATAGTATTTCAAACACCTCGCTTTGTAACTGACAAACACCCTAAATTAATAAGCTTTGTGGAATCAGGCGTAATATTGATTGTGATAAAAGGAATGACAAACTGAATTGTTGTGCTAATCAGAGTTAAAATCATACCGAGTGCGGGTTACTAACCAGAGTGCAAACACTTCCTCAGTGCACATGTAAACGGGGAATGTCTGTCAGTGTAGAAATTTTCCTGAGGATGTGTCACCAACCAGAGTGCAAAAGCTGACTTCAGTGAACATGTACCTGTTAGTGTTGAATTGTACTGAGATTCTGTCACTTACCAGAGTGGAAATGATTAATTCAGTGAACATGTAAAAGAACATGCAAAGTATTGAGTATAAAAGTTGGAATGTTATGGTGAGGTTGTATAAGACATTGGTGAGGCCAAATTTAGAGTATTGTGTGCAGTTTTGGTCACCTAATTACAGGAAGGACATTAATAAGGTTGAAAGAGTGCTGGGACTTGAGAAGCTGATTTACAGAGAGAGATTGAATAGTTAGGACTTTATTCCCTGGAGCGTATTAGAATGAGGGGAGATTTGATAGAGGTGTATAAGATTTTGATGGGTATAGATAGAGTGAATGCAAGCAGGCTTTTTCCACTGAGGCTAGGGGAGAAAAAAACCAGAGGGCATGGGTTAAGGGTGAAAGGAGAAAAGTTTAAAGGGAATATTAGGGGGGGATTCTTCACACAGAGAGTGGTGGGAGTGTGGGATGAGCTGCCGGATAAAGTGGTAAATGCGGGGTCAATTTTAACATTTAAGAAAAACTTGGACGGGTTCATGGATGAGAGGGGTGTGGAGGGATATGGTCCAGGTGCAGGTCAGTGGGACTAGGCAAAAAATGGTTCAGCACAGACAAGAAGGGCCAAAAGGCTGTTTCTGTGCTGTAATGTTCTATGGTTCAATGTACAGTGGAATAATCTGCCAGTGTAGAATTGTAATGAGTTTGGGCTATTAATAACGGTGGATGGCTGACTCCAGTTAACATGTTACCGGAGTACCTGTCAGTGTTGCATTGTACTGAGATTGTGCCACTAAAGAGGAAATGTTTAATTCAGTGAACATGTATGGTGGGATAATCTGTCAGTGTAGAATTGCAATGAGTTTGGGTTAGCAACCACAGTGGAAAGGCTGACACCTATGGACATATATCCCAGAAGTATCTGTCAGTAGATTTGAGCTGAGTGTGAATCACTAACCAGACTGGAAAAGCTGGCTGCAGTGACCATACATACCTATTTATGCAGAATTGTACTGAGTGTGAGTCACTGGCCAGAGGAGAAAAACTGACTACTTTGAATATGTGTCAATATACAATTATACACTGTGAGGGTCACTAATCAGAGTGAAAACTCTGACTCCAGTGAATATGTCGAATCATAGAAACCCTACAATGCAGAAGCAGGCCCATCAAACCTGTACTGGTAACAACCTTACCCAGGTCCTAACCCCATAATCCCATACATTTACCCTCCTAACCGCCCTGACACTAATGGATAATTTACCATAGCCAATCAATCTAACACAACACATGTTTGGAATGTGGTAGGAAACCGGAACATTTGGAGGGAACCCAGACAGGCCCAGGGAAATCACGCAAGCACCACACAGTCACCCGAGGTCAGAACTGAACCCGAGCGCGGTAAGACAGCAGGGCTAACCACTGTGCCACTGTAAAACCCCCAAACAGGAGTATCTGTCATTGTAGAATTGTACTGAGTGCGACTCTCTTATCAACATGGAAAAGCTGATTCCAGTGAACACATCAACCAGGAGTATTTGTCAATGCAGAACCGTCCAGAGTGTGAGTCCATAACATGAGTACAAAACTGACTTTAGTGAAATTATATACCAGGAGTATCTATCAGTGCAGAATTGTGAGTGTGGGTCACTAACAAATATGAAAAAGTTAACTCCAGTGAAACACTGACCTGTCAGTATGGAATTGTACTGAGTGTGGCTCACTAACCAGAGTACCCGTCAGCTTAGCTCACTAACCAGAGCACCTGTCATACATACATACTATGTATGTGTCGGTAAGCAGAGTGGGAAAATGACTTTAGTGAATGTGTATACCAGGATTTTCTATCTGTGTATAATTGTGAAATGTATGGATCACTAATCAGACTGGAAATCCTGACCGATGTGAACATTGATACAGGGAAGGTCAGTTAGCGGGGAATTGTACTGAGTGTGAATCACTAATCAGAGTGAAAATCGAACTTGTGAACAAATATACCACATTTTTTGTCAGCATAAACTGCTGTACTAAGTGCCAGTCATTAATCAGGTTGGAAAAGCAGGCTCCAGTGACCATGTGTACCAGGACTATATATCAGTACAGAATCGTACTGAGTGTGATTCATGAAGCTGGGTGGAAAAGCTGATTCCAGTGGCCACGTATATTGAGAATTCCTCTCAATGCAGAATTGTTCTGAGGGTCAGTCACTAACCTGAGTGGAAAGGCTCACTCTGTGAACATGTAAAAGAACAGAGAGCAATACAGCACAGGAACAGGCCCTTCAGCCCCCCCAAGTCTGTACCAAATCATGTGTTCCTAACCAGATCATCCATTTGTATCCCTCTATTCCCAGTCTATTATCTAGAGTCCTTTAAGTCTACATTTAAGTCTTAAATGATCCTAGCATGCCTGCCTCAAACACCTTTCTTGGCAGTGCATTCCAGGCCCCCACCCTCTGTGCAAAATACATCTCCGGCACATCTGTATTGCCCCCCTCACCGCCCCCGAACTTGTGACCCCTTGTGTTTGTCATTTCCGACCTGGGAAAAAGCTTCCCACTGCTCACCCTATCAATGCCCTTCGTAATTTTATAAACTTCCATTAGGATGGGCAGAAGGAGCATCAGGATATTGAGTTTGAAGATCAAACCTGACGATAATGAATGGTGGAGCAGACTCGAAAGGCTGACTGACTTCCTCTTGTTTCTATTTTCTATGTTTCTATTTCTAAATGTCAATCAGGACAGTCCATTTGTTCAAGGTGAGAACCAGAAGGATTAAGGGGAGTGTAAGGGAAACCTTTTTTTACCCAGAGGGTGGAGAGGGTCTATCATGCTGTGCCTGGGGGGGTGGTGGAGGTGGGTCCATTAAAAAGTACCTGGACGAGAATAAATTGGTAGGAATTCTGGCTTTTCTCGCGTGTCAGTGCTGACTTGATAGGGCCTTTTCAACACTGTGATTCTGTGAATGTTCCACAAGTTAAGGCACAAAGTCATTAGACACATCTTTTTAATATTACTGGTCCCGTTTGAATCTAGCTCTTGGTTTCTCTGCTGGTTATTTTTTTTATTCCCCTTTCCCTCCTCGGTTTTTGAACTTATTTCCCCCCCCTCCTCTAGCTCTTTGTAGCATTTCCCATCCTCTGACATTCTGGTTTGCACCATCCTGAACCACTCGAGTAAATACTCCAGCCAGGACTCAGTCCCGACTGTGCCCATGTGTAACCCATCCAGTTTGTACAGGTCCCACATCCCCCAGAACAAGTCCCAATGCCCCAGGAATCTGACCCCCCCACAGCTACCTTCAGCCACGTATTTATCCTCCAATTCCTGCTGTTTCTACTCTGACTAGCATGTGGAATAGGTAATAATTCTGAGATTTCGAGGTTTTACTTTTCAGTTTGTTTGCTAGCTCCCTATATTCTGTTTTAAGGATGTCATCTATGCCATTGGTATTGATGTTAACAGGATCATTGTTTCTCACCTTCAGAATCTCCTGCAGCTGCTCTGAGATAGAACGTAGAACACTACAGCACAAACAGGCCCTTCGGCCCACAAGTTGCGCCAATCACATCTATACCTACCAATCCATAGACCTATCTATAACCCCCAATCCCATTAGATCCCATGTACTCATCCAGAAGTCTTTTAAAAGACCCCAGCGAGTTCGCCTCTACCACCGACGGCAGCCAATTCCACTCACTCACCACCCTCTGAGTGAAAAACTTACCCCTGACATCTCCTCTGTACCTGCTCCCCAGCACCTTAAACCTGTGTCCTCTCGTAGCGACCATTTCAGCCCTGGGAAATAGCCTCTGAGAATCCACCCTATCTATTCCTCTCAACATTTTATAAACCTCTATCAGGTCGCCTCTCAACCTTCGTCTCTCCAGGGAGAAGAGTCCCAGCTCCCTCAACCTATCTTCATAAGGCATGCCTCCCAATCCAGGCAACATCCTTGTAAATCTCCTCTGCACCCTCTCAATAGCTTCCACATCCCTCCTGTAGTGAGGCGACCAGGTATCCTTGACTCTGTCTCCAGGGAGGTAAAACACCATCGTGGAGACTTGTTTGTGACCACAGGAAATCCTATCTTACCCCGATAACAATTGCATTTTCACAATTTTTACTCTTCCCATCTGCAGCAGAACCAACCATGTTGCAAAACATTTAGCTGCTGTTGCTTTTCCCTAAAAGTCCGTTCCCCTCAGCAATATCCAAAACCGTACAGTTGTTTTGCAGGGAAATAGTCACAGGAGTTTCCTGCACTGTCCGCCTAGACTCCTTACTCTCTAGTCACCTTCCTGCCTTCCTGTGGTGTGACCACCTCTCTGTATGTATTTGCAAGATCATTTCTGCCTCGTGCCATTCCAGCTTTGGAACACGCAGTTCCGAGAGGTGCAGCCAGCGATACATCCTGCACAAATGCTGGCCCTGGGCTCTGCAAAAGTCTCTGGATTCCCACATTTGGCAGAATAACGACCCCACAGACTTGGAGCTCCACTGCCATGGATTACCTGTTTCAGTTAAAGCTTTGAAGATGCTTAATATCAAATAACATAGAAATTTCACCCTGGGTTCTCGTTAATCCTCTACACGTATGAACCCTCTCCCTGTGTGAATCCTGTCCGTGTGCAGATTCTCTCTGTGTGTGAATCCTCACGGGAATAGCCAAAGGGGATTTATGTTCTGTCTGCCAATCTTCTTACTGGTGGGCAACATTCATTTCCTGCCCGAGGAATCTTAACCTGTGGTGTGACAAACTCCCCACGTGTTACACATAATACTCTCCACCTCCACATTGCCCCCAGCTGCCACTCCTAAACCCAGTCTTTCCTGAGCTGCAGCTCGAGACACTTTGTATATAAATGCTAGTTCCAATCACTGGAAATTTCCCTGGCTTTCCTCATAGAGCAGGAAGGATACACCACAGCTTTGAGTTCTCCTGTCATGGTTTGCCCCTTTGGAAGTTACTTGATATTAAATAATATGAATTCCTCTAGACCTACTTCCAGTGCGCTATTTACTACAGAATATACCCCTTACAAATTATAAAACACAAAAAGAATGTAAAAAATATAAGTAATAACAGTAATACATATTTAACAACCTTAACTCACCAATCCCATACTCTCCTTGGTGCTCTCTGTTCCTCCGACAGACCAAGTTCACACTCTGGATTTTTAAGAAGATAGGAATCGATGAAGAAATGCTAAGCAAATAACAGCACTTTCTGCTTTGAACTGATTTCCCACACTTTTCCAAATTCAGCATATCCACATTCACTCCGGCTGTGTCTCACTCACAATGTGGTCACTCCCACTGCCCATGTGCAAAACCCATGATGTTCATACACAGATGGTCCGGACAAGGACAGCGACCACACACTGAGATCAGATACAAACAAAGAGTGTTTACACCTGGAGAGGGTTCACACATAGAACATTCCAGCGCAGTACAGGCCCTTCGGCCCTCGATGTTATGCCGACCAGTGGAACCAATCTAATGACCCTCTAACCTAAACTATTCCAATGTTATCCATATGCCTATCCACTGACCATTTGAACGCCCTTAAAGTTGGCGAGTCCACAACTGCTGCAGGCAGGGCATTCCACGCCCTTACTACCCTCTGAGTAAAGAACCTACCTCTGACATCCGTCCTATAATTACCACCCCTTAATTTAAAGCTATGTCCCCTCGTGTTGGCCATCACCATCCGAGGAAAAAGGCTCTCACTGTCCACCCTATCTAACCCTCTGATCATCTTGTATGCCTCAATCAGGTCACCTCGTAACCTTCTTCTCTCTAACGAAAATAACCTCAGCCTTTCCTCATCAGACCTTCCCACCATACCAGGCAACATCCTGGTAAACCTCCTCTGCACCCTTTCCAATGCCTTCACATCTTTCTTATAATGCGGTGACCAGAACTCTACGCAATACTCCAAGTGCGGCCGCACCAGAGTTTTGTACAGTTGCAACATGATCTCACGGCTCTGAAATTCAATCCCTCTACCAATAAAAGCTAACACACCGTACGCCTTCTTAACAACCTTATCAACATCAACAACAACAATCACCTGGCGAGGGTTCACACATGGAGAGGAAAAGGGTCTGCAACTTTAAAGTTCCTAAAACCTTGGAGGGTGTGAAACTGGTCAGGGTTAAACCCTCTGAGGTTCTGAGACAGGGTGAGCTTCACCCTCTGGAGGGGGGGAGGCTAATGGCCTTGTTACATTACGATTGTGGGGACAGTCCGTGTCTGGTGGGCAGGAATCTGGACTGAGTCTGAATCTGATGAGGGACAGAGCTGGAGTGAGCCTGAATTGGGAGAATGTATAAACCTGCTTCCCCAGAGTGTGTGTTTGAGGCTGCAAGTGTTCAGAACTTGGTGAGGAACCAAAACTGGTCAGGTTTGGAAGGCAGGTGTAGTACAAACCTGCGAGGATTTGAAAGAGGGACAATCAATAATACCGCTCCCCCACCCCGGGTCCCCCAAAAGTCTTGTTCCCACCCATAGCCACACTAACACAAGCCAACACTACCACACTCCATTCCTCTTAGCTCCCTTATCCCCACCCCAAACACAGAAAATATTTGTTGTCTCCAGGTTTAGTCTCTTTTCCTTTGTTTCTCTTACAGTTAATTTATTGGCGATCGTGATCTTAAGACGGGGAAAGTGTGGCCTGTCCACCTGTACCACTCGCTACCTGATGGCCATGGTGATGGCAGACCTGATGGTCATTATCATTCAGGTCATACTATGGAGGGTCATGTATTATTTTTTTGGATACACTTTGCTGCACATCATGCCTGTGTGTTGTGTTCATGTTGTCCTGCGTCGTGCAGCCATTGACTGTTCAGTCTGGTTCACCGTCACTTTCTCCTTTGACCGATTTGTGGCCATCTGCTGCCAGAAACTGAAAACTAAATATTGCACCGGGAAAACTGCGACTGTTGTTCTGGCAACAACTGGCATCCTGCTCTGTTTAAAAAACATCCCCTGCTACTTTACACTGGAACCGGGAGAGATAATTAACAACGTACCGTGGTCCTGTATTGTGAAGCTGAATGTTTATACTGACCTCGGATGGGTGGTGTTTGACTGGTTTGACACGGTTTTAACTCCATTTCTCCCATTCGGTCTCATTCTGTTGTTCAACTCTCTGACAATCAAACACATCTTAGTGGCCAGTCGAGTCCGAAAGGGACTGAGGGGTCAGAGTAATGGGGAGAATCGCAGTGACCCAGAGATGGAGAGCAGAAGAAAGTCTGTTAATTTACTCTTCAGCATATCGGGAAGCTTCATTTTCCTGTGGTTGTTGTATGTTATAGATTTCTTATATTATGCAATTAAAGCAACAGATCCTAATGATTACAATGAAGGCAAATATATATTTCAACAAGTTGCATATAAGCTGCAGCATTTGAGCTGCTGCACAAATACATTGGTTTATGCGGTGTCTCATTCCAAGTTCAGGGAGCAGCTGAAGATCACGGTGAAATCTCCGTTCACAGCAATTCTTAATTTATTGAATAAACCTAACAACTGACATCAGCCACCTCCATTTTCAGCCAAAACTGGGTCACCACTGATGACTGAAAGCTGATTCAGCCAATTGTAATTGCTCTTTTCTCTGACTCACAGTCACCTTAAATCAATTGTGGAGCTCCGCTAAGTGATGCACGTGTACCAGCACCATGATGATAGCATCAGTTAATCAGGAAATTGCAACCTTTGGGTGAGAGCAGACAGAGCCAAACAGGTGGCTCCTTCTGGTGACAGACTGACTCTTCAGTCAACCCTGGAATTTGCTGTTGATTGACAGCCACATCAGCCAATCAGGAAACAGAATCTGATTACACAAACAGCATCCGGGCCAATCAGGAAGTAGACTGCAATGGTTGACATTTTCCCAGCCAATCAGATTATTTCCCTCTCAGATGGATGTTAAAGGATGATGAGCCAGAGGAAAATTAGCCAATCAGGAAGCTCCATCTGTACCTGCCTATGGTGTAAACCAATCAGTGTTCTGAGAACGGTCACAACCAGACACTGCAGCCAATAAATGAGCACCATTCAGCTATTGGTACAGGCGTAGACAATCAGGAATCTGAATGTAATCTAATCACTGAGCAGAGTAAACAATGCAATCTGAGACACCAAAAGAGAGAGAGATAGATAGAGAGACCGAGACAGAGAGAGTGGGGGACAGAGAGAAAGAGAGAGAGAGACTGCAAGAATGATAGAGAGAGCAAGAGTCAGAGAGAGACTGAAAGAGAGCGGTAGATCGGTGAATGAAGAGTGAGTGAGAGTCAGAGAGAGTGGACAAAAGAGAGAGACTTGGAGGGAGAGAGAGACTGAATGAGAGAAGGGCATAGAAACAGAGAGGAAGAAATGCTGGGCAAGAGAGAGGGAGAGACTGAGAGACAACATAAGAGAGTCTGGAAAGAGAGAAAGATAGAGAGAAAGAAAATGTGGTACAAAGAGAGACTCAAGTGGATGACAGACAAAGAGAGGGGCAGAGACACAAATACTGGGGGATGAAAATGAGAGCGAGATAGAGAGAAAGACAGATAGAGAGTGAGGTGGAGAGAGACAGACAGTGGGGGCAGTGAGAGAGACAGGAGAGAGAAAGAGGGAGAGAGAGAGCGAAAGAGGCAGACAATGAGAGAGAGAGAGAAAGACAGAGACTAAGAGAGAGTCAGACAGAGACACAAAGAGACAGAGAGTAAGAGACAGAATGAGACAGAGACAGTGATAGAGAGAAAGAGAGAGAGACCGGGAGACTGAGTGACAGAGAGCGATAGAGTGAAAGACAGAGAGGGAGATTTCGAGAGAGACAGATGGATGAATAGAGACAGAGAGACATACAGAGAGAGACCGAGACGGAAAGACACACACAGACATAGAGACAGAGAGAGAGCAGACAGAAAGAGAGCAAGAGACTGTATGATTTTAAGCATTTTATGTCTGCTATAATCCGTCTGCTTACCCTTTATCCAATGTTTTATAATCTCAATGTACAGAGTTTATTTGCTTTTTAGTTTCAACCCTTTTGTTTTATTTAAACATGGAATCTTCTTATTTGCTTCCTGAATCTGTCCCACCATCCCATCACATTTTACTGGGAAGTGTCTGCTACTAACATAATCTGTTCCTAAATCAATTCTGATCCTGTTAAAATATAACAACTTTGATTTCAGGTCCATCCACACTGTTTTGAATCTAACGGAGTTGTGATCGTTGTCTGTGAAAAGGCCTCATTGATATTTATGACGCTGCCCAGATTAAATTTAATCCAGAACTGCCCCCCTCACTTGTGGGACTTTGTAGACGCTGGTTTTAAAAACTTCTCAGATTCAATTTAAGAATTCCACTCCCCTTAATTCTTGGCATGATCAGCCCAAGTAATGTTGAGGAAGTTGAAATGACTGCCTGTCACTGCCCTATTACTTTTACACTTCTCTGAATTTGCTTATATATCTGCTGTTCTGTTCCCCCTGGAAGCTCTGGAGGCTATCGAATGCTTATGATTGCTCCCTTTTGGTTTTTAAGTTCCACCCGTATTTGTAGAGCCTTTGAAAATGTCACCCTTCCTTATTGCTGTGATTGATTTCCTGGTTAAAATCGCGACACCATCTCATTCGATACCTCCTTTGCAGATTCGCCTTAATACCCGATATCCTAGATTCGAGTTAGCAATTCTATCTCAACCATGTGTCAGTGACAGCGATATTTTAACACGCACCCTCAACTCATCTGCCTTGTTCATCAGACACCCTTGTACAAAAATAAATAACCAATCTTGCCAAACTCGCTTGTGCCACAACTGCCTCTAAATTCTATTCCTTCCTGACTCACCTACTGTCTAATTTTAACTGTCCATCTTTCCTGCTGAGCCAAAGCCAAGTTAGCACAAACCCTCCCCAACAGGATACAAACCTCCCTGCAAGGAAGCTGGTCCCACTTTGGTTTAGGTGCAACATGTCGGGTTTGCACAGGTCCTAGCGACACAAGAAGGGCTTTTAATATCCCGGAAATATAAAGTCCATCCCACCAACCTCGCATTTCTCAGGGTTAGAGTCCTATTTCTAGGCTCAGCAGCACGTGGCATCAGCTGGAATCTAGAGGTTACTAACTTTTGGATTTTTTTTTAATCTATTCCCTACTTCCAGCACGGTGGCACAGTGGGTTAGCACTGCTGCTTCACAGCTCCAGGGTCCTGGGTTCGATTCCCGGCTCGGGTCACTGTCTGTGTGGAGTCTGCACATTCTCCCCGTGTCTGCGTGGGTTTCCTCCGGGTGCTCCGGTTTCCTCCCACAGTCCAAAGATGTGCGGGTTAGGTTGATTGGCCGTGCTAAGAAATTGCCCCTTAGTGTCCTGAGATGCTTTGGTTAGAGGAATTAGTGGGTAAAATATGCAGGGATATGGGGGTAGGGCCTGGGTGGGATTGTGGTCAGTGCAGACTCGATGGGCCGAAGGGTCTCTTTCTGCACTGTAGGGTTCTATGATCTCTCAGTTCTGCTCGCAGTCATCATCCCTTGTTCTATCTGTATCAGTGGTGGCAAGAAGTACCATGATATCTGACCCCTTGACCCTAATACCTCACCACCTTCCTTCCCCCACACACACACACACACACACACACACACTTCAGAACCTTGGGCAGCCATAAATAGACATCCCTGACCCTGGCACCAGAGAAGCAACATATTATCCTGGATTTTGATTTGCAGCTGCAGAAATGGATTTCTCTTCCTCTTATAAGTGAACACATTACCATTAAAGTCTTGTCATTCTTCCTCATTCCCTCTTGTACAGCTGACCCACCCACCAAGCTGTTGGTTGCCATTATTTCCCAAAACACAGTCATCTCACCGAATAGCATCCAAAACGGTATGTTTGTTAGAAGCTGGGATGGCCACTGCCTGAGCTGTATTGCTCACTACCGCCTCATTGTCTGCATGGTCTCCCCAATGTACCATGCTTCGGGACATCCTTTCCTGCAGCGTATCAGGTAGACAACATTGGCCGAGTTGCAAGAGTATTTACCGTGTACCTGGTGGATGGTGTTCTCATGTGAGATGATGGTATCCGTGTCGATGATCCGGCATGTCTTGCAGAGGTTGCTGTGACAGGGTTGTGTGGTGTTGTGGTCACTGTTCTCCTGAAGGCTGGGTAGTTTGCTGCGGACAATGGTCTGTTTGAGGTTGTGCGGTTGTTTGAAGGCAAGAAGTGGGGGTGTGGGGATGGCCCTAGTGAGATGTTCATCTTCATCACTGATATGTTGAAGACTCCGGAGAAAATGTTGTAGCTTCTCTGCTCCGGGAAAGTACTGGACGACGAAGGGTACTCTCCACTGTGTCCCGTGTTTGTCTTCTGAGGAGGTCGGTGCGGTTTTTCGCTGTGGCGCGTGGGAACTGTCGATCGATGAGTTGAGCACCATATCCTGTTCTTATGAGGGCATCTTTCAGCGTCTGGAGGTGTCTGTCACGATCCTCCTCATCTGAGCAGATCCTGTGTATACGGAGGGCTTGTCCGTAGGGAATGGCTTCTTTAACATGTTTAGGGTGGAAGCTGGAGAAGTGGAGCATTGTGAGATTGTCTGTGGGCTTGCGGTACAGTGAGGTGCTGAGGTGACCGTCCTTAATGGAGATGCGTGTGTCCAAGAATGTAACCAATTCCGGAGAATAGTCCATGGTGAGTCTGATGGTGGGGTGGAACTTGTTGATGTCGTCATATAGTTGTTTCAGTGATTGTTCACCATGAGTCCAAAGGAAGAAAATGTCATCGATATATCTAGTGTATCGCATCGGTTGAAGGTCCTGTGCAGTGAAGAGGTCTTGTTCAAACCTGTGCATGAAGATGTTGGCATATTGAAGTGTGAATTTGGTCCCCATGGCTGTTCCATGTGTCTGGATGAAGAACTGGTTGTTGAAGGTGAAGACATTGTGGTCCAGGATGAAGTGGATGAGTTGTAAAATAGCATCTGGAGATTGGCAGTTGTCTGCGTTGAGTACTGAGGCAGTTGCAGCAATGCCATCGTTGTGGGGGATGTTGGTGTAGAGCGCTGAGACATCCATTGTGATGAGGAGTGTCCCTGGTTCAACTGCTCCATGTGTGCTGAGTTTCTGTAGGAAGTCCGTAGTGTCACGACAAAAGCTGGGGGTTCTTTGTACAATGGGTTTCAGGATGCCCTCGACGTAGCCGGAGAGGTTCTCACACAGAGTTCCATTGCCCGATACAATGGGACGGCTGGGTGTGTTTGCCTTGTGTATCTTTGGGAGGCAGTAGAGATCTCCAATGCGGGGAGTACGTGGAATGAGAGCACGGAGGGTGCTCTGAAAGTCTGGATCAAAGTTCTTGATCAGATTGTTGAGTTGACGGTGAGTTCTCTGGTCGGATCTGTGGGTAACTGTCTGTAGTGTTCCTCGTTGTTCAGTTGTTGGTACATTTCTTTACAGTAATCCGTTCTGTTCAGGATGACGATGGCCCCTCCTTTGTCTGCTGGTTTGATGACAATGTTGTGGTTGGTTTTGAGAGCGTGGATGGCGTTGCGTTGTGCTTGGGTGATGTTCGGGGCTGTCTTGTGAGTGCGGTTGATGAATCTGGTGTTAACGCACCTCCTGATGGTTTGGACATACAAGTCCAGTCGAGGGCAGCAGCCTTCTGGAGGAGTCCAATTGGATTCCTTCCTCTTAGGTTGTTGCACTGTGGATCTCTCTGTCGGCTGTTCTGGTTCATCGGCTGTCTCATTGTGTTCATTGCTGGCCTCTTGGGGTTTGTGGAAAAACTCCCGCAGCCTCATTCACCTGATGAATTCCTCTGTGTCCGCTGCGAGACTGATGGGGTCTATTTTGGTGGTGGGGCAGAAATTGAGCCCTCGGCTGAGAACTTCGATTTCATCTGGTTAAAGAACAAACAACAACACAGCGCGGGAAACAGGCCCTTTGGCCCAACGAGCCCGCACCGCCATCTTAACAACGTGTTTTTCCTCCTCCACCCTTGACCCATGTCTATGCTTATGGTACCCCCACTGGAAACCAGATTGAGGGGAGAATAATTTAGGGACAATTTGTTACACCAATCAGCCTAAGAGCACATCTTTGGGGTGTGGGAGGAAACCGGAGCACCCGGAGAAAACCCACGCAAGCACGGGGAGAATGTGCAAACTCCCACAGACACCGGACAAATCCATGTATCTGCACAGCAAACAGTGATAGTCACTGAGCTGTCGTGGCGCCCACCTGCTGGTCCAGTTTTAAGCACACACAAATGACACAAAGTACTACTCTCGAAACATCCAAGAGCAGCCCACGCACGACCCACCGTGTGTGTGCCCCTCGTTAGACAACAAGGTGGACCGACACACCTGCGCAGTAAAGGAGACAAAACATCAACACGTAACATTAGATTTCCAGGAACATCCCGAGGCTCTGATCCTTATTTAAAACCGTCTCCTATAACCCTCCATCCCTGTTTCACTCATGTGCCTGTCTAAGTAAACCTTAAACAAGTCCAGCGTGCCTGCCTCCACCACCTTACTTGGCAGTACATTCCACACCCCCACGACCCTCTGTGTGAAAAACCTTCCTCTAGCATCCAAATTATACCTCTCCCCCCTCACCCTAAGCTCATGGCCCCTCGTGATATTTGTCTCCAATCTAGGGAAAAGCCTGCCACTGTTTACCCTATCTATTCCCTTCATTATTTTATACACCTCTATCAGATCCCCCCTTAATCTCCGTCTTTCTAAGGAAAAGAGCCAATCTTTCCTCATAACCCAGTCCTTCCATACCAGGCAGCATCCTGGTAAACCTCCTCTGCACTCTCTCCAGGGTCTCCACGTCCTTCCGGTAGTAAGGTGACTAGAACTGGACGCAGTACTCCAAATGTGGTCTAACCAACGTTCTATACAACTGTAGCATTAGACGCCAGCTCTTGTACTCTATACCCCTTCCTATAAAGGCTAGCATACCCTAAGCTTTCTTCACAACCTTCTCCACCTGTGTTGCCGCCTTCAGAGACCTGTGCACTTGCACTCCCAGGTCCCTCTGCATTTCTATACTCTTAATAGGTCTACCCTTTATCGTGTAACTCCCCTCTACATTATTCCTTCTAAAATGCATCACCTCGCATTTATCAGGATTAAATTCCATCTGCCATCTATCTGCCCAATATACCAGCCTGTCTATATCCTGCTGTGTCACCTGACAATCCTCCTCACTGTTCGCCAATCCTGCCATCTTGGTGTCATCTGCAAACTTGCTGATCACACCACGTACACTCTCTTCCAAGTCGTTTATATATATCACGAATAGAAGAGGTCCCAGTACTGAGCCCTGCAGTACACCACTGGTGACAGACTTCCAGCTAGAAAAGGACTCTTCCGCTACTACTCTCTGTCTCCTGTTGCCTAGCCAGTTTTCAATCCATCTAGCTACCTGTCCCTGTATCCCATGAGCCTTAACCTTTTCTACCAGCCTACCGTGAGGGACTTTGTCAAACGCCTTACTGAAATCCATATAGACAACATCAACGGCTCGTCCTTCGTCAACCATTTTTGTCACCTCCTCAAAAAATTCTACCAGCTGCGTAAGGCAAGACGTCCCCTTAACAAAGCTATGCTGCGTATCCCTAATCAGATCGCAATGCTCCAAATGCGTATACATCCTATCCCTAAGAATTTTTTCCAACAACCTTCCTACCACTGACATCAAACTCACCGGTCTATAATTACCAGGGTTATCCCTACTGCCCTTTTTAAACAACAATACCACATTAGCTATCCTCCAGTGCTCTGGGACCTCACCTGTGTAAAAAAAGAAGAGACAAAGATTTGCGTCAGAGGCCCAGTAATTTCATCTCTCACCTCCCTAAGCAGCCTGGGATAAATGCCATCAGGCCCTGGAGATTTATCAGTTTTTATGCTGCCTAAAAACCCTAACACTTCCTCCCTCGTATTAGATATTTCCTTCAACTGGTCTACAGCTCCCTCCAAGACATTACAAGACACCAAGCCCCTCTCCTTCGTGAATACCGACGCAAAGTATTCATTCAGGATCTCTGCCATTCCCTCAGACTCCATGCACAGTTCCCCTCCTCCGTCCCTAAGAGGACCTATTTCCCCACTAACCACCCTTTTGTTCCTAATATAAGAGTAAAATGCCTTTGGATTTTCCTTAATCCTATCCGCCAAAGCCATTTCATGCCCCCTTTTCGCCCTTCTAACTCCCCTTTTGAGCTCCCTCCTGCTCTCTCTTTATTCCTCCAGTGCTCTCTCCGTTCCCAGTTGCTTAGACCTAACATATGCCTCTCTCTTCTCCCTGACCAAGTCCTCAATATCCCCTGTAATCCACAGCTCTCTAATCCTGCCTTTCCCATCCTTCCTTTTTACCGGCACATGTCTTTCCTGCATCCTTTTCAGTTTTCCCATGAAAGCCTCCCACTTGCCAACCGTGGACTTGCCCGCTAACAACCTCTCCCAATCAGTGTCCTTCAGCTCCTTCCTAATCCGACTATAGCTCGCCTTCCCGCAGTTCAGCACCCTCCCCTTCGGACAGCACTCATCTTTTTCCATTTTTATCCTAAAGTAGACAGACTTGTGGTCACTGTTAGCCACATGTTCGCCTACTGCAACCTCAACCACCTGCGCCGGCTCATTACCCAACACTAAATCCAGTATAGCCCCCTCCCTAGTCGGGCTAGTTACGTACTGCTCCAAGGGTTGAAGTGTGCAGTCCGACAAGTTGACAATGGACTTCCCTGCGGTGGTTCTGTTTTCTACTGTGGTGCCGGGGGAGGCTTGGTTGCTGCTGGTGGTGATGCCAAGTTTCTCAAGTTTCCTGTTCTTGGTGTGTGTGTAGATGGTGTAGTTCCTTTGTCTCATCTGCTTGGCAGAATTTCACAGCTGGTCTGCGTCCTGAGCACAAGTTGAGAATATGAATTCTATCTTGGTTTCCAGGGTGTGGTGTTTGCTGTTGAGCTGGTGTATGAGGTGGCTGAGGTGTGTGAGAGAGGTGTGATGGCAAAACCTCTGAGTGTAGTCTGTGTTATAGGTTGACTTGAGTGGGTTCAAGATCAGTCGTCCTTTCGGTATCTTGTCTGTTTTCTTGTATCTTTGTGGAAACTTGATGTTGTGTCGATATTTCTCGGAGATCCTCTCCACTTGGAGCTGGCAGTTTGCAGCACCACAGTACTGGTACAGCAATTATCATGGAGGATCTTAATCTAAATGTCAACTGGTCAAACCAGGTCTGTCAAGGCAGCCTTGGGGTGGAGTTCATGGAATGAACAAAGAACAAAATCAGCCCGGGAAACAGGCCCTTCGGAAACAGGCCCCTCTGCACTCCCTCCAAGGCCAAAATATCCTTGCGTAAGTGCGGCAACCAAAACTGCACACAGTACTCCAGCTGCGGCCTCACCAATGCAGCAAGACCTCCCTACTTTTATATTCAATCCCCCTCGCTATGAAGGCCAGCGTCCCATTCGCCTTCCTGACCGCCTGCTGCACCTGCAGGCTGGGTTTTTGCCACTCATGCACAAGAACCTCGAGGTCCCTCTGCACCGTCGCATGCTGCAGTTCTTCGCCACGTAAGTAATAGACTCATGTAAGTAAAACACCATCTTACCCAACCCTCCCTCTCTGGCCTGTCCCTGTAACCTGGTGCATTACTGACCTGCACATTAAGGGGCAGTTTGCCATGGCTATTCCATTTAACCGGCTGGGTTTTGGGCTGTGGGTGAAGACCCGGGTACATAGGGGTACACAGACCCGCACACAGGTAGACAGGGGTACACAGACCCGCACACAGGTAGACAGGGGTACACAGACCCACACACAGGTAGACAGGGGTACACAGACCTGCACACAGGTAGACAGGGGTACACAGACCCGCACACAGGGGTACACAGACCCGCACACAGGGGTACACAGACCCACACACAGGTAGACAGGGGTACACAGACCCACACACAGGGGCATACAGACCCGCACACAGGGGTACACAGACCCACACACAGGTAGACAGGGGTACACAGACCCACACACAGGTACACAGGGGTATACAGACCGGTACACAGGGGTACACACACCCACACACAGGTACACAGGGGTACACAGACCCACACACAGGCTGAACCTGGAGCTCTGTCAGGGTCAGGCCTCGGCCAACACTCTACCCACTCTCACACTGGGGGAACTCTGATTGGAGGACAGGGAGGACACTGCTCCTCCAGCCAGAGTTGCCATTGGTCAATCCCCCCGCAGACGCACAATGAGGGGCGGAGCCCCATGTGGCTGTGGGCGGGACTTTTCCCTCCAGCCGCGCTGAGCTGCTGTCCAATGGGAAGAGCCGGACCCGCAATGGTCAGTGAACCGGCTTCGTCCCGGGCCCCGCCCCAAAACCCGCACATGCGCACTACCCCCAAACCCGCACACGGGCACCACCGAAAAAAATCAGCACATGCGCACTGCTTCCAAAATTCGCACATGCGCACGGCCCCAAAACCTACACGCGCACTGCCCCAAGCACGCACATGCGCACTGGCCCCAAAGCCCGCACATGCGCACTGCCCCAAAACCCGCACATGCGCACTGCTCCAAAAACGCGCACATGGGCATTGCCCCCAATTTTGCACATGCGCACTGCCGCCAGAACCCGCACATGCGTATAGCCCACATTCAGCGAATGTGCACTTCCGACTCACCGGCTCCGGCCAATGAGAACATTTGGAGGACCGGAAGGACTCTGGTCCTCCAGCCAATCAGAGCGCGAGCTTTGTGTGAATGAAGATTGAGACTCAAATAGACTCGAACTTCCTCCTGTTCTCAACATCTGTGAGTAAAACACTTCCTCATCGCTCCTCGGCCTTTTGGTTAAATGCAAATGAGATCAAGCCTTGGAGGAGGAGCTATGCCTGCTCCAATCAGCTTGGATCATGTAGATGAAGCCCAGGACAGGAGGTGAGAGCCCTGTCCTGTCAGCTCAGATCAGGGAATGTCCCAGATGGATATATAAACATTCCCCCCTTCCCATTTCTATTCTCATTCTGGGGGAAACTGGGGACCTGCAGCAACTGAAGGGAAAGGAAGTGAATCCAGGGAGGGAGCAGACTCTGGAAAGGTTGGCCCAGGTCTCTCTCTCAAACTGGAAAATGACCCATTTCTGCCCACACTTTCCTGTTGGTTAATTGTTAGCTCATCAATCTTGTATCCACTCCAATATGTTATCCTGTGGAGAGCTTTTATTTGCTGCAATACCCTTTGAATAGGCACCTTCTGAAAATCTAAATACAGCTGGTTCCCCTTTATCCGGTTCCCGATGGGGAATTTTAGGGAATTAAACAACAAACACATCACCTATCTCAGTCACCACTTCTGTTAAAACCCTAGAATGAAGCCCAGCAGGACCCGAGGGCTCAGTCTGCAGCTCCGACAGTTCGCTGAGCACCACTTCCCTGGTCATTGTGATTTTTCAGAGCTCATCCCCCATGTATGTTTTCTGATATTCAGCTGTTTCTCAGCTGTGACTTGTATCCTCCACTGTGAAGACCAAGGCAATTTACCTACCAGCTCCTAATTTTTCATCATTAATTTCTGGACTCACTTTCTAGAAGATGCTTAAGAAATGAGGTAAGGCTGAAGTGTCAGTTGGGGAGTACTTTGTCTCCAGTGACACCATTTGTTTTAAAATAGTTATGGAAAAAGATAGGATGGGGCCACAGGTTAAGGCTGTAAACTGGACTAGGGCCAATTTTGTGGGCATTGGGCAGGGTCTAGCAGATATCAATTAAGTGAGTCTTTTTGAAAGGAAAAGAATGATTGCCAAATGGGAAGCTTTAAAAAGTGTCATATCAAGAGAAAGGGACAGTATATTCCTTTTGGGATGATGAGAAAGAATAATAAATTTAGGAATGCCTGGCCTACAAGGGATATTGAGGCTCTAGTCAGGTAAAAGAAGGAAGCTGCAATACCTTTGATGTGGTACCTTATCAAATGCCTTCTGGAAATCTAAGTAGAGCACATCAACCACTTAAAGAAAGTCCCAAGAGGTTCTATAGATATATTAAGGATAAAAAGGTGGTTAGAGAGAGAATAGGTCCCATTAAAAATCAGCGTGGCCATTTGTGTGTGGACGCACAGGAGATGGGTGAGATTTTTAATGAATATTTCTCCTTGGTGTTTACTGCAGAGAACATCATGGGTGCTAAAGAAATAATGGAAACAAGCGATGATGTCTTGGGCCACATGCTTATTACTAGGGAGGAGATACTTGCATCCTTGAAGTGCATTAAAGTGGATAAATCTCCTGGGCCTGATCAAGTGCATCCTCGGATCTTCTGGGAGGCTAGGTAAGAAATTGCATAGGTCCTTGCAGAGATATTTGCTTCATCTCTTTCTACTGGTGAAGTTCGGAAGATGAGAGTATAGTTAATGTTGTTCTGTTGTTTAAGAAGAGTAGCAAAGAAGGGTAATTACATGCCGGTGAGCCTGACATCAGTGGCGGATAAGTTACGCAAGGGGATTCTGAGGGACAGGATCTACCAATATTTTGATAGTCACGATCTGATTAGGGATAGTCACCATAGCTTTGCGCATGGGAAGTCATTTCTGACAAATCTTTAAGTTTTTCAAAGAGGATGGATGAGGGTGGAGCACTAGATGTTGAGTATATGGACTTTAGAAAGATGTTTCCAGGCCAGCCTGGAAGGTTCAGTCATATAGTATCCAGGGAGAGCCAGCAATATGGATTTAAAATTGGCTCGATGGTAGGAAGCAGAGGGTAATGGAGGCTATTGATAGGCAGAGGGATCTGGGTGTACAGGTGCACAGGTCACTGAAAGTGGCAATGCAGGTGGAGAAGGTAGTCAAGAAGGCATACGGCACACTTGCCTTCATCATCCAGGGTATCAAGTTTAAAAATTGGCAAGTCATGTTGCAGCTTTATAGAACCTTAGTTAGGCCGCACTTGGAATATAGTGTTCAATTCTGGTCACCACACTGCCAGAAGGATGTGGAGATTTTGGAGAGGGTACAGAAAAGATTTACCAGGATGTTTCCTAGTATGCAGGGCATTAGCTATGAGGAGAGGTTGGAGAAACTTGATTTATTCTCACTGGAGCGACGGAGGTTGAGGGGAGACCTGATAGAAGTCTACAAGATTATGAGAGACATGGACAGAGTGGATAGTCAGAAGCTTTTTCCCAGGGTGGAAGAGTCAGTTACTAAGGGGCACAGGTTTAAGGTGTGAGGGGCAAGGTTTAAAGGAGATGTACGAGGCAGATTTTTTACACAGAGAGTAGTGGGTGCCTGGAACTTGTTGCTGGAGGAGGTAGTGGAAGCGGATACGGTGGTGACTTTTAAGGAGCATCCTGACAAATACATGAATAGGATGGGAATAGAGGATATGATGCCCGGAAGGGCAGGGGTTTTAGTTCAGTCGGGTAGCATGGTCGGTGCAGGCTTGGAGGCCAGTGCTGGAATTTTCTTTGGTCGTTGTCTGTTTCTCAGACTGCAGGCCTGTGACTAATGGTGAGCCTCATGGGTCGATATTGGGACCCTTGTCATTCATTTATGTAAATGATTTGGATGTGACTGTACAAAGCATGGTTAGTAAGTTTGCAGCTGATACTAAATTTGGGGGTATCATTGATAGCGATGGAGTTTATCAAAAATTACAGAGGGATCAAATAGGGAATGGGCCGAGGATTGGCAAATGTAGGTAAGTGCGAGGTGTGGCATTTTGGAAAGTCAAACCAGGGTAGCACTTATGCAGTGTATGGTAGGACCCTGGAGAGTGTTGAGTGTTGACACTGTTCTCTCTGATGGAAAGCTCTAGGCTGACTTCGGTCATTGGCAAGATTTTAGACCCATTATTAGAGATGAGAAAGCGGAGTACACGGAAGTGCATGGTAAAGTAGGACTGAGTCAGCACAGCTTCATCCATCATGTCTGACAAATCTGTTAGAGTTCTTTGAGGAGGGAACAAGGAAGTTAGATAAAGGAGAACCAGTGGATGTGATTTATTTAGATATCCAGAAGGCCTTTGACAAGGTGCCGCATCAGAGACTGTTAAATAAGTTAAGGGCCCATGGTGTTAAGGGTAAGATCCTGGCATGGAGCGAGGATTGGCTGACTGGCAGAATGATGTGGATATGCCGGCGTTGGACTCGGGTAAACACAGTAAAAAGTCTGACAACACCAGGTTTAAGTCCAACCGATTTATTTGATAGTAAACTCACTAGCTTTCGAGGTTTCCCTCTTCGTCAGGTGAATGGAAAGTTCTGGCCTCAGACAGAGCATATAAAGCACAGACAGTTTACAGGTTAGGTGTAAAGATTCGCATTCTAATCAGTAATCTGTAAACTGTCTGTGCTTTATATGCTCTGTCTGAGGCCAGAACTCTCCATTCACCTGAAGAAGAGGGAAACCTCGAAAGCTTGTGAGTTTACTATCAAATAAATCGGTTGGACTTAAACCTGGTGTTGTCAGACTTTTGACTGGCAGAAGGCAGAGAGTGGGGATGAGGGGGTCTTTTTCAGGATGGCCGCTGGAGATTAGTGGTGTGCCTCAGGAGTCAGTGCTGGGAACACAACTTTTCAAAATATACATTAATGATTTGGAGGAAGGAACTGAAGGCACTGTTGCTAAGTTTGCAGATGATGCAAAGATATGTAGAAGGACGGGTAGTGTTGAGGAAGCAGGGAGCTGCAGAAGGATTTGGACAGGTTCGGAGAGTGGGTGACGAAGTGGGCAGTGTGGGAAAGCGTGAGGTTATGGCACTTTGGGAGGAGGAATGGAGGCATTGACTATTTTCTAAATGGGGAAATGCTTGGGAAATCAGAAACACAAAGGGACTTGGGAGTCATTGTTCAAGATTCACCTAAGGTTAATGTGCAGGTTCAGTCAGCAGTTAAGAAGACAAATGCAATGTTAGCAACCATGTTCCTTGGGAGCACATCAGAGAGGGAGCGACTGGTGAGAGGAGAGCTTGTGAGTAAGTTACTGTGTTTTTTTTCAACTAACGTCTTTAGTTTTTTTTTTAATTTTAAACCGGATACAGGAAGTAGTCACAGGGAGGCCTGGGTAGTAAACTTTTTTCCCCTCTGGACCCCCGTAAATTGGAAATAAATTGGTATCAGCACCTTCAGGAGAATTGGGTGGGTGAATATTAGATACAGCAGAGTGAGAATGGAGGGAGAGTGTGTGGGATGGAGATTTACAGCTTTTGGGGAATGAGAGAGGGAAGAGTGTTCCACAGAAACTAGAATTGTCTGTTCTGGATTTCTATCCTGTACTGACTGTGATAACTTTGTAAATTCATTTTCCAGGATATTGAAAGAGGAAACACAGGCTGTAATCTCAAACGTCACGTCTGGATCTGCCAGAGTCACATTCCTCGGGACCTGAGCATCATCAGCCTTTGAATCTAGAAGGAGAAATGATTGTCGGGTCTGTCGATTTGAAAAGATTTCAAACATCGGTGTGACTGGAAAAGCACCAACACACAGCCACACTCGAGTGAGAGTGTTCCCGTGCACTGACTGGAGAACTTTAACCAGTTACACAGTCTGAATAAATATCACCCCATTCACAGCGGGGAGAGACTGTACTCGTGTTCTGTGTGTGGACGAGGCTTCAACTGATTGTCCACCCAAGAGAGAGACAAGGACACCTGCACCATGGAGAAACCATGGAAATGTGCGGACTGTGGAAAGAGATACAGAGCCCCATCTCTGCTGGAAACTCATCGGCGCAGCCACACTGGGGAGAGACCGTTCACCTGCTTTCAGTGTGGGGAGGGATTCACTCGGTTATCCCACCTGCAGCAACATCAACGGGTTCACACGGGGGAGAGGCCATTCATCTGCTTTCAGTGTGGGAAGGGATTCACTCAGTTATCCAGCCTGCAGACACACCAGCGAGTTCACACAGGGGAGAGGCCATTCATCTGCTCTCAGTGTGGAGAGGGATTCAGTCGGTTATCCAGCCTGCAGACACACCAGCGAGTTCACACTGGGGAGAGGCCGTTCACCTGCTCTCAGTGTGGGGAGGGATTCACTCAGTTATCCTCCCTGCAAACACACCAGCGAGTTCACACTGGGGAGAGACCATTCACCTGCTCTCAGTGTGGGGAGGGTTTCGCTCAGTTATCCAGCCTGCAGACGCACCAACGAGTTCACACTGGGAAGAGGCCTTTTTCCTGCACTCAGTGTGGAAAGGGATTCAGTCACTCATCCAGCCTGCGGATACACCAGCGAGTTCACTCAGGGGAGAGGCCATTCACATGCTTTGAGTGTGGGAAGGGATTCAGTCAGTCATCTGACCTCCAGAGACACCAGCGAGTTCACACTGGGGAGAGACCATTCACCTGTTCTCTGTGTGGGAAGGGATTCAGAGTTTCATCCCAGCTACTGAGACACCAGCGAATTCACGAGTGATGATGGGAGTTGGATTGTTTCTGCTCTCAGTTACATCCAGGACTGCATTTTGTTCATTCTCACAGTTGGTTAATGGGGACAGTCGGAAAGTTTCTTTCTATGGGATTGGCCGGTCTCACGATTTTGCCTCCAATGGGCTGATGCTCTTTGAGTCTTGTTGCGATTACCTGGTTTTAAATTTCACAAGTGATCACAGAGTGACAGGGTGTGAGGAAGTTCAGAGATATTTAGTCAGCATTTCTGTTTGGAACCCCCCGAAATGCCCATCCAATTTCCTTTGTAATTGTTTATTGTCTCCACTTCCTCCCCCCTCGTGGGCAGCAAGTTCCAGGTCATTACCATTCACTGCATCAAAATATTCTTCCTCACATCCCCCCCTGCATCTCTGACCCAAAACCTTAAATCTGCCTCCCCCTTCGTCCTTATCCCATCAGCGAATGGGAACAGCTTTTCTTTATTCACCTTATCTAAACCTGTCAGAATCTTGTCCATCTCGATCAAATCTCCCCTCAACCTCCTTTACTCCAAGAGAAACAACCCCAGTCTGACACCGACAATAAAGAACAAACTAACACAATATGTTAATACCTGAAATCAAATGGGAATGTTTAATTTCTGTTTTCAAGATATTGTGAATATTATTATCCTGGAAAATAAAGAAATTGGAATTACTCACCTTGAATGGAATATATCAATCTGATATCCAACTACAGCCTAGTAAAGATCTGGAATGTGTAGCTGAGATGAATAAGTTGATCGTTTTCTCTGGGAGATATTTACCTCCTGGTCCATGGATTTTGTTTAGAATAAATCCACATTTGAAAGCCCAGCCCCCACATGAAATATCAGCACCGTAATGGGGGGGATAAGGAAATAGACACTCACTTTTCATCCGCACATCCGAGAGTTAAGAATATGAGTAAATGTGCAGATGTGATTTGTTATGTGTGAAAAATAGCAAGTCTAAATTCATGGTGAGATAGAGTGGAGTGGGTCCCAGTGCTCCCCAGTATCTCAGATGCCAGTCTCCAGCCAATTCGATTCAGTTCACATGACATCAAGAAATGGTTGGAGGCACTGGATACTGCTGAAGCAATGGCGCCTGATACCATTCCGGTAATAGAACTGAAGACTTGTGCTCCAGAACTTGCCGCTCCCCTAGCCAAGCTGTTCCAGGACAGTTACAACATTGGCATCTACCCAACAATGTGGAAAATTGCCCAGGTGTGTCCTCAACACAAAAAGCAGGACAAATCCAACCCGACCAACTACCACCCAATCCGTCTACTGTCTATCATCAGTATAGTGATGGAAGGGGTCATCGACAGCGCTATCCAGCAGCACCTCCTCAGCAATAACTTGCTCAGTGATGCCCAGTTTGGGTTTCTCCAGGGTCACTCAGTTCCTGACCTCTTACAGCTTTGGTTCAAACATGGACAAAAGATCTGAATTCCAGAGGTGAGGGTGACAGGCCTTTGACATCAAGGCCACATTCGACCGAGTGTGGCATCAAAGAGCCCGAGCCAAACTGGAACCAATGGGTATCAGGGAGCAAACACTTCACTGGTTGGAGTCATACCCGGTACATAGGAAGATTGGTGTTGTGAAGGATCAGTCATCTCAGCTCCAGGGCATCTCTGCAGGGGTCCCTCAGGGAAATGTTCTAGGCCCAACAATCATGAACATCATCATGAACTTACAATATTCTCCAGCTCTCCAATTATAAGAACACAGAACAAAGAAAATTACAGCATCGGTACAAACCCTTCAAGCTTACACGACCATGTTGCCTGACTGCACTAAAATGCCCCATCCTTACAGGGACATAATCCCTCAATTCCCATCCTATTTATGTATTTGTCAAGACGCCCCTTATATGTTTTTGCTTCCACTACCGCCCCCAGCAGCGAGTTCCAGGCACCCATCGCCCTCTGTGTAAAAGAACTTGCCTGGCACATCTCCTTTAAGCCTTGCCCCTCACACCTTAAACCTATGCCCCCTACTAATTGACTCTTCCACCCTGGGGATAAAGCTCCTGACCATCCACTCTGCCCTTCAAAATCTTGTAGACTTCTATCAGGTCCCCCCTCAACCTCTGATTGGTTGGAGTTTCATTTCCCAGTCAGACCTGCAGCAGCTTCCGGTCTCTCTATTAGAGGACTTCCGCGTTGTGACGACACAGTGGAGCCCTGTCTGGATCAGCCAATAGGAATCACCCTGCCCCGCGGTGATGTCTCCGGGTTCCAGTGCGCAGGCCCGGCGCGCGGACCCGGGAGCCCCTCCCCCTCCCCGGGTTTCCAGGCAACCGGCTGACGGGCTCCGCCCAGAGCGAGAAGCTGCTCCGTGGCCTCCCCCCCCGGCCCGGGACTGCGCATGCCCAAGGGAGAGAGGAAGCTGCGCATGTGTGAGAGCAAGTCACACCCACCCCTGATGTTCCTGCGGAGGTGTTGACCAATGGGAAGAGTTGGAGGACCGGAAGGCCTCTGGTCCTCCAGCCAATCAGAGTGCGGGCTTTGTGTGAATGAAGATTGAGCTTCAGACAGACTCAAACTCCCTCCTGTCTCCAACATCTGTGAGTAAAACACTTTCTTTCCCCCCCTTCCCATTTCTATTCTCATTCTGGGGGAAACTGGGGACCTGCAGCAACTGAAGGGAAAGGAAGTGAATCCAGGGAGGGAGCAGACTCTGGAAAGGTTGGCCCAGGTCTCTCTCTCTCTCTCTGAAAGACATTGACAGTCTTTGCTCCCTCAGCCTGACACATTTATTGGTCTGGATAAAAGGATGGGCTCTTTCCTCATGTTCACAGTCCATGTCAACTCTCTGTAGGACAAACCAGTCCCGTTTCCCTTCTATACCCCTGTTCCCCTGAAAGTTTATTTCCTTCAGTTTCAGTTTTAAATAGAATCCATAAACTTGTAATATGGCACCATAGATACGTTATGTATTCCCTTCTCTCAACCTTTGGATTTCTCTTCCACAAGAACCAGTAGAGGCGGAGGATCATTATATATGTCCCATGGTGAGTTAGACTGACTTTTGACTGACAACGGTGTCAAGGGTTATGGGGAACAGAGAGGAAGATGAAAAGAAAGCTATGATGAGGAGGGATTTCCTCACTCAAGAATGTGGTCCAGCTTTGGAATTCTCAACTCCTGAGGACTGTGGAGCCTTAGTCATCAAGTATTTTCAGGAGAGAGATTGATTGGTTTCTAGAGAAGAGATATAGGTTTAGTGTGGGGAGAATGATGCTGAGGTAGATGACCCAATCACCTCATTGAACAGCTCGATGGGTCAAATGCCTGACTATCCTATTTTTTATGGTTTTGTGTCCAGCACAGGAAGCAGTGAACATGGATCTGTCAATCAGTCTCAATCAGCACCTTCAGGAGAATTGGGAGGGTGAATATTAGATACAGCAGAGTGAGAATGGAGGGAGAGTGTGTGGGATGGACATTTACGGCTTTTGGGGAATGAGAGAGGACAGAATGTTCTGTAGAAACTAGAAATGTCTGTTCTGAATTTCTGATGAAAGCTGTAAACTCATTTTACAGGATATTGAAAGAGGAATCAGAGGCTGAAATCGCAAACATCACATCTGGATCTGACAGAGTCATATGCCTTAGAACTTTGAATATCATCGGCCTTTGAATCTAGAATGAGAAATGATTGTCTGGTCTGTCAATTTGAAAAAAATTCAAATGTCGGTGTGACTACATTAGAAAGTTAGGAAGTTCACTGTGACTAAAAAAGCACCACACTCGAGTGAGAGTTTACCAGCACAGTGACTGAAGAACTTTAACCAGTTACACAGCCAAAATAAACATCACACCATTCACAACGGGGAGAGACAGTACTTGTGTGTGGACGAGGTTTCAACTCAATGTCCACCCAAGAGAGAGGCAAGGACACCTGCACCATGGAGAAACCATGGAAATGTGAGGACTGTGGGAAGAGATACAGAGCCCCATCTCTGCTGGAAGCTCATCGGCGCAGCCACACTGGGGAGAGGCCGTTCATCTGCTCTCAGTGTGGGGAGGGATTCACTCATTTATTCAATGTGCGGACACATGAGCGAGTTCACACTGGGGAGAGACCGTTCTCCTGCCCTCAGTGTGGGAAGGGATTCACTCACTTATCCAATCTGCGGACACACAAACGAGTTCACACCGGGGAGAGACCGTTCTCATGCTCTCAGTGTGGAAAGGGATTCACTCAGCTATCAAATCTGCGGACACACCAGCGAGTTCACACTGGGGAGAGACTGTTCAGCTGTTCTCAGTGCGGGAAGGGATTCACTCAGTTATCCAGCTTGCAGACACACCAGCGAATTCACACAGGGGAGAGGCTATTCACCTGCTCTCAGTGTGGAAAGGGATTCACTCACTTATCCAATCTGCGGACACACCAGCGAGTTCACACCGGGGAGAGGCCGTTCACCTGCTCTCAGTGTGGGAAGGGATTCACTCAGTCATCTGCCCTGCGGGGACACCAGCGAGTTCACACTGGGGAGAGGCCATTCACCTGCTCTCAATGTGAGAAGGGATTCAGAGTTTCATCTCAGCTGCTGAGACACCAACAAGTTCACAAGTGATCACAGAGTGACAGGGTGTTAGGAAGTTCAGAGATATTTAGTCAAATTTCTGCATGAAACCCCCCAAATGTCTGTCCAATTTCCTTTGTAATTGTTTATTGTCTCCACTTCCTCCCCCCTCATAGGCAGCGAGTTCCAGGTCATTACCATTCGCTGCATCAAAATATTCTTCCTCACATCCCCCCCAAAACCTTAAATCTGTCCCCCACCCCTCATCTTTGTCCCATCAGCTAATGGGAACAGCTTTTCTTTGGTCACCTTACCCAAACCTGTCTGAATCTCCCCTCAACCTCCTTTGCTCCAAGGAGACTAACCCCAGCCTGACATCGACAATAGATAACAAACTAATAGAATATGTTTGTAAAAAGGAATTTAGAATAACTTGGGATTAAAAACTAACAGATCACAGTAGATTAGATCAGTATGAATAGAATATAGAGACGTTACAAAGTGCCTAAAAATACTGTTTGCATAGGGGCACCTATAACCACTGTTAGAGAGTTTAAACATGTATTTTTGAAAACATATTCTGTATTAAAAACATATATCTTGGCGAACAACACAATGCTTGCAAGGCACGATGGGACGTAGCTAAGTTAAAAGAACCAAATTTCTTAGAACAATGTAGCTACTGAGCAAAGGAAAAAACAATTCTTATCAAGTGTCCCAGACAGTTCCACTGAATAGCATACTCACTGCATCAGATAAGGAGGTCTGGAAAGTGTCAGGAGACGGTGAAAAAGCCACAAGTTGGTTACGTAGTCCCATGCTGTCCAAGGATAAATGTTATTGGCCAAGATAAATAATCTATACCAATAATAATTGGCTCATACCCAGTTAGAGTGCACAAGGCGTGGGCAGATGGCTTTCAAAAATTGTATAATTGTAGAACTGAAAGTGATGTAATCTCAGAGTAGATTTGGAGCTGCCCCAAATCTCTCTCCTTCGTACGTTGACCAAGATTGGAAAATAAAGGGCCAGAGTACTGTCTCCATGAGTCTTTGTGTCAGCTGAGCCACAGTTAAGAGGAGAAGCCTGCCCACGTGAAAGACTGCATAGCCTCTGAAAACACTCCAACATCTCCGGAGGCAAAGGATGGGCACCGGGGGAGGGGGGGGTTTGAAAGGCAACTTTCCCTTTCTAACTTTCTATTGTCTATAGTGTCAGCCATGGTTCAGTGGATAGACTCACATCTGAGTCAGAAGGTTGTGGATTGAATCCAGGGACCTGACGTCAAAAATTAAATCCAACATTCGTCATCCAGCGCTAAGGGAGTGCTGCACTGTCAGAACAGCCTTCTTTCAAATAAGATGTTAATCTGAGGCCCTGTGTGCTTCTCACAGGTGGATGTAAAGGATCCCACAGCCACTATCTGGAAGAAGAGGAGGGGAGTTCTCCCCAGGGTCCAGGCCAATATTTATCCCTCAATCAACATCTCTAAACACACATCATCTGCTCAGTATCACATTGCTGTTAGTGGGATCTTGCTGTGTGTAAATTGGCCGCTACATTGCAACAGAGACTACAATTCAAAAGTACTTCATTGGCTGTAAAGCAACTTGGAACATCCTGTGGTTGTGAAAGGTGCTATAGAAATGCAAGTGTTTAAATTGAAGATTTATGTTATCCTGTAATCTGCAACTTAATTCATTTCACCCACTCCTAACTTAATAAATTTCCTGAATTTAATAAACTTACTTTGGTTCGGGTAAGACTTTAACCAGTTAAGGCAAAAGCAGAATTATCTGCATAGTAAATTTTTAAAAAAGTTTATTAATTGAAAACGTTTATGAACAACTTTAAGACATTGACTTTTACAACTTCATGTGGGTGATCAGTCTGTAGAAGTGTAACCCTCTCTGGTTCCTCTGAGAGGAGTTCTTGTGGAATTCAGCCTCCGGAGTTTAGCTCCTTCTTTGACAGTAGTTTGTTGGACCTCGGCCTCGGAATCTTCAGCACTTGTTAAGGAAGGAAAACCTTTGGAATCTCTAATTCTATTCCCAAAGTGACCATTACCTCATATCAGAGTTGGGTCTGTTGTAACCTGAAAATTAGTCAGTTTGATCATTGGATTAATTTAATTGGATCCTTTACTCACACCACTGTCTCTCATTATCTTAGGAAAACAATAGAACTATTTCATACTATCTCTTTTTGTGATTCTATACAATCCTTTATTCACACAATTTCAAATGTTGATGCTAATCAGAGCTTGTAGATCTCATCTGTAGTACATTTATCTTCATAGCATATCCTTTATATACACTGCTGTGGAAATTAAGTTACAACAATTAGATTATGACAACAACTTTGTCAAGGGGAAAATGCCCATTAGCAAACAAGGCCTTCAATGAGGCCAACGCTTGTGTACTCAAAATAAGAATCATAGACAGTGCAGAAAGAGGCCCTTCAGCCCATTGAGTCTGCACTGTACAATCCCACCCAGGCCCCATCCCCCACATCCCCTGCTAATCCCTCTAACCTAAGCTTCCCAGGACACTAAGGGGCAATTTCTTAGCATGGCCAATCGACCTAACCCGCACATCTTTGGACTGTGGGAGGAAACCGGAGCACCCGGAGGACTAATCTAACCTTGTGTCAGTTTCATAAACACTGCCTTCCAGTGCTTGGCCACAGGATGAAAACAAAGACAAGTTACCATGACAAATACAAAAAACATATGTTACATATTACACTAATGAAGGAGACGGTTTTCTATTGGATAAGAAAGGGCAGAAAGCTATGCTATGCTTGGTGGACTATGTATGTCAATGAAAGTTAATAAATTCTATGTTGAAAGTACAAACCAAACTGTAAGGCTATTCGTATTTGAATTGGCACATTCTCTATCATTAGCTAAAAAGTGCTACAACTGACACCATTTGTGGAATGCTGTTAAAACACCATAGTGAAATTCACTGCCTGTTCTGCTTCCTAGCAGGTAATAAAAGCTTATAAGATTTGAGTACTCACCGTGCATTGTCTGGTTAATCCTCAGTGGAGACTCCTCTGAGATGGCAAACTTCAAGAATGTTTACATGGGAGAAAAGCCTTGCTGACCACGATAACCACAGCTGCCTGATTTCAGCATATCGAGCTATTTACCAAGAGGATTGCACACACTGTCCTGTGTAGCACTTAACCACGGTAAACAATGACAAGGGAGGTTCGAACCCCCCCTTTGGGGTTAGAGGCACCATTTGAGAATCGCATGGTTTCGTTTAGAGGCCCAGTTCAATCAATTGAAGGAGGTTTGAGTCCTCCTTGGGTTGGAGGCCCTGCTTGAGTATGGTACAGGGGTTAGAGGCCCCATCTGGGTATGGTACAAGCGAGGTCCCATCTGGGTATGGTACAGGGAGTTAGAGGCCCCATCTGGGTATGGTACAGGGAGTTAGAGGTCCCATCTGGGTATGGTACAGGGAGTTAGAGGCCCCATCTGGGTATGGTACAGGGAGTTAGAGGCCCCATCTGGGTATGGTACAGGGAGTTAGAGGCCCCATCTGGGTATGGTACAGGGAGTTAGAGGCCCCATCTGGGTATGGCACAGGGAGTTAGAGGTCCCATCTGGGTATGGTATAGGGAGTTTGAGGTCCCATCTGGGTAAGGGACAGGGGTTAGAGGTCCCATCTGGGTATGGTACAGGGAGGTAGAGGTCCCATCTGGGTATGGTACAGGGGTTAGAGGCCCCATCTGGGTACGGTATAGGGAGTTAGAGGCCCCATCTGGGCATGGTACAGGGAGTTAGAGGCCCCATCTGGGTATGGTACAGGGAGTTAGAGGCCCCATCTGGGCATGGTACAGGGAGTTAGAGGCCCCATCTGGGTATGGTATAGGGAGTTAGAGGCCCCATCTGGGTATGGTACAGGGAGTTAGAGGCCCCATCTGGGTATGGTATAGGGAGTTAGAGGCCCCATCTGGGTATGGTATAGGGAGTTAGAGGCCCCATCTGGGTATGGTATAGGGAGTTAGAGGCCCCATCTGGGCATGGTACAGGGAGTTAGAGGCCCCATCTGGGTATGGTACAGGGAGTTAGAGGCCCTGTTTGAGTATGGCTCATTAATTACCTAGGTCATACTCTGTTAGAGAGAGACAGAGTGCAGAGTGTTAACTCTTTATTTCTCACGCTAGCTGGCGAGGCAAGATCTTACCTTTTATAATTATGGGGAAAACAGTTTACTGCAACTATTAATCTTTTGTACTGTTTGTTATATATTCTCTGAACTATTTAAGGAATGTACATATGTATTATACAGATGTACAACATAAAGTAATAGGAGTTGTAAATCTCCTGTGAAAGGATTGGGAACAATGTGCATTGGTCTGTGTATTTGTGCCACATTTACATTTAATTCAGTCATAAATGTCAATATATTTATATTAATGATTTGGATGAGAATATAGGGGGCATGGTTAGTAAGTTTGCAGATGACACCAAGATTGGTGGCATAGTGGACAGTGAAGAAAGTTATCTCCAATTGCAGCGGGACCTTGATCCAGTGGGCTGACAAATGGCTGATAGAGTTTAATTTAGATAAATTTAAGGTGATGTGTTTTGGTAGATTGAACCAGGGCAGGACTTACTCAGTTAATGGTAGGACACTGGGGAGAGTTTCAGAACAAAGAGATCTAGGGGTACATGTTCATAGGTCTTTGAAAGTGGAGTCACAGGTGGACAGAGTGGTGAAGAAGGCATTTGCAATGCTTGGTTTCATCAGTCAAAACATTGAATACAGGAGTTGGGGATGTCTTGTTGAAGTCGTACAAGACATTGATAAGGCCACACTTGGAATACTGTGTACAATTCTGGTCACCCTATTATAGAAAGGATATTATTAAACTAGAAAGAGTGCAGAAAAGATTTACTAGGATGCTACCGGGACTTGATGGATTGAGTTATAAGGAGACGCTGAATAGACTAGGACTTTTTTCTCTGGAGTGTAGGAGGCTGAGGGGTGATCTTATTGAGGTCTATAAAATAATGAGGGGCACAGATCAGCTAGATAGTCAATATCATTTCCCCAAAGTAGGGGAGTCTAAAACTAGAGGGTATAGGTTTAAGGTGAGAGGGGAGAGATACAAAAGTGTCCAGAGAGGCAGTTTTTTCACACAGAGGGTGGTGAGTGTCTGGAACAAGCTGCTAGAGGTGGTAATAGTAGGGACAGGTACAATTTTATCTTTTTAAAGGCATTTAGATAGTTAGATGGGTACGGTGGGTATCGAGGGATATGGGCCAAATGAGAACAATTGGGATTAGCTTAGGGGCTCTAAAAAAAAGGGCAGCATGGACAAGTTGGGCTGAAGGGCCTGATTCCATGCTGTAAATGTCTATGACTCTATATGTTGCTGCTGCTTAAAATATTGTATAATTTACTGGTTTACTCTTTGCAAATGTTGCTTATGTGATAGGTTTTTTGATAAAGATACACGTCTCTAAGAAAATTATTTTAATCTCACACTTTATAACCTTGTCATAGTACAAAATGTTACTGTTAACTTTCAAGTACACTATGTGTGGTTCTTAAAATGATCAGAAATGAAGAAAAGTACATTAATCTTTATGACCTTGTTAGTTTTATTTGACTCTTTTGTTGTGTATTATACAGATCTGTGTTGTTTTAATTTAACTCTTAGTGCCCAATATTAATTGTATCCGAGTCAGCGACAGTTTCTTGGAGGCCCTTAGTGTGTGTATATTTATTGATCCTCTTCAGATTCTTTGAATGATCAACTGTATCTGCAATTTTTAAATGTCAGACTAACACAGAGACAGTGCTTTTGTTTTGTCAAACTAAATAGAATGCATTTTATTAAATGATCCTACCATCCAAGACATTGGCATTATCAGGACCAGTTTATGAAATTGTAGTTTAAAAATCATGTTTTTATTTGGGAATGTTGTACTTGATGCACGCAATTTTATCATTCCAGTTTTGCCCTCTCCCGAGTATTGGAGCGATGTTGTTGCCCCCTCACACTCCTTATTTTCTAGCTCTCGGGTGGCTTTGGTTTATCTTTTGAGCTGCCAGGGTGCCTGATCGAGTTGCTTCCTGCGTTTTTATCTTCCACCAATTTTAGGAATGGGATCATTTTTTCTTTTTAGGCACCAGTTTGTAATTTGAGAGGGGGAACCTACATCTGTTAGAAATTTGCTTTTCAAAGAATAACCTGGAATATCCAAGTGTTTCTGCCATTTAGGAAAACATTACCATTTTCGAGATTAGAGGGATTAGCGAGTAAAATATGTTGGGATATGGGGTTCAGGCCTGGGTGGGATTGTGGTCGGTGCAGACTCAATGGGCCAAATGGCCTCTTTCTGCACTGTAGGGTTTCTACGAGATTCTCATGAGTGAACAAATGTTTATAACTGCTGCTGCAGGAAAGACTATGCTTTAACAATTGCAGAGTATAAAAAAGATCTAAACAAATATATATTTATTACCAAATATTAACTATATTAAAGAAGCTTTTCTCAAATTTGATAATTGATGAAATGTACATCCCCATGTTCCACTGCATTTCAGTTACAGTGAGTTTTTAAAGCAGTCATTTAAAATCAAGACCCCATCAAGAATTCATGGCTCTTCTTCCATGTTATCATCGCTCAAATCGAGCTGCTGTCTGTTGATAAATTTCCTTCATTTGATCATAGAATCCCTACAGTGCAGAAAGAGGCCCTTCAGCCCATCGAGTCTGCACCGAACACAATCCCACCCAGGCCCTACCCCCATATATTACACCCTCTAATCTAACACTAATCCCTCTAACCTCCACTACCCTGGTCACTAAGGAGAAATTTCTTAGCACGGCCAATCAACCTAACCCACACATCTTTGGACTGTGGGAGGAAACCGGAGCACCCGGAGGAAACCCAAGCAGACACGAGGAGAATGTACAAACTCCACACAGACAGTGACCTGAGCCGGGAATCGAACCCAGGACCCTGGAGCTGTGAAGCAGCAGTGCTAACCCACTGTGCTACCGTGCCACCCTTTAGATCTTTCAGACTATAAAAATCTGCAGTAATTTTGGGTGGAGGGGGTTTGTGACACAATCCATCAATTGAGGGTTGGATTTAAATTCTGATAAACTGCTCTCTGTGTACCTCTTAAGTCTGGTGCCAACCCTTCAGGGCAGCACTATACTCAATGTTCTCTTTAGCTTAGCTTCTAATATTTGAAAAGACATTCATTCAGAAATAGAACTTGTGATAGGTTTAAATCCAATTCCGACTTTATTGTAACTATTTATCACAGGAGAAGGTTTTCTCCCTCTAATGTCTCTTCTTAACATTGATTTATGTTAATGTTAAATTCATCCTCTCCCACATATTTGGCATCACTGTAATCAAATCAGGTGATCACGCAAGGTATGAATCTTTCAGGAGGAGTCTTAAGTTTATGCTTTTATATAAAATGTTTTTCTTTAAAAAAAAGTTCCTACGTCACAACAACAAAAAAAAACTTCATTAGCGATGAAGTAGGGTGCGGCATCCTGCGACCATAAAAAGTACAATATAAGTTCTTCCTTTTCACTCAATGTTCGAAAACTCAGATGACACCAATGACTGAACCTCAAAATTCTGTTAATGTCCATCCTGGTGATTTACTGACCCTTGTCCTGATAATGTACTGGTTTGTCATTATGGGATGAAATTGTTTTCAGTGATAATTGTAACAAACATAAATTCATTTGTGCTTTTGTTAACTCAAGTAACATAATTTTTGTATCAAATACAATGAAATAACGTGAGGAACTCCATACAAGTGTGATAACATGATAATTACAAATATTTCAGACAGTCATTTTTTCATTTCTTTTGATGTTCAATATGGAAAGATTGGGAACAACGTTGACTTTTGTCATTTGCCTGAAGTGAACAATTTTGGATCTGCTGCTTATCTTACACCTCTCAGATAGGAGAGTGGCATAACAAGTGGTGATTACTCATTTTACACTATCGCCATAAATTAATTTATGGCCATTGAGTCTTGGGATTTATTTGGGTACTTTGTCACAGTCTTGTTGCTATTGAAATTATAGATGATGCCAAATTATGTCACATGGCAAGTAGATTGAGTTATATCTTGTTTTTATGTTAAAATAAGCTGCTGCCATTAGCATCTAAAGGTTAACCCTGATTGTCAACTTTCTTACGTATATAAAGTTTACATTCTGGCATGGAAATGTATATGATATTAAGCCACAGACTTCAATGTGGAATTTCTGGTGGATTGACCCGAGATCATCCAGGATCCACAATAAAGAGTGTCTGGTGTTAATTGGAATGAACTTTAGCTGCCATAGTGTTTATTAGATAGTGTCAAAGTTCAGGGTGGCTTCCCACTGTTACTGCCTGAGCATCTTGTCTGTTACTTCTCAACAGTTATTTTCTCCCTCTTGTTTAATGGCACAGATTCTACACACTGGAGATATAGATACATGCATGGCTTCCCAACTAAGCTGGAATTAGCCGTGGCTTGGATGTCAGGTTGTGCTTTGTGTCCCAATGCCATTTAAAGTCGCTCCACGACCCAACATTTGACAGCTGTTAGAGTAACTAGAGATGAAACCACACTCCTGAGTGACCTATCCTGGACCGTTATCTACTGCACTGTTCTCAACCCCACGACTCTCCTGCCAATGGATACCGACAGTAGTCCTCATGATTGTGAAGTAGTTGTCCAGTTGTCTATCCTGCCCCACCCAGATCTGCAGGATCTTGTCTTCTTTGTCAAGGGCTCCCCTACCTGAGTAATGAATGGAAATCCCCAGATCAGATATGTTGTTTGCGACCACCATTCTGTTGTCAAATCCGCCAGACCTCCACTGTCCTGTTCTGTTTAAGCTGCTGAACTGTTTGTCCTTACTCATACAGGCCTTCAGCCAACCAGTTAATATCTACACTGACTCTTGTTACGCTTTGACTTTGGGCAGTTTGTGGACTTTGCGACTTTATCGGAGGCTTGGTCAGACACAGACGATTGATTGCTAATCTCCTTTTGGCCATTCAACTTCCAGCGTGTATCGGTGTTATTAAGTGTGCTGCTCACACCGATGGTAACACCTTTATTTGTCGAGGTAATGATCAGGCAGATTGTGCCAATCCACATGATTCCCCCTTTGTTATCAGGCTGCCACCCCTACCCAGTTTACCTGATTTGTCTGATGTTATTCATTTATAATCTGAAGCTGCCCACTCAGAATGAGATGATAGCTGAGGGCCAAATGCTCCCAGTGTTCTGACGGTCTTTGATGTTCCCCGGATCGGTGTGCTGTGCTTCACTTCTGCCCTGGCTCACCCACAGGTAAATGAGTTTACTCACATGTACATGAGTTTACCCGCATGTACATGAGTTTACCTGCAGGTACATGAGTTTACCCGCAGGTACATGAGTTTACCCGCAGGTACATGAGTTTACCCGCAGGTACATGAGTTTACCTGCAGGTACATGAGTTTACCTGCATGTACATGAGTTTACCCGCATGTACATGAGTTTACCTGCATGTACATGAGTTTACTTGCATGTACATGAGTTTACCCGCATGAACATGAGTTTACCCGCATGAACATGAGTTTACCCGCATGAACATGAGTTTACATAAGAACATAAGAAATAGGAGCAGGAGTAGGCCATCTAGCCCTTCGAGCCTGCCCCGCCATTCAATAAGAGTTTACCCGCATGTCCATGAGTTTACCCGCATGTCCATGAGTTTACCCGCATGTACATGAGTTTACCCGCAGGTACACAAGTTTATCCGCAGGTACACAAGTTTACCCACATGTACATGAGTTTACTCGCATGTACATAAGTTTACCCGCGTGTACACGAGTTTACCCACATGTACACGAGTTTACCCACATGTACATGAGTTTACCCGCATGTACATGAGTTTACTCACATGTACATGAGTTTACCCGCAGGTACATGAGTTTACCCGCAGGTACATGAGTTTACCCGCATGTACATGAGTTTACTTGCATGTACATGAGTTTACCCGCATGTCCATGAGTTTACCCGCATGTACACGAGTTTACCCGCAGGTACACAAGTTTACCCGCAGGTACACAAGTTTACCCACATGTACATGAGTTTACTCGCATGTACATAAGTTTACCCGCGTGTACACGAGTTTACCCACGTGTACACGAGTTTACCCACATGTACATGAGTTTACCCGCATGTACATGAGTTTACTCACATGTACATGAGTTTACCCGCAGGTACATGAGTTTACCCGCAGGTACATGAGTTTACCTGCAGGTACATGAGTTTCCCCGCATGTACACGAGTTTACCCGCATGTACATGAGTTTACCCGCAGGTACACGAGTTTACCCGCAGGTACATGAGTTTACCTGCAGGTACATGAGTTTACCCGCAGGTACATGAGTTTCCCCGCAGGTACATGAGTTTCCCCGCAGGTACATGAGTTTCCCCGCAGGTACATGAGTTTCCCCGCATGTACACGAGTTTACCCGCATGTACACGAGTTTACCCGCAGGTACACGAGTTTACCTGCAGGTACATGAGTTTACCCGCATGTACATGAGTTTACCCGCAGGTACACGAGTTTACCCATGCAGGCTAGGGGGGGATGACCAGGATGGTGCAGCAGATGTGCTTCGCACTGGGTTTTCCACAATGGCAGAAAAAGTTCCCACTCAGTGTCTGCTTTGCCAACATCATAACCCTGGAAAAACACCTCCAGTGAACCCAGCAGCAGACCCCCACCATGTCACCCTTCTGCATTTACCAATGGACTTTATACAGATGACTAACTGTATGGGATATAGCTATGCGCTTGTTATAGTGTGTTTGTTCTCGCTATGGGTGGAGGCCTACCCAATTCATAGAAATTACGCTGTGATTGGGACTAAACTATTGCTGAGAGAATACAGACCGAGAGTTGGTTTTCCAAAAGTCCTCTCCAGTGACCATGACCCTTATTTTATGGGAAATGTAGCTAAAGAATTATTAAAGGCAGCACAATGCAAACCTCACCTCTCTGGCGGTTTATCACCCACAGTCCACTGGAGCTGTAGAAAGACAGAATGGAATCTAGAATAGGCTAGCTATGTTGTGTGAAGAGGCAGGTTTGAAGTGATTTGAGGATCTACCTTTAGCATCATGACTATGAACTCTCATCCCAATCGCACCACCTCTGTCACCTTTTGAGAACATAATGGGACGTCCCATGTGCTTCCCTCTCTCTCCACTCCTTACAATTAAACAGATGGATATCCATTCCATGGATGAAGGAATGTTGGGTTATTGGATATCATTAACTAATTCTTTCAAAAGTTTGCATTCCCCAGGTTGCTGAGACACAGAAGAGAGTTACCAGGTGCCACGTGTACCAGCTGGGAGACTCAGTCCTCATGAAGACCTTCCGGAGGGAGCACTGTCTGGAACCTCATTGGGAAAGTCCTTACCAAGTCCTGCTGACCACACACACACACCGCTATGAACGTGTGGATCTATGGATCCACGCTACACACATCAAGCGAGTACTCTTGGCTGAAAGAACTTAAACAAGGATTTGATGCTGTTTGAAATATGGACTCTTATTATTGGTTGTATTACCTTTGCAAAGGAATGGATTAAAACTTGCACGATCGGAAGGATGCAGGCAGTCACTTTACAAGGAAACCAGACCCAATATTGGATCTGTACTCACCTCCCTGCTATCAGGGATGCATTTTCTGGCCCTCCGTTTAGACTTTGCGTGATCTGCAGATGGATCCAACTTGGAGGCAACAGCCTACTCCTGAGATGATTAAAGCACCAGCTTGGCTGTGTGTTAGAAGGAATTATATCTATGATAACACTCGGGTGGGGGATTTGCCATTGAGCTCCTGTACCTACCTTACTGACTATGACTACTGGGAAGCCTGATTTTGTTTCCACAATCTGTCTGGTCTCCCATTAATTATCCACCCTCTGTCCTTCAATGCATCGGCTAACATTTCCCATACTGATCCTGCTAACTTTCCTTTAATAACTCATATAAAGTTGTGTAAATTTTGAGCTTCATCCATGCCATCCCACAAAAGGTTGAATTTTAGTAGTTCCCAATGCATCTGGAATCATTTGTTTATCAGAGGAGGATAAGGATACTTCCACAGTTAGAAAACTGGGTCTCACCCTTCCTCCAAAAGAATGAAGTCCTGATGAGAGTCATGAATTTAGTTTTAACAGAAGGTGGTGTTAATATATTTATTTTTTCAAAAGCCCTTTTCTTTAATTTATTCCCCCTAGCACCAGCTGATGGAGATTTTCTCTGAATAATTTTCATTTTCTCAAATTCATAGAACCCTAAAGTGTAGAAAGCGGCCCATCGAGTCTGCACCAAACAGGTTGGATAATTAATGGGAGACCAGACAGATTGTGGAAACAAAATCAGGCTTCCCAGTAGTCATAGTCAGTAAGGTAGGTACAGGAGCTCAATGGCAAATCCCACCCAGGCCCTACCCCCATATCCCTACATATTATACCCACTAATCCCTCTAACCTACACATCCCTGGACACTAAGGGACAATTTTAGCATGGCCAATCAACCTAACCCGCACATCTTTGGACTGTGGGAGGAAACCAGAGCACCCGGAGGAAACCCACGCAGACACGAGGAGAATGTGCAAACTCCACACAGACAGTGACCCAAGCCAGGAATCGAACCCAGGAGCTGTGAAGCAGCAGTGCTAACCACTGTGCCACCGTGCCGCCCGGTTAACCTTAGAATTGTCTGATCCTGAAGTCTCATCTCATTCTGATGATGAACTTGTTTCATCAGAACTGGTTCCATCTTCCTTTTTCACTTCTTGTTTAACTGTTCCCGGTTGTTTTCCTGATCCTGTTTTCTTTCCCTGGCTTCTTTTACTAATCGATTCCTTGCTGGAGCAGTCAAAATGATTCCAGCCATTTCTGATTTTTGTTTAGTCTGCTGATTCCACCATTGTTTTTTAATCTTGTCTGATGCCTCAGGGTTGTACCTCTTCCAAATCATTTCCTTAATTAATTTACTATATTCATTGATAATGGCTTGAATGACAGAACCTGTGATTCCTATTCTGGATTATTTCCCTCTGCCATTTTAAATATATAAAGTACTTATTTAACCCCCTTCTTTATTTGTGAATTTCCAATTCTACCCCCTCAGAAATCTTCTTAAAAAAAGACTTTTTTAGTTGTAACATTTTTACAACTTTTCCATTGTTAACTGAGCATTTAACTCTTGTATTGTCATTTTTAAAGTTGTATTTCCTATATTTTACAACTTTTCTATTGTTAACTCTTGTAATTTCTCTTCCACAGTTTGTTAATAGGTGCACAGCTCTGAGGCTTTGCTGCTTCAGCGAAACTAAGTCTCCTTAACTTTAGTTCCCTGTATTTTATGCACTTTAGTACTTTTTTTCTGTATTATCAGTGTGCCTCTCTCGGACTCTGCTTCACGGCTGGTGGTGCGTCTTTCCCTACCCCCACTTTGGTGCATGTATACTTCCTCACAGTCTTTTTGGCCTTTGTGACCCACAAGGGGTCTAATGGATCCAATGATCTCAGAACATTCTCCAAGGCAGCCTTCATGACACACAACAGTGCAGAGTCGCTGAGCAGAAACTGATGGCCAAGTTCCGCACACATAATTGGTGTAACAAATTGTCCCTAAATTATTCTCCCCTCAATCTGGTTTCCAGTGGGGGTACCATAAGCATAGACATGGGTCAAGGGTGGAGGAGGAAAAACACATTGTTAAGATGGCGGCGCGGGCTCGTTGGGCCGAAGGGCCTGTTTCCCGTGTTGTGTTGTTCTTTGTAAGGATAATCTCAACCAGGATCTTGGGTTCGTGACACTATCTGTAACCCCCACAACTTGCCTGGGCTTGCAAGATCTCACAACTGTCTGGAGACAATACACATCTCTTTAACCTGTGCTTAACGCTCTCTCCACCCACATTGTCTGTACCTTTAAGACTTGATTACCTGTAAAGACTCGCATTCCAACCATTATTTTGTAAATTGAGTTTGTGTTTTTATATGCCCTGTTTGTGAACACAACTCCCACTCACCTGACTTGCTGCGAATGTACAGGGCACTGGTGAGGCCGCAGCTGGAGTACTGTGTGCAGTTTTGGTCACCGCACTTACGCAAGGATATTTTGGCCTTGGAGGGAGTGCAGAGGAGGTTCACTAGGCTGATACCGGAGATGAGGGGGTTGAACTATGAAGAGAGGCTGAATAGACTGGGTCTGTACTCGTTGGAGTTTAGAAGGGTGAGGGGGAATCTTATAGAGACGTATAAGATAATGAAGGGGATGGATAGGGTAGAGGTAGAGAGATTCTTCCCGCTTAGAAAGGACAGCAGGACTAGAGGGCACAGCCTCAAGGTAAGGGGGGGCAGTTTAGAACGGAGTTGAGGAGGAACTTCTTCACTCAAAGGGTGGTGAATCTCTGGAATTCTCTGCCCGTTGAAGTGGTTGAGGCTTCCTCGCTAAATATATTTAAGACACGGGTAGATAGATTTTTGGTAGGCAAGGGAATTAAGGGTTATGGGGAGAAAGTGGGAAAGTGGAACTGACCCACTACAGATCAGCCATGATCTTATTGAATGGTGGGGCAGGCTCCAAGGGCTAGATGGCCTACTCCTGCTCCTATTTCTTATGTTCTTATGTTCTGATGAAGGAGCAGCGCTCCGAGAGCTAGTGGCTTTTGCTACCAAATAAACCTGTTAGACTTTAACCTGGTATTGTGAGACTTCTTACTGAGTTTACCCCAGTCCAACGCCGGCATCTCCACATCATGTTGGCCATTGAAGACTGAGGGTAGTAGTGGAAAGGTGTGTTTCTGTATAGAGGGCTGTGACAAGGGGCATTCCTCGGGGATCAGTGCTGGGACCTTTGCTGTTTGTTTTTTATATATATATTTTGGAGGAAAAATTAACTGGTTTGATTAGTAATTTTGTGAATGACACGATAGTGATGAGGACCATTAGAGGATACAGCAGGATATAGATCAGTTGGAGACTTGGATAGAGAGATGGCAGATGGAGTTTAATCAGGACAAATGTGAGGTAATGCATTTTGGAAGGTCTAATACAGATAGGAAATATACAGTAAATGACAGAACCCTTAAGAAAACTGTTAGGCAGAGGGATCTGGGTGTATAGGTGCACAGGTCACTGAAAGTGGCAACGCAGGTGGAGAAGGTAGTCGAGAAGGCATACGGCATGCTTGCCCTAATTGGCCAGGGTATTACAAACTGGCAAGTCATGTTGCAGCTTTATAGAACCTTAATTTGGCCGCGTTTGGAATATAGTGTTCAATTGTGGTCACCACATAGCAGAAGGATGTGGAGGCTTTGGAGAGGGTACAGAAAAGATTTACCAGGATGTTGCCTGGTATGGAGGGCATTAGCTATGAGGAGAGGTTGGGGAAACTTGGTTTGTTCTCATTGGAGCGACAGAGGTTGAGGGGAGACCTGATAGAAGTCTACAAGATTATGAGAGGCATGGACAGAGTGGATAGTCAGAAGCTTTTTTCCAGGGTGGAAGAATAAATTACTAGGGGACACAGGTTTAAGGCGTGAGGAGCAAGATTTAAAGGAGATGTACGAGGCATTCTTTTTTTTACAAGGATGCCTGGAACTCACTGCCAGGGAAGGTATTGGAAGCAGATACGATAGTGACTTTTAAGGGGGTGTCTTGACAAATACATGACTAGGATGGGAATGGAGGGATACAGTTCCTGGAAGGGTAGGGGGTTTTAGTTCAGTCGGGCAGCATGGTCAGTGCAGGCTTGGAAGGCCGAAGGGCCTGTTCCTGTGCTGGAATTTTCTTTGTTCAATGTAATTCTTCAATTAAACAATTTTTACTAAAACACTGAAATGTTAGAATCAAAAACATTACAAATTAAAAATAGTAAAATAACAAACATACAATTAAGAGATGACAAATCTCTTTCAGCCAAAAGGGAGATCTCTGATTTCACCAAAACACCAAATGAGCTTTGAGGCATCCTCAATTTTTATGGATTTTTTTATGCCAAATAGAAGAACAGTTATACATTCTTGATTGCTCTTACTTAAAAGCAATTTCATTCATTCACTGACCTGTCAATCTAACATGGCACATCCTTCAATCAATTATGGTTTGACACCTTTAAATACAGATGTTATTACCTGTTCTCACTGACTGAATTTATGCCTGATTAAAGATGGCTCCTTGTTGTTATGTGGCATGAGGCCTTATCTCTGTTTGTCCTTTGCTTTTTCTCTAGTTCAAACTGGTTCTTCGTATATCTGATTTTGACCCACAGTATGGCTTTCATCTCAGATTATAACACACTCTAGAAATATTATGTTTCAATGTGCAGTTTCTCTAATCAAGAAGTCCATTGTTTTTTCCTATGTTGCTCGATCTGTCATCTTAGTTCAAATTTATTTGCACGTAAGGCCTTGAATTAAATACATTCAACATTCTTTCACATTAATCACTCCATTATTTTCATTTTAAACTTTTAAAATTATGATTAAAATATGTTAAAATATTAATGCAGATCAGTTACTTACAAAATACAACTGTTCTATCTGATGTTAAATTATTCCTACATTTAATTCTTAATCTCCTAGTCCCAACTACTGTAAAATCCCATCTACATCCCTGAACTCACTAACACTTCCCTTTCCCAAACAATATTTAAATTAAAGTCAAATCCAGTTTATAGTTACCACGTAATGCAGGGCTGATGATTAAATCTGTGAAATGTCTTTTCCTGGTCAAGTGAAGATACTTAAACGGTTCACCAGCCTGTAATTACCTAGATTGTTCTTGCTACTCTTCTTAAACAAAGGAACAACATCGGCTATTCTCCAATCCTCTGGGACCTCCCCTGTAGCCAGTGAGGATATAAAGATTTCTCTCAAGGCCCCAGCACTTTCCTCTCTCAGTATCCTGGGGACTTATCTACCTTAATCTTTCTCAAGAACCCCAATACCTCCTCCTTTTTGATGTCAACATGACTCAAACTATCTACACATCCTTTCCCAGACTCACCATCCACCAAATCCTTCTCTTTGGTGAATACTGACACTCATTTAATACCCTTGCCCAATTCCTCTGGCTCCACACATAGATTCCCTCCCTTGTCCAGTGGAAATGTGCTCTCCCAGGCTCAAAGACCATCAGCCCACTGAAAGCTAAGCCATTCCAACAGAAAGAAACCCTCTGACCCTCCCACTTCACTGTCAGAATGGACATGGTTCGATCCTGATGTGATTAACAGCAGAATCCAACCCCTGTCATCACTTTGTGAACTTGCTGGTGTCTCAGCTGGTAACTGAATGAATCCCTTCCCACACTGCGAGCAGGTGAATGGTCTCTCCCCGGTGTGAACCCACTGGTGACAGTTTAAACCTCTTTGTGCAGTGAGAGCAGCTGAAAAGTCCCTCCTCAGTGTGAATGCACTGATGGAACATCAGGCCTGCAACAGTTTTGAAACCACTCCCACAATCAAGGCATTTAAAGGTAATCCCTTCCCACACTCAGAACAGGAAATGCCTCTCCTGGGAATGAACTAGCTGGTGTCTTAGCAGCCTGGATGACAGCGTGACTGCGTTGAAGAATTTCTAGTTGAGATGTGGACATGAATCCTTTCTTACAGTCCCCAAATTTCCACTGTGTTCTTGCGATTCTCAGTTGATGCCTTGTCCACACACACAACATGCGTACAGGCTCTCCCCACTTTAAATGATGCAATGTTTTTTCAGGCTGTGTACTGGTTCAAGCTCTTTCCACACTCAATGCACTGGAACACTCTCACTCGGGGTGTGTGTGTGTGTCTTGGTGCTTTTCCAGTTACATTGATGTTTAAAGTCTTCTGAGGCAGACAAAACAGAGAAACATTTTTCCTAGGTTCAAAGGCCGATGATATTCAGGTTCTGATGAATTGAGAGACTGTCAGATGTTGCTGTAACATGTGGTTCAAGATTTCTGTCTGCAAATCCTCACCGTCTGATACCTGCTCAAAGTCAGTACAGATTAGAAATTCAGAACAGACAATTCTAGTTTCTGTGGAACACTCTTTCTTCTCTCATTCCCCAAAAGCTGTAAATCTCCATCCCACACACTCTCCCTCCATTCTCACTCTGCTGTATCTAATATTCACCCTCCCAATTCTCCTGAAGGTGCTGATTGAGACTGATTGACAGATCCATGCTCACTGCTTCCTGTGCTGGACACAGAGAGCTGGAAATCTCCATGCAGGCTGCAGACAGATATATGTCTATATGACTGGACTATAAATGTGTGAATACACAGACTGGATTCACTTCCTTTCCCTTCAGTTGCTGCAGGTCCCCAGTTTCCCCCAGAATGAGAATAGAAATGGAAAGGGGGAAACACTGATTCCCTCCCAGATGTTGCCCAGAGGAGGAGGTTTTACTCTGAAGCTCATTGACAACTTCCGCATTGTGACGTCATAATGGAGCCCTGTCTGGATCGGCCAATAGGAATCACCCTGCTCCGCGGTGACGTCTCCAGGCTCCAGTGCGCAGGCCCGACGCGCGGACCCGGGAGCCCCGCCCCCATCAGTTCCCTCCCCCCCCGGGCCCGGGTTTCCAGGGCAACCGGCTGACGGGCTCCGCCCAGAGCGAGAAGCCGCTCGGTGACCTCCCCCCGGCCCGGGACTGCGCATGTCCAAGGGAGAGGGGCAGCTGCGCATGTGCAGAGCGCCCACCCCTGACCTGAGGTTTTGACCAATGGGAAGAGCTGGAGGACCGGAAGGATTCTGGTCCTCCAGCCAATCAGAGTGCGGGCTTTGTGTGAATGAGGATTGAGCTTCAGACAGACTCAAACTCCCTCCTGTCTCCAACATCTGTGAGTAAAACACTTTCTTTCCCCCCCTTCCCATTTCTATTCTCATTCTGGGGGAAACTGGGGACCTGCAGCAACTGAAGGGAAAGGAAGTGAATCCAGGGAGGGAGCAGACTCTGGAAAGGTTGGCCCAGGTCTCTCTCTCTCTCTCTGAAAGACATTGACAGCCTTTGCTCCCTCAGCCTGACACATTTATTGGTCTGGATAAAAGGATGGGCTCTTTCCTCATGTTCACAATTAAAGGGTTCGACAGATTTCTGATTGACACATGATTATGGGGCACAGACAGGAAGATGGAGCGAAAGCTAAGATGAGTCGGGATTTCTTCACTCATGGATGTGGAATTCTCAACTCCTGAGGACTGTGGCGCCTCAGTCATCGAGTAGATTGTTTCTAGATTTGAAGATATCAAGGGATATGGGTTTAACATCGGGAGAATAATGCTGAGGTAGATGAGCCAGTGGTCATGTTGAAAAGGCTCGATGGGTCAAAGGGCTGACTGCAGCTCCTATTTGTTGTGGTCTCTGGTCCAACAGGAAGCAGTGAGCATGGATCTGTCAATCAGCTTCAATCAGCACCTTCAGGAGAATTGGGTGGGTGAATATTAGATACAGCAGAGTGAGAATGGAGGGAGAGTGTGTGGGATGGAGATTTACAGCTTTTCGGGAATGAGAGAGGGAAGAGTGTTCCACAGAAACTAGAATTGCTTGTTCTGAATTTCTATCTTGTAGTGACTGTGATAACTTTGTAAACTCATTTACAGGATATTGAAAGAGGAAACAAAGGCCGTAATCTCCAACATCACATCTGGATCTGACAGAGTCACATTCCTCGGGACCTGAGCATCATCGGTCTTTGAATCTAGAAGGAGAAAAGATTGTTGGGTCAGTCGATTTGGAAAGATTTTAAACATCAGTGTGACTGGAAAAGCACCAACACACAGCCACACTCGAGTGAGAGTGTTCCCGTGCACTGACTGAAGAGCTTTAACCAGTTACACAGTCTGAATAAATATCACCCCATTCACAGCGGGGAGAGACTGTACTCGTGTTCTGTGTGTGGACGAGGCTTCAACTGATTGTCCACCCAAGAGAGAGACAAGGACACCTGCACCATGGAGAAACCATGGAAATGTGCGGACTGTGGAAAGGGATTCAGAGCCCCATCTGCACTGGAGGTTCATTGGCGCAGCCACACTGGGGAGAGGCCATTCAACTGCTCTGGATGTGGGAAGGGCTTTTGCGATTCATCCTCCCTGCAGAGACACCAGCGAGTTCACACTGGGGAGAGGCCATTCACCTGCTCTCAGTGTGGGAAGGGATTCCGTCATGCATCTACCCTGCAGACACACCAGCGAGTTCATAGTGGGGAGAAGCCATTCACCTGCTCTGTTTGTGGGAAGGGGTTCACTCGGTTATCGACCCTGCAGACGCATCAGCGAGTTCACACTGGGAAGAGGCCCTTCACTTGCTCTCATTGTGGGAAAGGATTCACTCAGTTATCCAATCTGCGCACACACCAGCGAGTTCACACAGGGGAGAGGCCGTTTACCTGCTCTGCTTGTGGGAAGGGATTCACTCGGATCTCCAACTTGCAGTCACACCAGCGAGTTCACACTGGGGAGAGGCCGTTCCCCTGCTCTGTGTGTGGGAAGGGATTCACTCAGTTGTCTAACCTGCGGGCACACCAACGAGTTCACACTGTGGAGAGACCATTTACCTGCTCTCAGTGTGGGAAGGGATTCAGTAATTCCACAAGCTTGTGGATACACCAGCGAGTTCACAATGGGGAGAGACCGTTCACCTGCTCTGAGTGTGGAAAGGGATTCACTAAGTTATCCAGCCTGCAGACACATCAGCGAGTTCACACTGGGGAGAGGCCATTCACCTGCTCCGATTGTGGGAAGGGATTTGGTCATGCATCCACCCTGCAGAGACACCGGCGAGTTCACACTGGGGAGAGACCGTTCACCTGCTCCAAGTGTGGGAAGAGATTTACTCACTTATCCACCCTGCGGACACACCAGCGAGTTCATACAGGGGAGAGACCATTCACCTGCTCTCAGTGTGGGAAGAGATTTCGTCATGAATCCACTCTGCGGCGACACCAGCGAGTTCACACTGTGAAGAGGCCGGTCAACTGCTCAGGATGTGGAAAGAGGTTCAGTGATTCCACCGGTCTGCAGAAACACCAGCGAGTTCACACGGGGGAGAGGCCGTTCACCTGCTCTCAATGTGGGAAGGGATTCAGTTATGCATCCACCCTGCAGAGGCACCAGCGAGTTCACACTGGAGAGAGGCCATTCATTTGCTGTCAGTGTGGGAAGGGATTCACTCAGTTAAGCCACCTGCAGAAACACCAGCGAGTTCACACTGGGAAGAGGCCGTTCACCTGCTCTGAGCATCGGAAGGGATTCAATCATAGAAATCATAGAAACCCTACAGTGCAGAAAGAGGCCATTCGGCCCATCGAATCCACATCGACCACAATCCCACCCAGGCCCTAACCCCCATATCCCTGCACATTTTACCCACTGATCCTTCTAACCCACTCATCTCAGGACACTAAGGGGCAATTTCTTAGCATAGCCAATCAACCTAACCCGCACATCTTTGGACTGTGGGAGGAAGCTGGAGCACCCAGAGGAAACCCACGCAGACACAAGGAAACTCCACACAGACAGTGACCCGAGCCGGGAATCGAACCCAGGCCCCTGGAGCTGTGAAGCAGCAGTGCTAACCACTGTGCTACCGTGCCGCCCAAATGTATCTTCCCACCTGCTGAGACACCAACAGGTTCACAAGTGAATACAGGGATTCTGGATTCTGCTGTTATTGTTTCTCCTGTTTTACCCAGGACTGCATTTTGTTCATTATCGCAGGTCATCAGTGGAGAGAGTCAAGGATTTCTCTCTGCTGCAACCGCTGATCTCGTGACTTTGCCCAGTGGACTCTGTTGCAACTACTTGGTTTGGATTTCACAGAACATAGAACATTACAGCGCAGAACAGGCCCTTCGGCCCACGATGTTGCGCCGACCAGTTAAAAAACAATGACCCTCTAACCTAAACCAATCCCTTTTCATCCATAAACCTATCCACGGATCTCTTAAACGCCCCCAAACTAGGCGCATTTACAACTGCAGCAGGCAGGGCATTCCAATCCCTCACCACCCTCTGGGTAAAGAACCTACCCCTGACATCCATCCTATAACTACCCCCCCTTAATTTAAAGCCATGCCCCCTCGTGCTAGCTTTCTCCATCCGAGGAAAAAGGCTATCACTATCCACCGTATCTAAACCTCTAATCATCTTATATGTTTCAATAAGATCCCCTCTTAGCCGCCTTCTTTCTAGCGAAAACAACCCCAAATCCCTCAGTCTTTCCTCATAGGACTTCCCCTCCATACCAGGCAACATCCTGGTAAACCTCCTCTGCACCCTCTCCAAAGCCTCCACATCCTTCCTATAATGTGGGGACCAGAACTGCACACAATATTCCAAGTGCGGCCGCACCAGAGTTGTGTACAGTTGCATCATGACGCTGCGACTCCTAAATTCAATCCCCCTACCAATAAATGCCAAGACACCGTATGCCTTCTTAACAACCTTATCTACTTGATTCCCTACTTTCAGGGATCTATGTACACATACACCTAAATCCCTCTGTTCATCCACACTATTCAGAGTCCTCCCGTTAGCTCTATACTCGACACATCTGTTATTCCTACCAAAGTGAATTACCTCACACTTCTCCGCATTAAACTCCATCCGCCACCTCTCGGCCCAGCTCTGCAACCTGTCCAAGTCACCCTGCAAACTACGAAGGAAGGATCACAGAATGAAAGGTTGCTCGGAAGTTAAATGATATTGTGTTTGCGTTTCTGTTTGTAAGGCCCTCAGAACATGTCACATTGCCATGAAGATGGGCTTTGGTTCTTTTGTTTAATTTACTTGTGTTTCTCACAGAAGGAAACCTTCAGTTTATGAGAGGCAAGTTGGCTGTGATAGATTAGAATATTACTATAGAGGATTTGATGTTGGATGGGCAATTGTTAGAATTTAAGGAATTATTACACATTGATATAAAATATAGATTCTTTTGAGGAATAAAATCCAACAGGAAAAGTGAAGCAAGTGTGGCTAAGAAGTTAAAGATTCCATTAGATCAAAGGAGGAGATTCATAAATTAACGAAAATCGTCATAAGCCTGAGAATTGGGAACTTGTTTTCGAATTCAGCACAGGAGGACCAAGAAATTGATAAAGAAAAAGAAATAGAATATAAGAACAAACTGGCTAGAAACATAAAAACCGACTGGAAAAGCTCCTGGAGGTTTGTGAAAAGGAAAAGATTAGCAAATACAAATGTGTGTCCATTCCAGGCAGAGACAGGAGGGTTTATAATGGGGAATAGGGAAATGGCAGAGAAACTAAATAATGTGTGTCTGTCTTCACAGAGGAAGATACAGAAATTATCACAAAAACATGAGAGAACCAAGGGAGTGAGCATGAGGAACTGAAAGAGATTAGCATTAGTGAAAAAGTAATACTGGAGAAATTAATGGGCTTAAAAGTGAATAAATTCCCAAAAGCTGACGATCTATGTCCCAGAATGTTGGAAGAGGTGCTGTAGAGATAGTGGATACTTTGGTGGTCATCTTTCCAAACTCTATAGATCTTGGAATGGTTCCTGCAGATTGGAAGGTGATAAATATAACTCCACTGTTTAACGGGGCAGAGAGAAAATGGGGAACCACCAATCCATTAGCCTGACATCACTGAAGGGAAAAGGATGTGATCACATACCAATTAGGAGTACGCCACCCAACCCCTCGAGCCTGTTCTACCATTCAATACGTACACATCTGATCTGATTGTAACCTCAACTCCCCATTCCCGTTGACCCCCCCCCGCCCCCCGATAACCTTTCACCCCCTTGCTTATCAAGAATCTATCCCGCTCTGCCTTCAAAATATTCAGAGACTCTGCTTCGACTTCCACTGCTTTCGGTCACATTGCCTGGAGCTCTTCTAAACTTCACTGGACACAAGCCCAGCCAGTCCAATCATTCCTCTGAAGACCACCATCCAATTTCAGGTAGTAAACCTTCTCTGAACTGCTTCCAATGCATTTCCACCATTCCTTAGATGGGAGGAATACTGTACACAGTGCTCCAGATATGGTCTCACCAATGTCCTGTGTGACTGAAGTATAACATTCGAAATTAGTTTTAGCTGGGTTTAATTTAATGTTTCTGTGCCTGAAAGAAACTTACAGTCAGATTTCATGCTGGATAAAGATCTTTATATGTGTGGGGATTAGTTTCAATCCCAACTGGGATTCTGTTGTGATAAAGAGAGCTATAGCATGAAGAATAAACATTGTTACTTAGCAACTAGGGGTGCTGTAAGTGAAGGCAAAAAGTCTTCTTTGTCCCAACTGGAACCAGAGGCAGTGGACATGCATCATGAAGCACAAACAGCTCTCTCTCAACTCAGCCAAGCTGCAGGTTTCCTAAGAAACGAGACAGTCCAGACACCCAGGAACCTGAGACAGAAAGAATATTTCAGAAAACTGAAGTTAAGTGGACAGGTATTGTTCAGAAGAAACTCAAGGAAGAGTAAACAAAGGGGCTTGAATTAGAGACCATTGCATTTAATTCGATTTAAAGTGAGGGGCAGACCTTCAGAGGTAGCTGAAATATTTGATAAAAGATTTTGGGATTTGAGAGTTGAGAGCCTAAAGGTTCAATATCCTCAAATGGATTCCATTAAAAGTGGGCCAGAAACTCTGGTCAAAAGTATCATTTGGAAAATGTGCAGTGGATCTGGAATGTGAATATATTACTATGAGAGAAGATTTTAAAGTGTATTTTGGGAGTGCTCTTTGGAAACACAGATGACGTCATCTGGGGGGATTCTGAGGAGAAATCCGCAGACACTAATGGTGTTAATGAGACCATTGTAGCTTCAAATGTACTTTGTCATCCGTGTTAATCTTAAAACCTGAGAGGAAATGTTCAGCTAAAGGAAGAATAAAGAAATATTGTATTAGAATTCATTTGTCATGTTTAATAAATTTCTTGTTAAAACTAATTAGCAGTCCTGTGACTCTGTTCCGCCACATTTCATGAAAATAGAATCATAGAACCCTACAGTGCAGAAAGAGACCCTTTGGCCCATCGAGTCTGCACCGAACACAATCCCACCCAGGCCCTACCCCCATATCCCTACATATTTTATCCGCTAATCCCTCTAACCTACACATCCCTGGACACTAAGGGGCAATTTTAGCATGGCCAATCAACCTAACCCGCACATCTTTAGACTGTGGGAGAAAACCCACGCAGACACAAGGAGAATGTGCAACCTCCACACAGACAGTGGCCCAAGCCGGGAATCGAAACCAGGTCCCTGGAGCTGTGAAGCAGCAGTGCTAACCCACTGTTCTACCATGCCACAAAAACTTTTGGTCTTTTGAGCCAGGGTTCCATTCTGGGATTTTCCTGTTCGGTTATAATATCAACTGGGATTGTAAATTCCCCAACCAGGGGAAACTTCTCACCTGCTCCTACCCCTTCCATTTCTTTATATATTTTATAAATTTCAATGAGCTCACATCTCATTATTCAAAACTCGAGAGGACACAGGCCCAGTTTCCCCAGTCTCTTTTCAGAGGCAGGAACACACTTGGTGAACCTTTGTCACACTCCCTCTCTGGCTGTAATATCTTCCCTAAGGTAATGGTCCAAAACTGCACTCAGTGCTCCAGCTGTGCCCTAACCAAGGTTCGATACAATGGGTATATTCTGACTGGTCTCATCACTTTGCTTCCAGTGGGCTGATGCTCTTTGAGCCTGGGAGAGCACATTTCCACTGAAATCATCCACAGAAGCTGATGAAGGACATTTATTTTATCCTGGACGGTAAATAGTGTTTTTCCTACCACGACAGGTAGATCTAAAGTAAATACATTTGTCTCTGTTCCATTGAGGCTACAGCACAGGGCCTGGCCAGTCAGCTCAGTTGGTCTGTGTCAGTATTTATGCTCCACATGAGCCTCCACCACCCCTCCCTTCATCTCCCTCCATCACTGAATGAATCCTTACCCACATTGAGAGCAGGTGAACGGCCTCTCCCCAGTGTGAACTTGCTGGTGTGTCTGCAGGTGGGATAAGTCTGTGAATCCCTTACTGCCCTGAGGGTAGGTGAAGGGCCTCTCCCCATTGTGGCTGTGCCAATGAATTTCCAGCTGAGATGGGGCTCCGTAACTCTTCCCACAGTCCTCACGTTTCCATGGTTTCTCCATGATGCAGGTGTCCTTGTGTCTCTCCAGGTCCGATGATCAGTTGACGTCTCGTCCACACACAAAGGACACGGGTACAGTCTCTCCACGCTGTGGTTGCTACGATGTATTTTCAGACTGTGATTAAAGCTCCACACAGGCTACTGTGGGACCCGAGGGAGGAGACTGCTGATTCTCTGGCGATGATCTTTGCATCATCAATGGAGACAGGAGAGGTTCCGGAGGATTGCGGATGTTGTTCCTTTATTCAAGAAAGGGAGTAGAGATAACCCAGGAAATTATAGACCAATGAGTCTAAACTCAGTGGTTGGTAAGTTGATGGAGAAGATCCTGACAGACAGGATTTATGAACATTTGGAGAGGTGTAATATGATTAAGAATAGTCAGCACGGCTTTGTCAAAGGCAGATCGTGCGTTACGAGCCTGATTCAATTTTTTGATGATGTGTCTAAACACATTGATGAAGGAAGAGCAGTAGATGTGGTTTATATTGACTTCAGCAAGGTATTTGATAAGGTGCCCCATACAAGGCTGATTGAGAAAGTGAGGGGGCACGGGGTCCAAGGGGACATTGTTTTGTGGATCCAGAACTGGCTTGCCCACAGAAGGCAGAGAGTGGTTCTGGATGGGTTTTTTTCTGCAGGGAGGTCAGACAGCAGTGGAGTGAACATAGAACACTACAGCACAAACAGGCCCTTCGGCTCACTTGTATACCTACTAAGCCATAGACCTATCTTTAACCCCCAATCCCATTAGATCCCATATACTCATCCAGAAGTCTTTTAAAAGACCCCAGCGAGTTCGCCTCCACCACCACCGACGGCAGCCGATTCCATTCACTCACCACCCTCTGAGTGAAAAACTTACCCCTAACATCTCCTCTGTACCTGCTCCCCAGCACCTTAAACCTGTGTCCTCTCATAGCGACCATTTCAGCCCTATCTATTCCTCTCAACATCTTATAAACCTCTATCAGGTCGCCTCTCAACCTTCGTCTCTCCAGGGAGAAGAGTCCCAGCTCCCTCAACCTATCCTCGTAAGGCATGCCACCCAATCCAGGCAACATCCTTGTAAATCTCCTCTGCACCCTCTCAATAGCTTCCACATCCTTCCTGTAGTGAGGCGACCAGAACTGCGCACAGTACTCCACGTGGGGTCTGACAAGGGTCCTATAAAGTTGCAGCATTACCTCCCGACTCCTAAACTCAATCCCTCGATTAATGAAGGCCAGTACACCATACGCCTTCTTGATCATATCCTCCACCTGCGAGGCCGATTTAAGAGTCCTGTGGACCCGGACCCCAAGATCCTTCTGATCCTCAACACTGCTAAGACTCCTAACCCTTGATATTGTATTCCTCCATCCCATTGGTCCTGCCAAAATGGACCACTACACATTTATCTGCGTTGAAGTCCATCTGCCACTTCTCCACCCAGTCTTGCATCCTATCTATGTCCCGCTGCAACTTCTGACATCCCTCCAGACTATCCACAACACCACCGACCTTCGTATCGTCTGCGAACTTGCTAACCCATCCCTGCACTTCCTCATCCAGGTCATTTATGAAAATGACAAACAGCAAGGGTCCTAGAACAGATCCCTGGGGCACTCCACTGGTGACCGACCTCCATGCAGAAAAAGACCCATCCACAACCACTCTCTGCCTTCTGCAGGCAAGCCAGTTCTGGATCCACAAGGCCAAAGCCCCCTGGATCCCATGCCCTCTCACCTTCTCAAGAGGTCTTGCATGGAGAACCTTATCAAACACCTTGCTGAAGTCCATGTAAACCACGTCCACCGCTCTTCCTTCGTCAACGTGTTCAGTCACATTCTCAAAGAACTCAGCTAGGCTCGTAAGGCACGACCTGCCCTTGACAAAACCATGTTGACTATTTCTGATCATTCTAAACTTCTCTAAATGCTCATAAATCTTGTCCCTCAGAAGCCTTTCCATCAGCTTACCAACCACTGAGGTCAGACTCACCGGTCGGTAATTTCCCGGGCTATCTCTGTTCCCTTTCTTGAAAATAGGAACCACTTCCGCAATCCTCCAATCTTCCGGAACCTCTCCCGTCTCCATCGATGACGCAAAGATCATCGCCAGGGGCTCTGCAATCACTTCCCTCACCTCCCACAGTAACCTGGGGTACATCCCATCCGGTCCCGGCGACTTATCTATCTTGATAGAGTTTAAAAGTTCCAACACATCCTCTTCCTTAACATCCACATACTCAATCTTTTCAGTCTGCCGCAAACCTGTAGTACAACCTCCCAGATCACTTTCCACCGTGAATACCGAGGCAAAGTACTCATTAAGCACCTCTGCCATTTCTTCCGGTTCCACACAGACCTTTCCCCCTTCACCTTTTATAGGTCCTATCCCTTCTCTTCTCATCCTTTTACTTTTCACATACTTGTAGAAGGCCTTGGGATTCTCCTTAATCTTACCTGCCAAGGCCTTCTCATGACCCCTTCTGGCTCTCCTAATTTCCTTTTCAAGCTCCTTTCTACAAGCCTTATACTCCTCTAGATCCTTAACATCTCCTAGCTCTCTGAACCTTTTATACGCCTTTCTTTTCTTCCTGACTAGGTTCACCACAACCTTCGTGCAGCACGGTTCCCGCGCCCTACCAAAACCTCCTTGTCTCATCAGAACGTTATCGTGCAGAGCTCCAGTCAAACATTCCTTGACTATCCGCCACCTTCCTTCTGTACTTTTCCCCGAGAACGCCTCCTTCCAGTTTATTTGTCCAATTATCTGCCTGATGTCTTCATATTTCCCCTTACTCCAGACAAACACCTTCCTAGCCTGCTTGATCCTATCTCTTTCCAATGCTATTATGAAGGAGATAGAATTATGATCTCCATCCCCAAGATGCTCTCCAACCGAGAGATCCGTCACCTGTCCTGGGTCATTAGCCAGCACCAGGTCAAGTACAGCCTCTCCTCTCGCAGGCTTATCCATGTACTGTGTCAGGAAACCTTCCTGAACACACCTAACAAACTCCTCCCCATCCAAACCCCTTACCCTAGGGATATTTCAATCGATGTTTGGGAAATTAAAGTCTCCCATCACAACAACTCTGTTATTTCTACATCTCTCTAGAATCTGTTTCCCTATCTGCACTTCAACTTCCCTGTCGCTATTGGGTGGCCTATAGAAAACACCCAGCAAAGTTTTCGACCCTTTGCTGTTCCTAACTTCTACCCACAGAGACTCTGTAGATAGTCCCTCCACGGCATCCTCCTTCTCTACAGCCATGACACTGTCCCTGATCAACAGTGCCACTCCACAACCTCTTTTGCCTCCCTCCCTGTCCTTCCTGAAGCATCTGAATCCTGGCACCTGAAGTACCCAGTCCTGTCCCTGAGACATCCAAGTCTCTGTAATGGCCACCACATCACATTCCCAAGCAGCAATCCATGCCCTAAGCTCATCTACCTTATTTACTACACTCTTGGCGTTAAAATAGACATACCTCAGCCCCTCAGTCTGGACATTTCTCCACCACCTGTCTAACCTCCCTCTCACACTGTCTGCAGTCCTTCCCCACCTGGGAGCTAACCTCCTCGGTCTCAGTCTCCTCATCTCTGTTCCCTCGCCCCAACCATTCTAGTTTAAAGCCCCCCCAGTAGCCCCGAGCCAGTCTTCCCGCCAAGATATTGATCCCCCTGGGATTCAAGTGCCACCCGTCTTTCCTGTACAGGTCACACCTGCCCCTAAAGAGGTCCCAATGATCCAGGAACCGGAATCCCTGCCCCCTGCTCCATTTCCTCAGCCACGCATTCACCCTCCACCTCATTCCATTCCTGCTCTCATTCTCCCGCAGCGCAGGCAGCAATCCTGAGATTACTACCTTCGCTTTCCTCTTTCTCAGCTGCCTACCCAGTTCCCTGTAATCCTTTTCATGACTGCTTCCCTCTTCCTGCCTACGTCAGCAGTACCTATATGAACCACAACCTCCGGTTCCTCACCCTCCCCCTTCAGGATGTCTGGGACACGCCCAGAGACATCCCGGATCCCAGCTCCAGGGAGACAAACCACCATCCGCGACTCCCATCTACGTCTGCAAAAACACCTGTCTGACCCCCTCACTATGGAGTCCCCTATTAGTACTGCCTTGCTGCTCCCTTTTTTGATTTTTTGAAGTACTGGCTCGGCTCCAGAGAGCTGGCCACTGCTGCCTCTCTCAGATGAGCTGTCCCCCCCAGTGGTACTCAGGCCGGAGTACTTATTTTGAAGGGGGACATCCGCCGGCGTGCTCTCCATCACCTGAGGTTTCCCCTTCCTAATAGTTACCCACGTGCCTTCTTCCCGTTGCCCCGGTGTGACCACTTGCTGATAGCTCCTATCAATTATCTCCTCATTCTCTCTAATGAGACGAATGTCCTCAAGCTGCATTTCCAGTTCCTTTACCAGGTCCCGTAGGGACTGCAGCTCCACACACTGAGCACAGGTACGGATGTCTGGGAGACCAGGAGCCTCCAAGACCTCCCACATACTGCATCGGCAACAACATACTGGCCTCACACCCATACTTGCCCCTTTTTAGAAACACAGAGAAAAAAAATTTTAAAAACTTATAAACTTACCTTGCCTCACCCTTTTCGCTTTGGCCTTCTGAGCCAAATCCCTTACAGCTCACACAAAAACAAACTTACCTGCTCTCACTCAGAGCCCCTCTCTCTCTCTTTCTTTTGGTGAGATGAGGGAGGGAGGGGTGGGATACTCTACCTGTGTAGAGTATCGGGTTTCTTCACCTTTCCAATTTATGGGGGTCCAGAGGGAAAAAGGAAGTGGTCATAGGGACCCCTCCCCGGGCCCGGGTTTCCAGGCAACCGGCCAGAGCGAGAAGCCGCTCGGTGACCTCCCCCACCACCCCGGCCCGGGACTGCACATGTCCAAGGGAGAGGGGAAACCGCGCATGTGCAGAGCCCCCACCCCTGACCTTCCTGCTGAGGTTTTGATCAATGGGACCCCAAGATCCTTCTGATCTTCCACACTGCTGAGTTCATAGGAGCTCAAAGCAGCTTCGCAGGTAGAGGCTGTGGTTAAGAAGGCGTATGGTGTACTGGCCTTCATTAATCGAGGGATTGAGTTTAAGAGTTGGGACATAATGTTGCAGACATATGGCCCTGGTCAGACCCCACTTGGAGTACTGTGCTCAGTTCTGGTCGCCTCATTACAGGAAGGATGTGGAAGCCGTAGAAAGGGTGCAGAGGAGATTTAAAGGTTGTTGCCTGGGGTGGGTGGCATGCCTTATGAGGATAGGTTGAGGGAGCTTGGCCTTTTCTCCTTGGAGAGACGAAGGATGAGACGTGACCTAATAGAGGTTTATAAAATGTCGAGAGGTGTTGATTGAGTGAATAGTCAGAGGCTTTTTCCCAGGGCTGAAATGGTTGTCACAAGAGGTTTAAGGTGCTGGGGAGTAGGTACAAAAGAGATGTCAGGGGTAAGTTTTTCACTCAGAGGGTGGTGGCTGAATGGAATCGGCTGCCAGCAGTGGTAGTGAAGGCGGTTTCAATAGGGTTTTTTAAGAGACTTTTAGGTAAGTACATGGAACTTAATAAGATAGAGGGTTATAGGTAAATCTAGTAATCTCATAAGGCAGGGACATGTTCGGCACAACTTTGTGGGCCAAAGGGCCTGTTTTGTGCTGTAGTTTTTCTATGTTTCTACGAACTGGAACACTCTCACTCTGATATCACAGTGTCTTTGAGAGAAGGAGACCTGGGCCAACTTCCCCAGAGTCTGCACCCTCCCTGGATTCACTTCCTTACCCTTCAGTTGCTGCAGGTCCCCAGTTTCCCCCAGAATGAGAATAGAAATGGAAAGGGGGAAACACTGATTCCCTCCCAGATGTTGCCCAGAGGAGGAGGTTTTACTCTGAAGCTCATTGACAACTTCCGCATTGTGACGTCACAATGGAGCCCTGTCTGCATCAGCCAATAGGAATCACTCTGCCCCGCGGTGACGCGGACCCGGGAGCCCCGCCCCCATCAGTTCCCTCCCCCTCCCCGAGCCCGGGTTTCCAGGGCAACCGGCTGACGGGCTCCGGCCAGAGCGAGAAGCCGCTCGGTGACCTCCCCCCGGCCCGGGACTGCGCATGTCCAAGGGAGAGGGGGAACTGCGCATGTGCAGAGCCCCCATCCCTGACCTTCCCGCTGAGGTGTTGACCAATGGGAAGAGTCGGAGGACCGGAAGGCCTCTGGTCCTCCAGCCAATCAGAGTGCGGGCTTTGTGTGAATGAGGATTGAGCTTCAGACAGACTCAAACTCCCTCCTGTCTCCAACATCTGTGAGTAAAACACCGTCACAGAGTTTGCTGGCAGGAAATATCCGTCTTTGTGGAGAACCACGGCTTCTGCTGAATTATCGGCTTCCAGCCAGAAGGGAGGGAGGAGGAAGGAGAGCCATCGCCTGCCTGCGGTCCGGCCTGTCTGGCTGCTCTCTCCCTGGGGGAGAGGAGGGGGGGGGGGGGGGGGGGGGGGGGAGAGGAGGGGGGGGGGGGGGGGGGGGAGAGGAGGGGGGGGGGGGGAGAGGAGGCGGGGGGGGAGAGGGGGAGGTGGGGGGGGGAGAGGGGGAGGGGTAGAGGGGGAGGGGGGGGGTAGAGGGGGAGAGGGGGAGGGGGGGTAGAGGGGGAGAGGGGGAGGGGGGGTAGAGGGGGAGAGGGGGGAGAGAGGGGGGGAGAGAGGGAGGGGGGAGAGGGGGGAGAGAGGGAGGGGGGGAGAGGGGGGAGAGAGGGAGGGGGGGAGAGGGGGGAGAGAGGGAGAGGGGGGAGAGAGGGAGAGGGGGGAGAGAGAGTTTATTTTGTGCGGGGAGGACTGCACAACTTTAAAACAGCGGCATCAAAGGGCTGAGTGGTTGGTCTGGTGCCCTTATCTCCGAAAGTCAGTGCTTGGAAAGGAGGCGGGGGGAAGAATATTCAGACTGATTTCCATCTGCAGGGTGGGGGGGGTGACGACACGCTGGACTGTTACACCCACTAGGGCTGAAGGAACAAAATCCCCCCACCCACTGCTGCTGCCTCCAACACTGGCACCCCACCCCTCCTTCCTCCTGACTGCGGCACCGGCCCTCCTCAGTGTCCTGTCCCTCATCCTCCCTCCAGTACCTCCACCCTCCTCTCTCCCTCTCTAACTCTCAGGAGAGAGCACCTGAATGGCCATTAACCCCACCCCACACTCCCTCGCTGACCCTGCCCTGCCACCTGGGCAGAGAGGCCATTACCCATCCTTCCCTCCATCCCTCCCCTCGGACACACCTATACTCCCTGCCACGCATCTGGGCAGCTTCGGGGCGGGTGTAGCACTATTTGATTGGACACCATGGTGACGGCAATGCTGTCCCAGGTGCCAGGGCCTTTCAGACCCACTTACGCCTGAGTGGCAATGGCCAAAGGCCCTGCCACCTTTCAATTTAATCACAAGGCAACTCGGGGTCAAGTGCTACGCTCACCCTGGCATGTCTATCGAGGCCTGTGTCAAGGCAACGGCTGGGGTTAGAACATAGAAAATCTACAGCACAAACAGGCCCTTCGGCCCACAAGTTGCGCCGATCATATCTCCACCTACTAGGCTTACCTATAACCCTCAATCCTATTAAGTCCCTCAGGTTCGACCCCTCAGCCATTGTCGCTGCCTCTAAGATGTACGGCTGGGCCGTATTCTTGTTGAAGGCCGAGTGGGTGGTTCCTGGCGGGGACCCTCTCGAGGCCACTGCCCATAAGATCGCGATTTCAAACATCCCGCTCTTCCTCCCCGTGGAGTTCCTCCTCCCCCACCTCCATCTACTGGGGAGATCAGATCCGGGGTTGTACTGATCCCACTCGGCCTTCGGGACCCCTCCCTCTGACATGTATACTCCTTCCAGCGCCAGCTCTTTATCTGCCTGGCCCGGGAGGAGGTCCTGGTTTAACATTCCCTTTCAGGAAATCACGTACTGGGTTTCTGGTCTGCGGACGGTGTGAGGTGCTGTGCCTGTAAGGAGGTGGGGCACATTAAAAAGGACTGCCCCCAACCCAAGGCGGATTTACAGTCTTCTGGACTCAACATTGAGTTCAACAACTTCACACCCTGAACTCTCTCCTCGTTGTGATTTGTTTCGCCAAGTGTGAATCTGTATCTTGTTTTTGTGTTTTTTGCTTCCAGACAAAGCTGTCCTTTATTCTGCCATTCACACTTACTCTGCACCAATACTTTGACCCTTGACTACAAACATTACCTTTCCCTTTGCTTTTGTTCCAGGACATTTTTGTCATTTAATCTCACCCACCCGCTAACCAATCCCTGACTTTCCCTTTTTGTTCTACCCGATTCCACCCCCCACCAACTCTGACCAGCATCAAACCCATCACATTTCTCCCACTCTTTAGTTCTGAGGTAAAGTTACATTGGACGTGAAAAGTTAACTCTGTTTCTCTCTCCACAGATGCTGCCAGAGCTGTTGTGTTTTTCCAGTTCTTTCTGTATTTATTCTCCCTGAACTTGTAGGAAAAACACTACTTATTATCCACGATAAAATAAATGCCACAATCAGATTTTCTTGATCCAGGCTCAAAGAGCATCAGCCCACTGGAAACAAAGTTGTGAGACCGGCCAGTCCAGCAGAAAGCAACTCTCGGACCCTCCCACTTCACCCACTGTCAGAATGAACATGGTTCAGTCCCGGATGTAATTAACAGCAGCAATAACAGCAGAATCCAACCCCTATGATCACTTGTGAACTCGCTGGTGTCTCCGCAGGGGTGTTGATTCAGTGAATCCTTTCCCACACACAGTGCAGGTGAACGGTCTCTCCCCGGTGTGGACTCGCTGGTGTGTCTGCAGGCTGGATGACCGAGTGAATCCCTTCCCACACACAGAGCAGGTGAATGGCCTCTCCCCGGTGTGAACTCTCTGGTGTTCCCGCAGGTTAGATGAATCACTGAAGCCCTTCCCACACACAGAGCAGGTAAACGGTCTCTCGCCAGTGTGAATTCGCTCATGTTTCCGCAGGTGAGACGATGTCCTAAAGCTCTTGGTGCAGTGAGAGCAGCTGAACGGTCGCTCCTCAGTGTGAATGCGCTGGTGGGACACCAGATCCTGAGACCTTTTGAAGCCACAACCACAATCAGAGCATTTAAAGGGTCTCTCACTGGTGTGAACTCGCTGGTGTTCACACAAGTGGGATGATGTTCTGAATCTCTTTGTGCAGCGAGAGCAGCTGAATGGTCTCTCCTCAGTGTGAATGCGCTGGTGGGACACCAATTGCTGAGATCTTTTGAAGTCTCTCCCACAGTCAGAGCATCTAAAGGGTCGCTCACTGGTGTGAGTGAGACTGTGAATCTGCAGGCTGGATAAATTAATGCATTCCTTCCCACACACAGTGCAGGTGAATGACCTCTCCCTGGTGTGAACTCGCTCATGTTTCCGCAGGTGCGATGATGTTCGAAAACTCTTTTTGCAGTGAGAGCAGCCGAACGGTCTCTTCCCAGTGTGAATGCGCTGGTGGGACACCAGATCCCGAGACCTTTTAAAGCCACTCCCACAGTCAGAGCATTTAAAGGGTCGCTCACTGGCGTGAGTGAGACTGTGACTCAGCAGGATGGATAACCGAGTGAATCCCTTCCCACACTCGGAGCAGCTGAAAGGCCTTTCTCCTGTGTGGCTGCGTCGATGAATTTCCAGCTGAGATGGGAATCTGAATCCCTTCCCACAGTCCCCACATTTCCACGGTTTCTCCATTATGCCAGTGAGCTTGTGGCTTTCCAGAACTGACCATCAGACAAGTTTCATACTGAACGCAGCTACAGTCTCTCCCTGCTGTGAATGCTGTAATGTATTTTCAGTCTGTGTAACTGATTCAAGCTCTTTCCACACTCAGTGCACTGGAACATTCTCACTCGGGGGTGTGTGTGTCTCAGTGCTTTTCCAGTCACACTGATATTTAAAACCTTCTGAAGCAGACAGAACAGAGAAATATTTCTCTTAGATGTAATGATATTCAGTTCCAGATGAATTGAGTGACCCTGTCAGATCTTGATGTAATGTGTGGTTTGGGATTTCTGTCTATGGAGTCTAAAACCTGTAAAAGGAGTTTGCAGCAGACATCACAGTCAGTGTAGGGTAAAAATTCAGAACAGAAAATTCTAGTTTCTATGGAACACTCTTTCCTGTCTCCTTCCCCAAAAGCTGTAAATCTCCATCCCACACACTCTCCCTCCATTCTCACTCTGCTGTATCTAATATTCACCCTCCCAATTCTCCTGAAGGTGCTGATTGAGACCGATTGACAGATCCATGCTCACTGCTTCCTGTGCTGGACACAGAGAGCTGGAAATCTCCATGCAGGCTGCAGACAGATATATGTCTATACGACTGGACTATAAACGTGATTAATGAATAAGGTGGCTCCAGTTGGTTAAGATACAGAGGGTTGTGATTGGTCAGGATCTTGAACTTGCTGCCTATGAGGGCGGTCGAGCAGAGATGATCAATAGTTTCTAAATGAGATTGGATGGGTGCTGCAGGATTACAGAATGGGACCCACTCCAGACTGACAGAATTGCTCAATAGAGAGCTAGCAGGGACTTGAGTTGTCCAATGGACTCCTTCTGTGCTGTAATTTGACAAGTTCCTTCAAGGCAGGCTGGTGCAAAAGATTAAATCTCATGGGATCAGGGTTGAACTAGATAGATTCAGAACTGGCTTGGCCATAGAAAACAGAGGGTAGCAAAGGAATGTTTTTCTGAATGGAGGTCCAGTGGTGTTCCGCAGGGATCAGTGCTGGAACCTCTGCTGTTTGTAATATATATAAATGACTTGGAAGAAAACATAATTGGTCTGATTAGCAAGTTTGTGGATGATACTAAGATTGATGGAGCTGCAGATGGTGATGAAGATTGTCAAAGAATACAGCAGTATACAGATAGGCTGGAAAATTGGGTGGAGAAATGCCAGAAGGAATTTAATCCAGACAAATGCAACGTGGTGTATTTTGGTAAATCCAATTCAGGTGGAAGCTATAAAATAAATGGCAGAACCATCAGGAGCATAGACACACAGAGAGATCTGGGAGTACAGGTCCATAGATGCTTAAAAGTGGCAGCACAGGTGGAAAAGGTGGTGAAGAAAGCATATGGCATGTTTGCCTTCATCGGACAGGACATCGAGTATAAAAGTTGGCAAATAATGTTACAGTTGTATAAAATCTGGAATACTGTGTCCTATTCTGGTCACTACACAACCAGAAGGACGTGGAGGCTTTGAAGAGAGTGCAGAAAAGGATGTTGCCTGGTATGGAGGATATTAGCTATGAGGACAGATTGAATAAACTGGGATTGTTCTCCCTGGAAAGATGAAGGCTAACGGACAACCTGATAGAAGTTTATAAAATTATGAGAAGTATAGATAGCTTGAACAACTGGAAGCTTTTTCCCAGAGCAGAAATCACAATTACAAGGGTCAAAAGTTCAAGGTAAGAGGGGAAAGGTTCAATGGAGATGCGCAGGGGAAGTTTTTTTACACAGAGGGTGGTGGGGGCCTGGAAAGCACTGCCAAGTGAACTGGTTGAAGCAGTTACATTAGCCACATTTAAGACTTATCTTGATAGACATATGAACAAACAAGGAATAAAGAGATATATGTGGTTGGCCCAGACAGGTAAATGTGATCAATGTAGGCTTGGAGGATTGACGGGCCTATTCGTGTGCTATACTGTTCTTTGTTTGTAATGACTCTGACTGGAACTAAATGATATAGTTACAGTACTATATTACAAGGCTAGAAATAATAATGTGTACATTATTATAAATCATCCAATATTGATCACATAACAACATTGGTCATAATTCTGTCCTCAGAATTTTAAAGAACAGCAAGAGGCCCTTTGGCTCATTGTATTTGCACCAGCTCTCATGCATCGATCTATTCTAATCCCATCTTCCACCACTTGCTCACTCTGTTAGTGGTAGCCTTGTAAGTTCTGGCATTTCATGTACTCATCTGAATGCTTCGTAAACATTGAGAGTTCCCATCTCTACCATCCTTTTAGGCAATGAGTTCTAGATCCCCACCACCCTCTAGATGAAAATCTTTTTCTTCAAATCCCCTCTAAATCTCCTGCTCGCCATCTTAAATCTATGTCCCCCGGTTACTGACCCAGCTACTAAAGATCAGTGAACTAAGGATTCATATTTTTGTGCATTTCAGTCAGGTCCCTTTTTGTCTTCTCTGCTTCAGGGAAAATGATTCCAGCCTAACCAGACTCTCTTTATGGCTGAAATATTCCAGCCGAGACAACATCCTGGTGAATCTTCCCTGCAACTTCTCTGGTACAATCACATCTTTCCTGAAATGTGGTGACCCGAATTGCAAACAGTCCTCTAGCTTTTAATACACTCAGTCATAACCTGCCTGCTCTAATACTCTATACCTCAGCTAAAAAAAGGCAAGTATTCCATATCCCTTCTTAACCACTTGATCAATCTGTCCTGCTGCCTCCAGGGTCCTATAGACATACACCCCAAGGTCCCTCTGGTCCTCTGTACTTCTTGGCGTCCTATTGTTCATTGTCTATTCCTTTGCCTTTTTCGTCCTCGCAAAATGTATCACCTTAGATTTTTTGGGGTTAAATAATATTTGCCACTGTTCTGCCCATCTAACCAGCCCATCCACAGCACTCTGTAATCTAAGGCTTTCCTCCTCACTATTTACCACACTAACAGATTCTGTTATCATTGAACTTACTGATCGCACAACCATCTCTACCGGAAGCTCCGCGCAGCCACTGATACAAAGCCTGGACTCTGATTGGTTGGAGGACCTGCGCCCATCCGGTCCTCCACGCGTTGCCATTGGTCAATCTCCCGCATGTAGACAATGAGGGGGCGGAGCCAGAACCCACGTGCGGGTGGGCGGGGCTTTGACAGCCAGCCGCGCTGAGCTGCGTCCAATCCGCAGTGATCTTGCTGCCAATGGGTCACTGTGTGCTGGGAACGCCCCCTCTGAGTCATTGTGACGGCACAACGGAGTCCTGCCTGAATCAGCCAATAGCAATGGCGCTGCTCCGCGGTGACGTCACCGGGTTCAGGTGCGCGATCACCTTCCCCGGACTGCGCATGTCTGAGTCAGGCGGAAGTTGCAGTCGGAGTGATGGTTAGGGTTGGTACTGGGCTCAGTTTGGAAAATGTCTCTTCATTTTCTCTTCAGTCAGTGAAGTTTGGTTTGGTTTTAAACAGCACAGCATTTGCTTTTCAGATTCACACAAACTTCCTCCTGTCTTCAACATCTGTGAGTAAGACAGTATCTTTCTCCTTCCCAAGCCTCCTGGGCGTTGTGTTCACATGATGTGGAGATGCCGGTGTTGGATTGGGGTAAACACAGAAGGAAATCTCACAACACCAGGTTAAAGTCCAACAGGTTTATTTGGTAGCAAACACCACCAGCTTTCGGGGCTCTGCCCCTTCATAAGAACATAAGAAATAGGAGCAGGAGTCAGCCATCTATCCCTTCGAGCCTGCCCCGCCATTCAATAAGATCATGGCTGTTCTGAAGTGGATCAGTTCCACTTTCCCGCTTTCTCCCCATAACCCTTAATTCCCTTGCCTACCAAAAACCTATCTATCCGTGACTTAAATATATTCAGCGAGGTAGCCTCCACCACTTCAACAGGCAGAGAATTCCAGAGATTCACCACCCTTTGAGTGAAGAAGTTCCACCTCAACTCTGCACCCCACCCCTTATCTTGAGGCTGTGCCTGCTAGTCCTGCTGTCCTTTCTAAGTGGGAAGAATCTCTCTACCTCTACCCTATCCATCCCCTTCATTATCTTATACATCTCTATAAGATTTCCCCTCATCCTTCTAAACACCAACGAGTACAGACCCAGTCTATTCAATCTCTCCTCATAGGCCAACCCCCTCATCTCTGGTATCAGCCCAGTGAACCTTCTCTGCACTCCCTCCAAGGCCAATATATCCTTCCACAAGTGCGGCAACCAGATCTGCACACAGTACTCCAGTTGCAGCCTCACCAGTGCCCTGTACAGTTACAGCAAGACCTCCCTACTTTTATATTCTAACCCCCTCGCTATAAAGGACAACATTCCACTTGCCTTCTTGATCACCTGCTGCACCTGCAGACTGGGTTTTTGCGATTCGTGCACATTCGTCAGGTAAGTGGAAATTGTTTTGTGATCAAAACTCCCACTCACCTGACGAAGGGGCAAACCCAGAAAGCTAGTGGCATTTACTACCAAATAAACCTGTTGGAGTTTAACCTGGTGTTGTGAGACTTCTAGTTGTGTTCACAAACAGGGTATATATAGACACAAACTCAATTTACAAGATAATGGTTGGAATGACTCAGGTTGGTCTCCATAGGATTGTAACAATAGAGACATATCAAATGTTGTTTCACGCGACATGTTGGATATTTATAGTTCTCAAGAATGTATATTTATTATTATCTCTAGTTTTGTAATATAGTCCTTAACAACATTATATTTTTCTAGTCATAAAGACATTATGCTGCATAAGGAGCCCATTCAGTAACTCATGTCCATGCTGAGTTTTCTGTCAAACAGTTCAGCCTGACCCATTCCCACTCCTGGGGCAATCGAGAACGGGAGATACATTTAAGATGGCAATGAGGTATCTTCCCTCAGAAAATTGTTAGTCTCTGGAATTCTCTCCAAAAACATTTGGTCTCTGCTCTAGAATGAAGGGGGCAAAGATTCACAATAGGTGTTGATTATTTAATACAGAGTTAATGAGGCTCTCTCTTCGAGGGTCGGTAGTTTTTAGAACTCACTCCCACAGAGCGCATTGGAGGATGTGCCATTGAATAGGGTAGGAGGGATAACCCTGGTAACTATAGACCAGTGTGTTTGACGTCAGTGGTAGGCAAGTTGATGGAGAGGATTCTTAGGGATAGGATGTATGAGCACTTAGAGCGTTGCGATCTGATTAAGCAGCATGGCTTTGTTAAGCCATTCGTCTTGCCTTACGAATCTGGTAGAATTTTTTGAGGAGGTGACAAAAACGATCTGTGGGAGTTTGCACATTCTCCCCATGCTTGCGTGGGTTTTCTCTGAGTGCTCCGGTTTCCTCCCACACCCCAAAGATGTGCTATTAGGCTGATTGGAGGTAATAAATTGTTCCTAAATTAGTTTTCCCTCAATGTGGATTGCCATAAGCATAGATAAGGGTCATGGGTGGAGGGGGGACTGGTAATGTTAAAATGGCGGCGCGGGCTTGTTGGGCCGAAGGGCCTGTTTCCTGGGCTGATTTTGTTCTTTGTTCTTTGAAGATATTCAAGGCTGTATTAGATAGATTTTTGATTGACAGTGGAGTTAATCCTTTTTATTCATTGGATATGGGTGCAGCTGGCTGGATCATTGCCCAGATGAGAGTCAACCACATTGGTGTGGCTCTGGAGTCACCTGTTGGCCAGACTGGGTAAGGATGGCAGGTTTCCTTCCCGAAAGGATATCAGTGAACCAGGTAGGTTTTTCCAAAAATTGACAGTGGTTTTATGGTCATCAGTAGATTCTTAATTGCAGATATTACTGAATTCAAATTCCTCCATTTGCTATTTAAACCCCGGTCCCCAGAACATTAGCTGAGTTTCTGGATTAATAGTATAGCGACAATACCACTAGGCCATCACCTCCCCTTACAGGAACAGACAGAAAAATGGAGTTAAAGCCAAATCAGTTTATTGAATGGCTGAGAAAGCTCAACTGGCGAAATCACTAACTCCTGATCATATTCCTTGTGATCAGGAAGCAGTGAGCATGGATCTGTCAATGAGATCTGTCAATCTTCAGGAGAATTGGGAGGGTGAATATTAGATCCAGCAGAGTGAGAGTGGAGGGAGAGTGTGTGGGATGGAGATTTACAGCTTTTGAGGAATGAGAGAGGAAAGAGTGTTCCACAGAAACTAGAATTGTCTGTTCTGAATTTCTATCCTGTACTGACACTGATAACTTTTGTAAATTTCTTTTACAGGATATCAGAACGTGAAGATTTACAGACAGAAATCTCAAATCAAGTATCTGACAGGGCTAAGTGATTCAGCAAGACAAAAATATCATTGGTCTGTGCATCGAGAAGGAGAAATGTTTCTCCTGTCTGCTTCAGGAGATTTTAAACATCAATATGACTGAAAAAGTACCAAGGCGTGCGCACGCACACACGAGTTAGAGTGTCCCAGTGCACTGAGCGGAAAGAGCTTCAACCAGTTACATAGTGTGAAAATACATCACAGCGTTCACAGCGGGGAGAGACTGTAGCCGTGTCCTGTGTGTGGACAAGGCTTCAACTGATCATCAAACCTGGACAGACACAAGGACACCTGCACCATGGAGAAACCGTTTAAATGTAGGAACTGTGGTAAGGGATTTGATTTCCCATCCCAGCTGGAAACTCATCAACGGATTCATACTGGGGAAAGGCCGTTCACCTGCTCTGACTGTGGGAAGAGATTCTCAGAGACGTCCAGCCTCCTGTCTCACCAGCGTATTCACACAGGTGAGAGGCCGTTCACCTGCTCTGACTGTGGGAGGGGATTCACTCGATCGTACAACCTGCTGACACACCAGCGACTTCACGCTGACGAGAGGCCTTTTCAATGTACTGACTGCGAGAAAAGCTTCAAAAGGAAAATTTATTTGCTGACACACCAGCGGGTTCACAGCGGGGAGAGGCCATTCATCTGCTCCCAGTGTGGGAAGGGATTCATTCAGTCATCCCACCTGTTGGCACATCAAAGCCTGCACAGCGGGGAGAAGCCGTTCACCTGCTCTCAGTGTGGGAAGAGTTTCACTCGTTCATCTACCCTCCTGAGACACCAGCAAGTTCACGTGTGACCGTAGGGGTTGGATTCTGCTGTTTTATTGTGGGGGGAGATGGTGATGTAGAGGGAATGTCGATGTACTGGAGGCCCCGGATACTTCTCAGGGAGACATGAGTTCATATTCTTCCACGGCCACTCAAGGAGTGAAAATATCTGGAATATATAAAGCTAGTCTCAGTAATGGTGACCGTGAAAATATCATCATTTGTTGTTAAAAATCCATCCACTTCAATCATGTCCTTCTGGGAGGGAAATCTGCCATCCTTACCTGGCCTGGCCTGTGTATAACTCCAGGCCCACAGAACGTGGTTGACTCTTAACTGCCCCTGACAAAAATTGCCTCAAAAGTCATTTAGTTCAAGGGCAATTAGGGATGGGTAATGAATGCCAGCATTGTCCACATCTCATAAAAGAATAAAGAGAAAGCTATCCATCCAGTATCGAACCAGGTTCATTCTAACAGTGCCTGAGTCGGTCTGTCTCACTGTGCGTGACCCACATGCGCTTCCTCCGATTCTATTTAATCTTCTGCCATAAGCAGAACCTCTAATTCCCTTCTCCCTCACGTGTTCATCTATAATTTTATTTATTTATTAGTTACAAGTAGGCTTACATTAACACTGCAATGAAGGTACCGTGAAAATCCTCTAGTTGCCACACTCCGGTGCCTGCTCGGGTACACCGAGGGAGAATTTAGCATTGACAATGCACCCAACCAGCACGTCTTTCGAGGAGGAAACCGGAGCAGCCAGTGAAAACCCACGCAGACACGGGGACAACGTGCAGACTCCGCACATAGAGTGACCCAAGCTGGAAATCAAACCCAGATCCCTGGCGCTGTGAAGCAGCAGTGCTAACCACTGTGCCACCGTCATGTTCTTTGTCTCAACCATTCCCTGTGATAGTGAGTTCCACATTCTCACCTGTCCCCGGATACAGGTGAATCATTTTACAAACCCTCCCCTGGTGGCTTTCCAGGTGGTGGGATGGGGGATGGATTCAGTAGAATTCCCCGTGTGGCCGCCCGTCCCCACCCTGTCTGAAAGTTAACGGACGGCTTGTCCAGCCTCTGGGTCCCCGTGTGTCCTCACCCCAGTGTTTAAGCTGCTCCCTACTCGGCAGTCATATTGATGATAGTGGGAGGGGGTCAAGGACGAGGAGGAGGGTAATCAGGCAGATAATAACTCGGGACTCGGGTGAGAAAAGGGGAAGCTTGTTCTTCTATCACCGGAGCTATTGCGCCCTGAAGAGACACCAGCGAGATCACACCAGGGAGAAGTCATGAGCCTACCCTCAGTGTGGGAAAGAGATTTAGTAATAAAGTTAAAATTTATTTATCAGTCACAAATAGGCTTACATTAACACTACAATGAAGTTACTGTGAAAATCCCCGAGTCACCACACACCAGCACCTGTTCGGGTACAGTGAGGGAGAATTAAGCATGGCCAATTCACCTAACCTGCATGTCTTTGGACTGTGGGAGCACCCAGAGGAAACCCCCGCAGACATGGGGAGAGTGTGCAAACTCCAAACAGACAGTGACCCAAGCCGGGAATTGAACCCAAGTCCCTGGCGCCATGAAGCAGCAGTGCTAATCATTGTACCACCGTGCTGGAGACACCAGCGAGTTCATCCCAGCTGCTGAAACACCCAAGTTCAGTGATCTGAACTTGGATTCTGCTGTTATTGTTCCTGCTCTCAGTTACATCCAGGACTGCAGTTTGTTCATTCTCACAGTTGGTTAATGGGGAGGGTCGGAGGGTTTCTTTCTGCTGGACTGGCCGGTCTCACGACTTTGCCTACAGTGGGCTGATGCTCTTTGAGTCTTGTTGCAAATACCTGGTCTCAAAATTTCGATGGAGGTGGTCTGTGATGGGCACATGGCTCTTTAATTTATCTGCATTTTTTTCACTGAAGAAAACTATCAAGACATAAGGGGCACGTTGTCTGTGGTAGGTTGGGAAACAACAATAAAAGGTATGATAGGCAATTGCTACAATTTAAGGAACTATTCCCTAATGACATCAAATATCAATTCCTTTAAGAAATAAAAATCCAACAGGAAAAGTAAAACAACTGGCTAACAAGAAAAGTTAAAGATTCCATTAGATTAAAGGAAGAGACTCTTAAAGTTGCCAAAACAGTGGCAAGCCTGAGGATTGGGAACTTGTTTTAGAATTCAGCAAAGGAGGACCAACAAACTGATAAAGAGAATGTAAAATATTTGATTTATTATTGTCGCATGTATTGCTATACAGAGAAAAGTATTGTTTCTTGTGTGCTATACAGACAAAGTTCATGGAGAAGGAAACGAGAGAACGCAGAAAGTAGTGTTACAGTCATAGCGAGGGTGTAAAGATCAACTTGAATGCGAGCTCAGTCCATTCAAAAGCCTGATGGCAGCAGGGAAGGAGTTGGGTACATGTCCTCAGACTTTTGTATATTTTTCCTGACTAAAGAAGGTGGAAGAGAGAATATCCAGGGTGGATGGGGTCCTTGATTATGCTGGCTGCTTTTCCAAGGTAGTGGGAACTGTAGACAGTGTCAATGGGTAGGAGGCTGATTTGAGTGATGGACTGGACTATGTTCACGACCCTTTGAAGTTTCTTGTGGTCTTGGACAGAGCAGGAACCATACCAAGCTGTGATAAAAGCAGAAACAATGCTTTATCTGTTTTTCTTTGTTTTTATTCCAATTCAATCCAATCAAGTCCAATTCAGAGTCTCAACAATTTGAGACATTCCCGATCCAAGCTGGCAAGACAGGGCTCTCACCTCCTGTCTTGGGCTTGATCTACATGATCCAAGCTGATTGGAGTAGGCATAGCTCCTCCTCCAAGGCTTGATCTCATTTGCATCTTAGCCAAAAGGCCAAGATGCTGCTTTTAAAAATTGCTTCAAATGAACCTGAAATGTAACGTAATGGCTTCAACCAAGCACAGCATGTCTATACTACACTTGATATTAGCCAAAAGGCCAAGAGGGTGAGATTTGTAGCACGCCAAATTTCCTTAGTCTCCTGAGAAAGTAGAGACATTGGTGGGTTTTCTTAACTATAGTGTCAGCACAGGGGGGATCCGGGACAGGTTGTTGGTGATCTGGACACCTAAAGACATGAAGCTCTTGACCATGTCGACTTTGTCCCCATTGATGTAGACAGATGCACGTCTTCCACTAGACTTCCTGAAGTCAATGACTATCTCCTTCATTTTGTTGACATTCAGGGAGAGATTATTATTGTCGCACCAGTTCACCAGATTCTCTATCTCATTCCTGTACTCCGTCTCAGCATCGTTTGAGATTGGGCTCAATACAGTGGTGTCATCAGCAAACTTGAAAATTGAGTTGGAGGGGAATTTGGCCGCACAGTCGAAGGTGTGTAAGGAGTATAATGGGGGGCTGAGGACACAGCCTTGTGGGGCACCGGTGTTTAAGTAGATCGTGGAGGAGGTGTCATTGCCAATTCTTACTGACTGCGGTCTGTGGGCTAGGAAGTTTAGGATCCAGTTGAAGAGGGAGGAGCGGAACCCCAGGCCACGGAGTTTGGTGATGAGTTTCATAACGATAAAGGTGTTGAAAGCTGAGCTGTAGTAGACTATGAGAGCAAACTGGCGAAATACGTAAAAACTGACTGGAAAAGTTACTATGGGTTTGTGAAAAGGAAAAGATTAGCAAATGTGGATCAATTCCAGGCATTTGAAAAATGTGGAGTGGATTCTGGAACGCGAACGGCTAAGTGAATGCGTTACTGTTAGAGACGATTTTACAATGTATTTTGGGAGTGGAATTTGGAAACTCTCAGATGGGGGGATGCAGAGGAGAAATCCACAGACACCAACTTTATGTTAATGAGCCCATCGTAGCTTCAAATGTACTTTGTCATCCGTCTTAATCTTAAAACCTGAGAGTAAACGTTCAGCTAAAGGAGGAGTAAAGGAAAGTATTAGAATCCATTTTTCATGTTTAATAATTTTTTTTTGTTAAAACTGGTTAGTGATCCTGTGACTCTCTTGCTCCACATTTGATTAAAAATAGTGTAAGTTTTGATCTTTTGAGCAAGGGTTGAATTCTGAGATCTTCTCGTCCAGTTATAATATTAACAGGGATCATACACACCCTAACCAGGAGAAACATCTCACCTCCTCCCTACCCTTCTGTTAAGTATTTTATAATTTTCAACAGATCACCTCTCATTATTCAAAACTCTAGAGAACACAGGCCCAGTTTCCCCAGTCTCTTTTCAGAGGCAGGAACACACTTGGTGAACCTTTGTCACACTCCCTCTCTGGCTGTAATATCTTCCCTAAGGTAATGGCCCAAAACTGCACTCAGTGCTCCAGCTGAGTCCTAACCAAGGTTCTATACAATGGGTATATTCTGGCTGGTTTCATGACTTTGCTTCCAATGGGCTGATGCTCTTTGAGCCTGGGAGAGCACATTTCCACTGAAATCATCCACAGAAGGTGATGAAGGACATTTATTTTGTCCTGGACGGTAAATAGTGTTTTTCCGATCACTACAGGTAGATCTAAAATAAATACATTTGTCTCTGTTCCATTGAGGCTACAGCACAGGGTCAGGCCAGTCGGCTCAGTTGGTCTGTGTCAGTATTTATGCTCCACATGAGCCTCCACCCCCCCCTTCATCTCCCCCATCAACAAATCCTTCTAATCCTTTCTCCCTCATGTGTGTATCCAGTTTCCCCTTCAATGTGTTCATGTTATTCACCTCAGTCACTCGCTGTGGTAGTGAGTTCCACATTCTCACCACTCGCTGGGTAAAGAGGTTTCTCCTCAAATCCCTATTGGATTATTGAACCCCTTCATAATCTTAAAGACTTCCCTCAGGTCACCCTTCAATCTTCTCTTTTCTGGAGAAAAGCTGCCCCAGCCTTTCCTGAGGGTGAAATGCTCTCAGTTACACAAAGAACACAGCCTGGGAAACAGGCCCTTCGGCCCAACGAGCCCGCGCCGCCATTATAACATTACCAGTCCCCCCTCCACCCATGACCCTTATCTACGCTTATGGCATTCCACATTGAGGGAAAACTAATTTAGGGACAATTTGTTACACCAATCAGCCTAATAGCACATCTTTGGGGTGCGGGAGGAAACCGGAGCACCCGGAGAAAACCCACGCAAGCACAGGGAGAATGCAGAAACTCCCGCAGAGTTCTGGGATTATTCTCGTGAATCTTTGTCGCTCCTTCTCCAGTGCCTCCATTTCTACAGTGATTAGCGCTGCTGCCTCAAAGCACCAGGAAGTTGAGTTGAGTTCTGGCCTTGGGTCACTGCGTGGAGTTTGCACATTCTTTCTATGACCGCATGGGTTACCGCCACATGCTCTGGTTTCCTCCCACAGTCCACAGACGTGTAGAGTAGGTGGATTAGCTATGGTAAGTATGCGGGGTTATGGGGGGAGAATAAGGTTGGCCCTGGGTGGGATGCACTTTAGGAGAGTCTGTGCAGCCATGGTGTGAATGGCCTTCTTCCACATCGGAAGGATTCTATGAACCTAAATGGAGATCACAAATATTGATAATACTCCGAGGGTGCTATAGCTCAGGTTCTAATCAAGTTGAACATAACCTCCCTGCTGTTCAATTCTAATAGCCCATTAGCTTTCCTCATTAGTTGCTGTACCTCTATACCGGCCTGTTGTGATTCAGGCTCTTGGACACCCAGAACTCTCTGTATCTCAGAGCTCTGCAATCTCTCTCCATTCAGATAATGAGCTTTTTTATTCTTCCTGCTAAAATGGCCAATTTCACATTTTCCCACATTACACACCATTCAGCAGATCTTTTCCCACTCACTTACCCCTATACTTAATCACTTCGTATCTCCCGAATTAAAGCAAATTACTGCGGATGCTGGAATCTGAAACCAAAAGAGAAAATGCTGGAAAATCTCAGCAGGTCTGGCAGCGTCTGTACGGAGAGGAAAGGGCTGAGGTTTCAAATCTTCCAGTTTTTCAAGACTCGAAATGTCAGCTCTTTTCTCTCCTTACAGACACTGCCAGACCTGCTGAGATTTCCCAGCATTTTTTATTTTTGTTTCACTTTGTATCTCCTTATTTCTTCACAACCTTGTTTCCTACTTATCTGTGTAACATAGGAATAGGAGATGGCCATTCAGCCCATCGAGTCTTCTCCACCATTCAATACTATCATGGCTGATCATCCACTTCAAAGGTTTTTTTCCTCACACTATCTCCATTTCTCTTTGTGTGATTGGGATTTAGAAATTGGTCGCTCTCTGCTTTAAACACACTCAATGACTGAGCAATTTTCACCACCTCAATTGGGCGACTACCCCAGATAGAAATGTGAATCTTCCTCAGGTTTCTGAAGCAACAGAGATTTCCCAAAATCCTGCCTCAGGGACACTCAGTACCTCCACGACCACAGTCCAACTTCCAAAGTCCAAGATCATTCACAACTCCCACTTTTAACCCTTGAATTAACATTTTAAAGCTCCCCTCTTTACATGGCCAGTTCCCACAATGTATTCAGTGGCCTCTGAAGGGAATCAGCCTCTGTCCACACTGGGAGTTCCGACCTCTCCCCAGTCAGCAGGTTCCTGCTGAACACTCTGCCCATAAGGATAGATTTAAAAAAGAAACCTACATTTATATAGCGCCTTTTTCACCTCCTCAGGGAGTATTTCACTGCCAATGAAGCACTTTCGGAAGTGTAGCTCATTGACCTGTGTGTGTGTGTGGGAAGGGATTCACTCTTTGAACAAACCTACAGAAGCACCGATGAGTACACAGCAGGGAGCGCAGTTCACCAGGCAGAGGTCCCACTGTGTAGCTCCGAATCCCCCTTCCCTCCAGCCCTTGGTACCTGCTTCAATATCACAGCTACAGTTAAATATTTTTAATGATACATTTCACAGTAACACACCAGAACTTTGTGATAAAATTGGTTTTTTTTCCTACTTCTTTGAGTGTGTTCAATAAAATGCTATTTGGAAGATTCATTCTCTTTCAAATCCTGCATGTTTCAGTTCAGTTTACCAGGTTTCTTCAGCAATCTGAAAGCAACGTTCCAATCAAAGCCTCAATGGCCCATCATATCCCTCAGCAAATTCTGCTGATCAAAAGGCTCCCAACTCAACCAATGCAAGACTTCTGGGGAAGGTGAGAGGGCATGGGATCCAAGGGACTGTTGCTTTGTGGATCCAGAACTGGCTTGCCTGCAGAAGGCAGAGAGTGGTTGTGGATGGGTATTTTTCTGCATGGAGGTCAGTCACCAGTGGAGTGCCCCAGGGATCTGTTCTAGGACCCTTGCTGTTTGTCATTTTCATAAATGACCTGGATGAGGAAGTGGAGGGATGGGTTAGTAAGTTCGCCGACGATACGAAGGTTGGTGGTGTTGTGGATGGTCTGGAGGGATGTCAGAAGTTGCAGCGTGACATAGATAGGATGCAAGACTGGGCGGAGAAGTGGCAGATGGACTTCAACATGGATAAACGTGTAGAGGTCCATTTTGGCAGGTCCAATGGGATGAAGGAGTACAATATCAAGGGTAGGAGTCTTAGCAGTGTAGAGGATCAGAAGGATCTTGGGGTCCGGGTCTATAGGACACTTAAATCGGCCTCGCAGGTCGAGGATGTGGTTAAGAAGGCGTATGGTGTACTGGCCTTCATTAATCGAGGAGTTTAGGAGTCGGGAGGTAATGCTGCAACTTTATAAGACCCTTGTCAGACCCCACTTGGAGTACTGTGCGCAGTTCTGGTCGCCTCACTACAGGAAGGATGTGGAAGCTATTGAGAGGGTGCAGAGGAGATTTACAAGGATGTTGCCTGGATTGGGAGGCATGTCTTATGAAGATAGGTTGAGGGAGCTCGGTCTTTTCTCCCTGAAGAGACGAAGGATGAGAGGTGACCTGATAGAGGTTTATAAGATTTTGAGAGGTATAGATCGGGTGGATTCTCAGAGGCTATTTCCCAGGGCTGAAATAGAACATAGAACATAGAACATTACAGCGCAGAACAGGCCCTTCGGCCCACGATGTTGCGCCGACCAGTTACAAAAACAATGACCCACTAACCCAAACCAATCCCTTTTCGTCCATAAACCCATCCATAGATCTCTTAAACGCCCCCAAACTAGGCGCATTTACAACTGCAGCAGGCAGGGCATTCCAATCCCTCACCACCCTCTGGGTAAAGAACCTACCCCTGACATCCGTCCTATAACTAACCCCCTTAATTTAAAGCCATGCCCCCCTCGTGCTAGCTTTCTCCATCCGAGGAAAAAGGCTATCACTATCCACCCTATCTAAACCTCTAATCATCTTATATGTTTCAATAAGATCCCCTCTTAGCCGCCTTCTTTCCAACGAAAACAACCCTAAATCCCTCAGTCTCTCCTCATAGGACCTCCCCTCCATACCAGGCAACATCCTGGTAAACCTCCTCTGCACCCTCTCCAAAGCCTCCACATCCTTCCTGTAATGTGGGGACCAGAACTGCACACAGTACTCCAAGTGCGGCCGCACCAGAGTTGTGTACAGTTGCAACATGACGCTGCGACTCCTAAATTCAATCCCTCTACCAATAAACACCAATAAATGGTCGCTACGAGAGGATACAGATTTAAGGTGCTGGGGAGCAGGTACAGAGGAGATGTCAGGGGTAAGTTTTTCACTCAGAGGGTGGTGAGTGAGTGGAATCGGCTGCCGTCGGTGGTGGTGGAGGCAAATTTGATAGAGTCTTTTAAGAGACTTCTGGATGAGTACATGGGATTTAATAGGATTGAGGGTTATAGGTAAGCCTAGTAGGTAGAGATAAGATCGGCACAACTTGTGGCCAGGGGGCTTGTTTGTGCTGTAGTGTCCTATGTTCTACATTCAACCTCTGGACTCCATCCAACTGAATGGTGTCAGCCAGGATTCGGCATCTCTAAGCTCGCGTGAGCAGAGTTCCCAGTCTTGACTGAGCTTCCAGCTCAGCCCTCTCCTGGACAAACTGTTTCTCTCTCCCTCTCCCACCACCCCAATAAACCAGACTCCTGATGGACAAGTGGAGAGAGTTCCCATTCAGACTGTTATGCACCCATGGATAAAGGCCCCTCTCTCTGTGAGCGGTATGTGTCAGGTTAGGGTCTGACTGACAGTTCTGTTGAGCTTTGGTGGCTCCTGGGTGATCTGGGTGATGAAGCTCCGGGTGGGTGGGCCTGTACTGTGGCCCTAATCTCTGTAATGTTGAAGCTGCTTCACATTACTGACCAGCAGGGAGAGTTGAGCACAACGGTATCATTGAGGATGAGCATCAACAATGCTGTTGAGGGGAGAGGTTCAATTTCTCATTCTGATTCACAGGGTGGAAATCTGAATGTTGGAATTGTAGCTGAGAAGAATTTGGAGACTGGGGCCACCACCATCTGTTCCAGTGGTCCCAAGTGCAGGACAATGATTTGGGTTTTGCAAGGGGCTTTAATATATCATCAAACGTTCCAAGAACTTTGAGAAACAAAGTCTGACTCCGGCACACAGAAGGAGAGAGCCGATTAATTCAAACCTTCCTGTGTGGTTGTCTGGAGTCTCAAAGGAGGACAGTGAGGTAGAGAGGCAGAGAGAGGCTCAGGGAGGGAATTCCAGAGCTTGGGCTCAGGCAGCTGCCAATGGTAAAGTGATTAAAATCAGAGGACATTCAAGAGACAGGGTGTAAGCAGCACAGATCCTGGAGGGTTGTGGAAATGGTAAAGATTATAAAGATAAGGCAGCACGATGGCACAGTGGTTAGCACTGCTGCCTCAGTGCGCCAGGGACCCGGGTTTAAGTTTGTTAATTGTCCCGGATATCATACAGATGTGGGTCGAATCCCAGCAACGAGGGAATATTTGGGGTCACTGAGTGTTTGACACAGAAGATCTTGGGAGACAATTTAAGTTTGAAGTGTACACACAAATTTATTGCACATGATAGGGTGGTTATACAAAAAGCATAATTCACAAAGCAAAATAAATCCAGAAAGGAGATAACAATGTTTATTTATTAGTGTTACAAGTAGGCTTACATTAACACTGTCATAAAGTTACTGCGAAAATCTCTGTCGCCACACATTCCAGCACCTATTCGGATAGGGAGAATTTAGCATGTCAATGCACTTAAACAACATGTCTTTCGGACTGTGGGAAAAAAACCAAAGCACCTGAAGGAAACCCACGCAGACACAGAGAGAACGTGCAAACTCCACACAGCCAGTGACCCAAGCCAGAAATCAAACTCAGGTCCCTGGCGATATGGCGATACTGACAGTAGTGGGATCAAAATTCAAATTCTGTCACAATCATAAGATTCCTAAGAGAAAAAAGGATATCTATCAAACATTCAAGTGATTTTACCTCAATCTCCAAGATTCAGAACAGGTCAGAGGTCAATCTATGGGAATCCAATGGATCTTAAGATTCAAGTTTGGGTTGAGATGTTTAGACTGAATTTTGGGCTTGTAGAATTAATGGTTAATTTCATTAATTTAATCAATAATAGACCATTCCTACTTTGTATCCAATACTGAGCGAAAGGACAGTCTATTACAACAAGGGTCACCAATCAATTTCTAAGAAATGTTATATTAAATTGATCTCTGAAAACCAGACTCTCCAGAATGTACTTGTCAGTGAATGTTGCTCCATCAAGATGCTGCTTCCAGTAAACTAATAAAACTTTGGGCTTAGCATTTCTCTGTTTTGCAGTTTGACTTTTCTGGGCTAGATGTAGCTTGTGTGCAAGAACAACCAAGTCCCATTTTACAGGTGGGTGCATTTCTTCTCAGTTGTGATGAAGGGAGTTCACCTTGCTGTTTCTGTAAGTTGGTTTTGACCGCTGTTCAAATATGCTTTACTGCGAGTTTACCATAAGTAACATTGAACAAGTTGCAATGGAGAATGCACCAGGGAACAGTTAATTTTTAAGCTTTTGTCCAAGTTTAAAACTGGTAGTTCAATTTGGATTGGTCAAGGTATTCCCGGGAGGAATGAATCAGGGAATGGCTGACTCCGAAATTTTGTTCATTTGAAAAATACCCCATACCTGTAGTTATTTGTGAAGTCACTGGTGTCTCTGCAGGTTCCATAACAGGGTGAATTCTTTCCCACATTTAGAGGAGGAGAACAGCCTCTCTCCAGTGTGAACTCGCTGTTGTATCCTCAGGTTAGATGCACATTGAATCTCTTCCCACAGATGGGACAGGTGAAGGGCCTCTTCTCGGTGTGAATTCGCTGGCGATCTGAAAGCAGGGTGATATTTCAAAACTCTTGTTGCAGTGACAGCAGCTGAACAGTCCCTCCTCAGTGTGAATGTGCTGGAGGACCATGAGATCAATACAGTTTTGAAAGACTCGACCAGAATCATTTAAGAAGTCTCTCACTGGTGTGAATGCGCTGGTGTCTCAGTAAGCTGGCCAACTGAGTGAATCCCTTCCCACACTCAGAGCAGGAGAAGGGCCTCTCCCCAGTGTGAACTCTATGGTGTGCTACAAGGTGGGATGACTGGGTGAATCCCTTCCCACACACAGAGCAAGTGAATGGCCTCTCACTTGTGTGCACTCGCTGGTGTGTCAGGAGAATGGATGACCGAGTGAATCCTTTCCCACACACAGAGCAGGTGAATGGGCTCTCCCCAGTGTGAACTCGCTGATGCATCTGCAGATCATTTGAATCACTGAATCCCTTCCCACATTCAGTGCAAGAGAATGTCTTTTTCCGACTGTGAGTTCGCTGGTGTCTCAACATGTGGGATAGCTGAGTGAATCCCATTCTGCATTGAGAGCAGGTAAATGGTTTCTCCCCTGTGTGAATTCGCTGGTGTGTCTGCAAGTTGGATGATTCACTGAATCCCTTTCCACACACACAGCAGGTGAATGGTCTCTCCCCAGTGTGAACTCGCTGATGTGTCTGCAGAGTGGATGAATGACTGAATCCCTTCCCACACTGAGAGCATGTGAATGGCCTCTCCCCCGTGTGACTACGTCGATGAACTTCCAGTTCTGATGGGAATCTGTATCCCTTCCCACATTCCCCACATTTCCACGGCTTCTTCATGTTTTAGATCTTCTTGTATCTCTTAAGACTGGATAATCACTTGAAGCCTTGTCTACACACACAACACATGTACGGTTTCTCCCTGCGGTGGATGGATATTTTTTCAGGCTGGGTAACTGTAAAGTTCTTTCCATCGTTAGAGCACTGGAACATGCTCACTCGGGTGTGTGTCTGCATCTTGGTGCTTTTCCAGTCACATTGATGTTAAAATATTTTGAAGGTGAAAGATTTGGCAAACAATTTTTCTTCTAGATACAAATGCCGATAGTACTCAGGTCCTAAGGGATATCTGGACATGAGATTTCTGCCTGTTAGTTCTCACCTTCTGATGTCCTGGAAAAGTTTACAAAAACAATGACTGTCAGTACAGGATAGAAATTCGGAACAGACAATTCTAGTTTCTGTGGAACACTCTTTCTTCTCTCATTCCCCAAAAGCTGTAAATCTCCATCCCACACACTCTCCCTCCATTCTCACTCTGCTGTATCTAATATTCACCCTCCCAATTCTCCTGAAGGTGCTGATTGAGACTGATTGACAGATCCATGCTCACTGCTTCCTGTGCTGGACACAGAGAGCTGGAAATCTCCATGCAGGCTGCAGACAGATATATGTCTATATGACTGGACTATAAATGTGTGAATACACAGACTGGATTCACTTCCTTTCCCTTCAGTTGCTGCAGGTCCCCAGTTTCCCCCAGAATGAGAATAGAAATGGGAAGGGGGGGAAAGAAAGTGTTTTACTCACAGATGTTGGAGACAGGAGGGAGTTTGAGTCTGTCTGAAGCTCAATCCTCATTCACACAAAGCCCGCGCTCTGATTGGCTGGAGGACCAGAATCCTTCCGGTCCTCCGATTCTTCCCATTGGTCAATACCTCAGGTCAGGGGTGGGCGCTAGGCACATGCGCAGCTGTCCCCTCTCCCTTGGACATGCGCAGTCCCGGGCCAGGGGCGAGGTCACCGAGCGGCTTCTCGCTCTGGGCGGAGCCCGTCAGCCGGTTGCCCTGGAAACCCGGGCTCGGGGAAGGGGCGGGAACTGATGGGGGCGGGGCTCCCGGGTCCGCGTGCCGGGCCTGCGCACTGGAACCCGGAGACGTCACCGCGGGGCAGAGTGATTCCTATTGGCTGATCCAGACAGGGCTCCATTGTGACGTCACAATGCGGAAGTTGTCAATGAGCTTCAGAGTAAAACCTCCTCCTCTGGGCAACATCTGGGAGGGAATCAGTGTTTCCCCCTTTCCATTTCTATTCTCATTCTGGGGGAAACTGGGGACCTGCAGCAACTGAAGGGTAAGGAAGTGAATCCAGTCTGTGTATTCACACATTTATAGTCCAGTCATATAGACATATATCTGTCTGCAGCCTGCATGGAGATTTCCAGCTCTCTGTGTCCAGCACAGGAAGCAGTGAGCATGGATCTGTCAATCAGTCTCAATCAGCACCTTCAGGAGAATTGGGAGGGTGAATATTAGATACAGGATGGAGCTTTTGGGGAATGGGAGAGGAAAGAATCTTCCATAGAAACTAGAATGGTCTGTTCTGAATTTCTATCCTTTATTGACTGCAATGACTTCTGTAAATAGGAGAGGATTTTACAGCCTGAAATCTCAAACCTAACATTCATTCGATTCATTAGGACCTGATTATCATTAGTAATTGAAGCTTGAAGGAGAAATGTTTCTCTCTTTTATCTGCTTCAAAGTGTTTTATTACACACACATCTGAGTAAGAGTATTCCAGTGCACTGACTGTGGAATGAGCTTTAAATAATTACACTGCCTGAAAAATCATTGCACCACTCCCATCAGAGAGAGCCGATATCTGGATGAATGAACACCACTCAACAATCACCAGGCAAGACTGTTCTCTTCCTGTTGGGGAACACTTCAGCAGTCACGGGCATTCGGCCTCTGACCTTCAGGTGAGTGTTCTCCAAGGCGGCCTTCATGACACACGACAGCGCAGAGTCACCGAGCAGAGACCGATAGCCAAGTTCTGCACATATGAGGACGGTCTCAATCAGGCTCTTGGGTTCATGTCTCACTATCTGTAACCCCCACAACTTGCCTGGGCTTTCAAAGTCTCACTAACTATCCTGGCTGGAGACAATACACATTTCTTTAACCTGTGCTTAATGCTCTTTCACATTGTCTGTACCTTTAAGACTTGATCAGCTGTAAAGACTCACATTCCAACCATTATTTTGTAAATTGAGTTTATGTCTTTATATGCCCTGTTTTTGAGCTGACTCTGCACTGTCACGTGTTGTGAAGGCCACCTTGGAGAATGCTCACCCAAAGATCAGAGCCAAATGCTCGTGACCATTGAAGAAATTGGGGCTCTTTTCCCTTGAAAGACGCTGACTGAGGGGGGATCTAATAGAGCTATATAAGATTATGAAGGGTATAGATAGAGTAAACAGAGGTAAGCTATTTCCTATAATAGAGACACGTAGGACAAAGGGCCATGGACTTAAGGTGAGGGGGGAGAGGTATAATACAGATATTAGAGGGAGGTTTTTCACACAGAGGGTAGTGGGGGTATGGAATGCTCTGCCAAGTAAGGTGGTGGAGGCAAACACGCTAAAGTCATTTAAGAGTAACTTAGACAGGCACATGACTGGGTTGGAGATGGGTGGATATAGGAGAGCCTTTTAAATAAGGGTCATTAGCATTGGGGCATCCCTGGTAATGTAAATGAGTATAGTATGATAATAATGTTTTTTTTTCTCTTTCATTCACAGGTTTTAAGTCGGTCCACCTCGTGTCCAACGAGGGGCATACAGGCGATGGGTCGTGCTGGGGCTGCTCTTGGTTGTTCGAGATTGGCCTAGTGCTTCATGTCGTTAGTGTGTGCTTAAACTGGACCAGATACTGGGCAAGACGACAGCTCAGTGACTATCACTGTTTGCTGTGCAGATACATGGATTTGGGCCGGTGTCTGTGGGAGTTTGCGCATTCTCCCCATGCTTGCGTGGGTTTTCTCCCACACCCCAAAGATGTGCTGTTAGGCTGATTGGCAGGAATAAATTGTCCCTAAATCAGTTTCCCTCAATCTGGATGGCCATAAAACATTAGATAAGGGTCATGGCTAGAGAGGTGGACTGGTGGTGTTGAGATGGCGGCGCGGGCTCGTTGGGCCAAAGGGCCTGTTTCCCGGGCTGATTTTTGTTCTTTGTTCTTTTCTTTGACGTGTCCACAACTGCTGCAGGCAGGGCATTCCGCGCCCTTACTACCCTCTGAGTAAAGAGGGTAGTAAGGTTTTCCATTGGGAAAAAGATACAAACATCTGAGGTCACGTACCAGCCGACTCAAGAGCAGCTTCTTCCCTGCTGCTGTCAGACTTTTGAATGAACCTATCTCATATTAAATTGATCTTTCTCTACACCTTAGCTATGACTTGAACACTACATTCTGCACTCTTTTGTTTCCTTCTCAATGCATGGTATGCTTTGTATAGCATGTAAGAAGCAATATTTTTCATTGTATACCAATACAAGTGACAATAATAAATCAAATCAAAAAAGACAATGGGGTTTTGCTAGCGTTTACCTGCGTGAACAACCAAGGCAGAAAGAAACGTCCTCACCCCCACCGAGCCTGGCACTCAGAGATACTTGAACAAAAGCTCATCAGGAGGGAATCTGATCAGCTCGCCTTGCCTTGCAATGGGTAGTATTTGTGTTCAAGCTGTGAGTTTTGTGTCTTGTTTAATTTGTATTTTAGCAAGTGTTGAGTAAAAAGGGAATTCAAGAGTTTATCGAATGCTTGAAGACTTTCCAAAAAGTTAAGGAAAGAATAGTTCATGTTCATTGAGTATTTTTCTTTAGCCTTAATAAAGATGGAGGTGTAAAAAATATTCTGTGTCAGCGTTTCATTGTCCACCACATTGGTTGATGCCTTAGTCTGAGGGTCAACAAGAGACATTTCAGCTGCTCCAGTCTCTCCAACTCACTGAAGTCCCTCATCCCTGGACCCATTCTCGTAAATCTCCTCTGCACCCTCTCTAAGAACCTCACATCTTTCCTAAAGTGCGGAACCCATCTATAGGGTTCCATTCTAGAGGGGGATAGGATTGAAAAGCAGGGAGGTTCTGTTCAGTTTGTTTGGAACCAGGGTTAGACTGCACTGGGAGCACCGTCAACATCTGTAATCTCCATTTAGAAAGAGGAAATAGAGGCACTGGAGAAGGAGCAACAAAGATTCACAAGAATAATCCCAGAACTGAGAGCATTTCACCCTCAGGAAAGGCTGGGGCAGCTTTTCTCCAGAAAAGAGAAGACTGAAGGGTGAAATGGCGGAGGTGATAGTGGATGCCTTGGTGGTTATTTTCCAAACGTCGCTGGATTCTGGGGAAGTGCCGGAAGATTGGAAAGTGGCTAATGTTACGCCGTTGTTTAAGAAGGGTGCCAGGCAAAAGGCGGGGAATTATAGGCCGGTTAGTTTAACGTCTGTTGTAGGTAAAATGTTAGAATCCGTCATCAAGGAGGAAATAGCGAGGCATCTTGAGGGGAATTGCTTGATAGAGCAGACGCAGCACGGTTTTGTTAAAGGGAAGTCGTGTCTGACAAATTTATTGGAGTTCTATGAGGATGTGTCTAGGGCGGTGGATAGAGGAGAGCCGGTGGATGTGGTCTTTCTTGATTTTCAGAAGGCGTTTGACAAAGTACCTCACAAGAGGTTATTGCAGAAGGTCAGGGGACATGGAGTTGGGGGTAGGGTGTTAGCGTGGATAGAGGACTGGTTGTCAAATAGGAGGCAGAGAGTGGGGGTCAATGGGTGCTATTCGGATTGGCGGATGATGACTAGTGGGGTGCCCCAGGGGTCGGTGCTGGGGCCTCAGCTATTTACCATTTATATAGCTGATCTGGAGGAGGGAACCGAGTGCAGGGTGTCAAAATTTGCTGATGACACCAAGATTGGTGGAAAGGCAAATTGTGCGGAGGGTGTGGAGAGTCTGCAGAAGGATCTAGATAGGCTGGGCGAATGGGCCAGGAAATGGCAAATGGAATTTAATGTTGGCAAGTGTGAGGTGGTCCACTTTGGTAGGAATAATGGTAGGAAGGATTATTACTTACGGGGTGAAAAACTGCAGCAGGCGACGGTGCAGAGGGACCTCGGGGTCCTTGTGCATGAGTCGCAAAAACCCAGCTTGCAGGTGCAGCAGGTGATCAGGAAGGCGAATGGGATGCTGGCCTTCATAGCGAGGGGGATTGAATATAAAAGTAGGGAGGTCTTGCTGCAGCTGTACAGGGCATTGGTGAGGCCGCAGCTGGAGTACTGTGTGCAGTTTTGGGCGCCGTGCTTACGCAAGGATATTTTGGCCTTGGAGGGAGTGCAGAGGAGGTTTACTAGGCTGATGCCGGAGTTGAGGGGGTTGAGCTATGAGGAGAGGCTGAATAAACTAGGCTTGTACTCGTTAGAGTTTAGAATGAGGGGAGATCTCATTGAGATGTATAAGATGATGAATGGGATGGATAGGATAGAGGTGGAGAGACTCTTCCCACTCAGAAAGGATAGTAGGACTAGGGGGCACAGCCTCAAGATAAAGGGGGGTCGGTTTAGAACGGAGTTGAGGAGGAACTTCTTCACTCAAAGGGTGGTGAATCTCTGGAATTCTCTGCCCGTTGAAGTGGTGGAGGCTACCTCTCTAAATGTTTTTAAGACGCGGGTTGATGGGTTTTTGATAAGAGAGGGGATTAAGGGTTATGGGGAGAGGGCGGGAATGTGGAACTGAGCCACGACAGATCAGCCATGATCTTATTGAATGGCGGGGCAGGCTCGAGGGGCCAGATGGCCTACTCCTGCTCCTATTTCTTATGTTCTTATGTTTCTTATGTTCTTATGACCTGATTATGAAGGAGTTCAATAATCCAGTTTGGATTTGAGGAGAGTGGTGAGAATGTGGAACTCACTACCACAGCGAGTGGTTGAGGTGAATAACATGAACACATTGAAGGGGAAACTGGATACACACATGAGGGAGAAAGGAATAGAAGGATTTGCTGATGGGGGGAGATGGAGAGGCGTGGATGGAGGCTCATAAATACTGACAATGGATGGGTGGTTGGTTTGTGTGATGGACTGAGTTTCATTCATAACTATTTGCAGTTTCTTGTGGTCTTGGGCAGAGCAGGAGCTGTGATACAACCAGAAAGAATGTTTTCTGTAGTGCATCTCTAAATATTGGCGAGAGTCACAATGGACATCCAAATTTCCTTAGCCTCCTGAGAAAGTAAAGGCTTTTGTGGGCTTTCTTAACTGTAGTGTCAAATTCAAATGGCCACAATTACTTTAACTTGCAAGTCACAGATTCTTATTAAAATTATTTCAAATATGTCAGCTACCTCTAAATCAAGCTCCCCACTCTGAATCAAGTTAAATGCAATTGTCTCTTTAATTCAGATCCTCTTTGTTTACTCTTCCTTCAGTTTCTTCTGAACAACACCTCAGTCACTGTTCATGTAACTTCAGTTTTCTGATATAATCTTTCTGTCTCAGTTCCCTGGGTATCTGGATTGTCTTCTTTCTTAGGAAGCCTGCAGCTTTGCGACTCCCTCACTGTCCAGCTACTCCTGGCTGAGTTGGGGGAACTCACTGCCCTATGACCCATCTCCAACTGCCTCTGAGTACCAGCTGAAACTAAAGAGCACCGACCCCACTGGAAGTTAAGTTGTGAGACCAGCCAGTCCAGCAGAAAGAATCCCTCTGACGCTCCCACTTCATCAACTGTTCAGAATGAACATAATTCAGTCCTGGATGTGATTAACAACAGCAATAACTAGCAGAATCCAACCCCTATCATCACTTGTGAACTCTACAATTGGGAAACAGTCACCGAATCCCTTCCCACACTCTGAGTGTCTCCTCAGTGTGAACTCGCTGCTGCGTCCACAGAAGGGATGACCTTCTAAACCTTTTGGCACAATGACAACAGATGAATGACCTCTCCCCAGTGTGACTGCATTTGTGGATCATCAGATCAGTGGAGTTTTTAAAGACACCACTACAATCAGAGTATGTAAAAGGTCTCTGATTGGTGTGACTGCACTGATGTCTCAGCTGGCTGGATACAAAGAACAAAGAACAGAATCAGCCCGGGAAACAGGCCCTTTGGCCCAACGAGCCCGCGCCGCCATCTCAACACCACCAGTCCCCCCCTCCACCCATGACCCTTATCTATTGTTTTATGGCCATCCAGATTGAGGGAAACTGATTTAGGGACAATTTATTCCTGCCAATCAGCCTAACAGCACATCTTTGGGGTGTGGGAGGAAACCGGAGCACCCGGAGAAAACCCACGCAAGCACGGGGAGAATGCGCAAACTCCCACAGACACCGGCCCAAATCCATGTGTCTGCACAGCAATCAGCGATAGTCACTGAGCTGTCGTCTTGCCCAGTATCTGGTCCAGTTTAGGCACACACTAACGACATGAAGCACTAGGCCAATCTCGAACAACCAAGAGCAGCCCCAGTACGACCCATCGCGTGTATGCCCCTCGTTGGACACGAGGCGGACCGACTTAAAACCTGTGAATGAAAAGAGAAAAAAAACATTATTATTGTACCATATCCATTTACCTTAGCAGGGACACCCCAATGCTAATAACCCGTATTTAAAACAATCTCCTATATCCTCCCATCTCCAACCCACTCATGTGCCTGTCTAAGTTACTCTTAAACAACTGTAGCATGTTTGCCTCCACCACCTTACTTGGCAGAGCATTCCATACCTCACTACCTTCTGTGTGAAAAACCTCCCTCTAATATCTGTGTTGTCCCTCTCCCCCCTCACCTGAAGCCCATGGCCCCTCGTGCTATGTGTCTCTATCATAGGAAATAGCTTACCTCTGTTTACTCTATCTATACCCTTCATAATCTTATATACCTCTATTAGATCCCCCCTCAGTCGCCGTCTTTCAAGGGAAAAGAGCCCCAATTTGTTCAATCTTTCCTCATACCCCAGTCCTTCCATACCAGCAACATCCTGGTAAACCTCCTCTGCACTCTCTCCAGAGTCTCCACGTCCTTCCGGTAGTAAGGCGACCAGAACTGGACGCAGTACTCCAAGTGTGGCCTAACCAATGTTCTATACAACTGCCACATTAGACTCCAGCTCATATATTCTATACCCCTTCCTATAAAGGCTAACATACCATAGGCTTTCTTCACAACCTTCTCCACTTGCACTGCCACCTTCAAAGACTTGTGCACTTGCACCCCCAGGTCTCGCTGCGACTCTATACTCCTTATGGGCTTATCCTTTATCATATAACTCCCCGCTACATTATTCTGGCCAAAATGCATCACCTCACATTTATCCGGATTAAACTCCATTTGCCATGTATCTGCCCAATCAACCAGCCTATCAATATCCCGCTGTATTGCCAGACACTGCTCCTCACTGCCCGCCAATCCAGCCATCTTGGTGTCTTCAGCAAATTTGCTGCTCACATCACCTACTCCCTCTTCCAAATCATTTATATACACTACAAAGAGAAGAGGTCCCAGTACTGAGCCCTGCAGCACAGCACTAGTGACAGACCTCCAGCTAGAGAAAGACCCTTCCACTACTACTCTCTGTCTCCTCTTTGCAAGCCAGTTCTCTACCCAGTTCTGGATGACTGAGCGAATCCATTCCCAACACTCAGAACAGGTGAATGGTCTCTCCCCTGTATGAACTTTTGTGTTTCCAAAGGGCTAATGAATTATTAAATCTCAGGTAAATGACTCTCCCCGGTGTGAACTCGCTGATGGTTTTGCAGGATGGATAGCTGAGTGAATCCCTTCCCACTCTCGGAACAGGTGAATGGTCTCTCCCCAGTGTGACTGCAGTGATGAATCTCCAGCTCACCTGGGGGATCTGAATCCCATTCCACAGTCCCCGCATTTCCACAATTTCAGCATTTTTTCTCTCCAGGTTTGATGATCAGTTTAATCCCTGTGAACACACAGAAAATCTCCACACTGTGAATGCTTTGATGTATTTTCAGACTGTGGAAGTGGTGAAAGCTCTTTCCACGCTACACTGGAACACTGGTGTGTGTCTCGATGCTTTTCCAGCCACACTGATGTTCAAAATCTTCTCCCGCAAACAAAACTTGCTCCTTCTAACTTCACATGCCAATGATATTCAGCTGCTGATGAATGGAGTGACTCTGTTAATTTTGATCTGAAGTTTGTGTTCCCTTCTGTAAATTCTCTCCTTAACCATATTCCATAAAATTCTCTAAAAGTGACGTCACAGATGGATAGGATCATAAAAAGTGCTTTTGGTACACTGGACTTCATAAACCGGAGTATCGAGTATAAAAGTTGGAGTAGTAGTGGAGGGGTCCTTTTCTAGCTGGAGGTCTGTCACTAGTGGTGTGCCGCAGGGCTCAGTACTGGGACCTCTTCTCTTTGTAGTGTATATAAATGATTTGGAAGAGGGAGTAAGTGGTGTGATCAGCAAATTTGCTGATGACACCAAGATGGCTGGATTGGCGGGCAGTGAGGAGCAGTGTCTGGCAATACAACGGGATATTGATAGGCTGGTTGATTGGGCAGATACCTGGCAAATGGAGTTTAATCCGGATAAATGTGAGGTGATGCATTTTGGCCGGAATAATGTAGGGGGGAGTTATATGATAAAGGGTAAGCCCGTAAGGAGTATAGAATCACAGCGAGACCTGGGGGTGCAAGTGCACAAGTCTTTGAAGGTGGCAGTGCAAGTGGAGAGTGTGGTGAAGAAAGCCTATGGTATGTTAGCCTTTATAGGAAGGGGTATAGAATATAAGAGCTGGAGTCTAATGTTGCAGTTGTACAGAATGTTGGTTAGGCCGCATTTAGAGTACTGCGTCCAGTTCTGGTTGCCTTACTACCAGAAGGACGTGGAGACTCTGGAGAGAGTGCAGAGGAGGTTTACCAGGATGTTGCCTGGTATGGAAGGACTGGGGTATGAGGAAAGATTGAAGAAATTGGGGCTGTTTTCCCTTGAAAGACGCCGACTGAGGGGGGATCTAATAGAGGTATATAAGATTATGAAGGGTATAGATAGAGTAAACAGAGGTAAGCTATTTCCTATGATAGAGACACACAGGACAAGGGGCCACGGGCTTAGGGTGAGGGGGGAGAGGTACAACACAGATATTAGAGGGAGGTTTTTCACACAGAGGGTAGTGAGGGTATGGAATGCTCTGCCAAGTAAGGTGGTGGAGGCAAACATGCTAGAGTCATTTAAGAGTAACTTAGACAGGCACATGAGTGGGTTGGAGATGGGTGGATATAGGAGATTGTTTTAAATAAGGTTCATTAGCATTGGGGCGTCCCTGGTAATGTAAATGGATATGGTATGATAATAATGTTTTTCTCTTTTCATTCACAGGTTTTAAGTCGGTCCGCCTTGTGTCCAATGAGGGGCATACACGCGATGGGTCGTACTGGGGCTGCTCTTGGATGTTCGAGATTGGCCTAGTGCTTCATGTCGTTAGTGTGTGCCTAAACTGGACAAGGTACTGGGCAAGACGACAGCTCAGTGACTATCGCTGATTGCCGTGCAGACACATGGATTTGGGCCGGTGTCTGTGGGAGTTTGCACATTCTCCCCGTGCTTGCGTGGGTTTTCTCCGGGTGCTCCGGTTTCCTCCCACACCCCAAAGATGTGCTGTTAGGCTGATTGGCAGGAATAAATTGTCCCTAAATCAGATTCCCTCAATCTGGATGGCCATAAAACATTAGACAGGGGTCATGGGTAGAGAGGGGGACTGGTGGTGTTGAGATGGCGGCGCGGGCTCGTTGGGCCGAAGGGCCTGTTTCCCGGGCTGGTTTTGTTCTTTGTTCTTTGTTATGGTGAGGTTATATAAGGCATTGGTGAGGCTGAATTTAGAGTATTGTGTACAGTTTTGGTCACCTAGTTACAGGAAGGATATTAATAAGGTTGAAAGAGTGCAGAGAAGGTTCACAAGGATGTTGCTGGGACTTGAGAAGCTGAGTTACAGAGAGAGATTGAATAGATTAGGACTTTATTCCCTGGAGAATGAGGGGAGATTTGATAGAGGTGCATAAAATTATGATGGGTATAGATAGAGTGAATGCAAGCAGGCTTTTTCCACTGAAAAAACCAGAGGGTATGGGTGAAGGGTGAAGGGGGAAAAGTTTAAAGGGAATATTAAGGGGAGCCTCTTCACACAGAGAGTGGTGGGAGTGTGGAATGAGCTGCCGGATAAAGTGGTAAATGCGGGGTCACTTTTAATATTTAAGACAAACTTGGACAGGTTCATGGATGAGAGGGGTGTGGAGGGATATGGTCCAAGTGCAGGTCAGTGGGACTAGGCAAAAAATGGTTCAGCACAGACAAGAAGGGCCAAAAGGCCTGTTTCTGAGCTGGAATTTTCTATGGTTCTAAAAGAAATTTACAAAATTCCTCACTGTCATTGCAGGATAGAACTCCGGACCAGATAATTCTAGTTTTTATGGGACATTTCTTCCCTTCTCATTCTCCCAAATCTGTAAATTCCTGTCCCATGCACTCTCCCTCCTCCCTGGGCTGAAATTCAAACCTATCCCACCGTTTCCACCATTTCATTCCTCCACTCCTAGTTTACTTTCCTCTGGCTCTCCAGCTCCACTGCATAGAACATATAGAACATAGAACATTACAGCGCAGAACAGGCCCTTATCTATTTTCAAACCCTCAAGAATATCCAGCACATCCCCCTTATCAACTGCAATACTGTCTAGTTTACACCCCTGTAACCCAGTGTTCTCCTCAGCTACATTCATGTCCCCCTGCGTGAACACCGAAGAGAAATTCAATGCCTCACCAATCTCTTCCGGTTCCACACACAACTTCCCTCTGCTGTCTGTAACTGGCCCTAATCTTGCCCTAACCAACCTAACTAACTAACTGCAGACTGACAATGAAATGAATGAGTTTCATTGGGGGGCCTGGGGGGCTGCGAGCAGGTGTTTTTTGAATCCTTTCTGCCCCTCCCTAGGGTTTCCGTCCTTCCTTCCTAGAGATCAGAGCCCTCTTTGATTTGAGCCCAAACTTGAACGTCTGTTTTATTGTCTCCTCTCCCCCATCCAGAACAGGGAGCCGGGACAGGAGGGGCATGACTGGAGGACTGAATCTGGCACCTGGTCCTCCAGCCAGTCAGAGTCAATGAGGGGCTGGACTGGAGGACCCCTCTCACCCTCTGAGAGAGACACGACTCCCTCAGCCTTTGTGACTACAAGACAGTGATCGCTTAAGCCAGATGGACGAGAGGACACAGGTTTAAGGTGCTGGGGAGCAGGTACAGAGGAGATGTCAGGGGTAAGTTTTTCACTCAGAGGGTGGTGAGTGAGTGGAATCGGCTGCCATTGGTGGTGGTAGAGGCAAACTCGCTGGGGTCTTTTAAAAGACTTCAGGATGAGTATATGGGATTTAATGGGATCGAGAGTTATAGATAGGCCTGGTAGGTATGGATATGATCGGCACAACTTGTGGGCCAAAGGGCCTGTTTGTGCTGTAGTGTTCTGTGTTCTATGATGTTATATTCCATCAAAGTTTGGCTCAGGAATAGGGCTAATTGTCAACATGATCGAGATGAGTGAGAAAGAGAGCAATTGGATTGTCCTATCCATGGTGTTGTTTTAGTGCTGGGAGATTTAAATGATGATGTGGGAATGCCGGCATTGGACTGGCGTAGACACAGTAAAAAGTCTGACAACACCAGGTTTTAGTCCAACCTATTTATTTGATAATATACTCACAAGCTTTTGGGGTTAGCCTCTTCATCAGGTGAATGGAGAGTTCTGGCCTCAGACACAGCATATAAAGCACAGACAGTTTAGAGATTACTGATTAGAATGCGAATCCTTACACCTAACCTGCTGTTCAAGACCTGAAGTGGCTGATAATGTGAGTGGTAGGAGCACTGATCACAGGTTACAGAGATGTGTATTGTCTCCAGACAGTACAGTAAGTGAGGTTTTGCAAACCCAGGCAAGTCACGGGGGTTACAGATAGTGCGACATGAACCCAAGATCCCTGTTGAGACCGTCCTCATGTGTGCGGAACTTGGCTACCAGATTAGCTCGGTCCATGCTGGGTGTCCGGCCCCGAGTGCAGTGTCCAGTCCCAGATTTCCGGTGCCATCAGCTCTGCATTGGAAATCGTAGCAGAACTGCCTAAATTATACAGCAGATAATTTAAATATGATTTAAATAAGGGCACAGGACTGAAATCTCCATTAGCCTTTCTTCACACTCACGCCTCCCTCCCCACACTCACGCCTCCCTCCCCACACTCACGCCTCCCTCCCCACACTCACGCCTCCCTTCCCACACTCACACCTCCCTTGCCACACTCACTCTAGTGGGGATTGCAATAACTCCCCACTTGCAGGGAGTTAGCAGCCCGACCCCACTGGAGTGAAAGGAGGGTCAGTTGAGGGTTGGGCAGTGGGCAATGATCCTTGGACACTGGCACCTTGCAATGCCCACTGGCTATGGGTCAGTGCCAAGGGAGCAGGGCCTAATGGGGCGTCTTGGGGTAATCATGTGGGGTACTTCTGCCACACTGCAGTGGGGGAGGGAGAGGGAGGCCAATGATCAGGGCTGGCCAATGGAGTTGGGTGGGGTGAGGGTTGGGGCTGTGGGGGGAGGGGAAATTGTGGTGCCAGGGAGGAGGGGGGAAAGAAAAATCAGCACTGCCAGGTGGGTGCGAGGCTGGGCCTCGGTATGTTTGGAGGGCCAGCGATTGGCCATAGGGGCTGAAGGGCCAGCAATGCAGGGCTGCAGGTCTGGCCAGTGATTGGGAGGCCAACAGAGAGGGATCACTGCATATGCATGGATCTGGGAGCTGACAGATCAGCGCCTGTGCAATGGCCCACTACGTGCTATAGTGCCATCTCCACAACCATCCCACTGATTTTTAACAAGATTTACACTGAAGGACTCTGTGATGCATAGGGTCTGGAGATTCTGTTTTAAACTCCCACTAAAAATAACCAACGTGATTTATTCCAGTTTTCATACAAATGTGACATTTTTAGTATTTTTTCACAAAGTGTATTTTTGAATCTTGTATTAACCCAATTTATTAAAGATTACTGTAATAATTAGCTACTAGTCAGTAACAGACAATTGAATAAGTGAGCCGTAATTGAATTATAGTTAATGAATCAATACTGAGTTATAGTGAAAGACTGAGATTTATTTGCTGTAAAAGGTAAAAGCTAAATTTCTGTTGTTATAAAGTAGATCCTCCACTGAGAACCAACACCCAACCACTCAAAGAGGAATGCCTCACCTCATAATATGTAAAAGTGTGAAGTAGTACAATCTGATCTTCAGCAACTTTTAGTGGTTCAATGAAAATAACTATATGACACTCTCTCTAAAGTCAACAAGTAATAATTTATTTATCTAACAAACAGTGAACAAGTTAACTAAACTATTAACAAACCAAATAAAACACAATTCTAATGGAATACTGTTCAGATGAATACGATTCCCACTCAACACAATAGAATTTAGTCACTCAAAGTTACAACCAGGTTTGGCAACTTGTAGAATATTCTGGGCCAATGACACAAAGATTGGAGGGATGTCAGAAGTTGCAGTAGATAGGATGCAAGACTGGGCAGAGAAATGGCAGATGGACTTCAACCCAGACAGGTGTGTGGTGGTTCACTTTGGCAGGTCAAATGGGATGCACAATTATATTATTAAGGGTAAGACCCTTAGCAGTGTGGAAGATCAGAGGGATCTTGCAGTCCAGGTTCATAGGACTCTCAAAGCAGCTTCGCAGGTAGAGGATGTGGTTATGGTGGTGTATGGTGTCCAGGCCTTCATCAATCGAGGAATTGAGTTTAGGAGTCAAGAGATAATGTTGCAGCTTTATAAGACCCCACTTGGAGTACTGTGCTCAGTTCTGGTCGCCTCATTACAGGAAGGATGTGGAAGCTATTGAGAGGGTGCAGAGGAGATTTACAAGGATGTTGCCTGGATTGGGAGGCATGTCTTATGAAGATAGGTTGAGGGAGCTCGATCTTTTCTCCTTGGAGAGACGAAGGATGAGAGGTGACCTGATAGAGGTGTATGAGATGTTGAGAGGTATTGATCGAGTGGAATCTCAGAGGCTATTTCCCAGGGCTGAAATGGCTGCCACAAGACGACACAGGTTTAAGGTGCTGGGGAGTGGGTACAGAGGAGATGTCGGGGTAAGTTTTTCAATCAGAGGTTGGTGGGTGAGTGGAATCGGCTGCCATTGGTGGTGGTAGAGTTGGATTCGATAGGGTCTTTTAAGAGACTTCTGGATGAGTACATGGGACTTAGTAAGATAGAGGGTTATAGGTAAGCTTAGTGGGGGGGGATACGTTCAGCACAACTTGTGGGCCGAAGGGCCTGTTTGTGCTGTAGTTTTTCTATGTTTTCCTCTGTTGATTCTTCTGTCTGGAACTGCTTTCCTCTCTGGTACTTTCATTATTAAGATGGTGCTTTGAGCTGAGAGCTTTGAGTTGGGCAGATGGCAGTCGCTGTCTCTGCTTATTGTCCCACTGCCACCTTCTTTCATACCTATGATGACATAATATCCCCTACAACAGGGGCAACACGGTAGCACAGTGGGTTAGCACTGCTGCTTCACAGCTCCAAGGACCTGAGTTCGATTCCCGGCTCGGGTCACTGTCTGTGTGGAGATTGCACATTCTCCTTGTGTCTGCGTGGGTTTCCTCCCACAGTCCAAAGATGTGGGGGTTAGGTTGGTTGGCCGTGCTAAGAAATTGCCCCTTAGTGTCCAAGGATGTGTAGGTTAGAGGGATTAGTGGGTAAAATATGTAGGGATAGGGATCAGGGTGAGATTGTGGTCAGTGCAGACTCGATGGGCCAAAGGGCCTCTATCTGCACTGTAGGGTTCTACAACTGGATCGCTCCTAGTTTGCCAAAACCATTCATTAGGCTACTGGTATCTCAGTGGCTAATTCAGCTGATGGGCTGAATTTTAAAAATATCGAAAGGCAATCCTGATGCTTTGATGTAAATATTTCAGTCTGGGACCCCAGATGCACCAGCATTTTTTTTTTGAGAACTCTATAAGCATGGAAAAAGCACCACGTTTTAAAGATACCGTGCAATGTTTCTTTCCTAGCATTTTACAAACACCAACCTACAATAATTCTACCCAACTTTGCAACATTGTACATTCTTTGCACACACTGGCAAGACAGACCTTCAAGCTCCAATTAGCCTCAACATTTGTACAGAATCAGATAAAGGGAGAGTATGAAACAATTTTATTGTATCCCTGCTAATGAGAGAAAGTAGAGCAAGCTGATTAATCTAGTGACAAAATTGCTTTGTTTCTTTCCTATAATCGTTACTTTTCCCTTTGCCTTCTGTTCCAGGATATTTTTGTCATTTAAGCTCTAACCAATCCCTGACTTTCCCTTTTGTTCTACCTGACCCTCCCCACTTTTTCACCAGCATCAAACCCATCACATTTCTTCCTGTCTTCAGTTCTGAAGTAGAGATACATTGGAAGTGAAACATTAACTCTGTTTTTCTCTCTCCGCATATACTGCCAGACCTGCTGTATTTTCCAATTCTTTCTGTATTTATTTTAGATGTACCTATAGTGGTAGGAAACACATTATTTACTATCCAGGATAAAATAAATGTCCTTCATCAGCTTCTGTGGATCATTTCAGTGGAAATGTGCTCTCCCAGGCTTAAAGAGCATCAGCCCACTGGAAGCAAAGTTGTGAGACCGGCCAGTCCAGCAGAAAGAAACCCTCCGATCCTCCCACTTCACCCACTGTCAGAATGAACATGGTTCAGTCCTGGGTGTGATTAACAGCACAATCCAACCCCTGTCATCACTTGTGAACTTGCTGGTGTCTGAAAAGGCTGGATGAATAACTGAATCCCTTCCCACAATCAAAGCAAATGAACGGCCTCTCCCCAGTGTGAACACGCTGGTGTCTCAGCAGGCTGGATAATCGTGTGAATCCCTTCCCACAGTCAGAGCAGGTGAATGATTTTGTCCTGGTGTGAACTTGCTGGTGTCTCTGCAGGTGGGATGATGTTCTAAATCTCTTGGTGCAGCGAGAGCAGCTGAACGGTCTCTCCTCAGTGTGAATGCGCTGGTGGATACTCAGTTCCTGAAATCTTTTGAAGCCACTCCCACAGCCAGAGCACTTAAAGGGTCTCTCACTGGTGTGAGTGATGTTGTGACTCAGCAGGTTACATAACTGAGTGAATCCCTTCCCACACTGAGAGCAGGTGAATGGCTTCTCCCCGGTGTGAACTCGCTGGTGTGTTAGCAGACTGGATAACTGAGTGAATCCTTTCCCACACACAGAGCAAGTGAATGGCCTGTCCCCAGTGTGAACTCCCTGATGTGTCAGCAGGTTGGACAGCTGACCGAATCCCTTCCCACACACAGAACAAGTGAATGGCCTCTCCCCAGTGTGAACTCGTTTGTGTGTCTGCAAGTGGGGTAACTGAGTGAATCCTTTTCCACAAACAGAGCAGATGAATGGTCTCTCCCCACTGTGAACTCCCTGGTGTGTCTGCAGGTTGGATAACTGAGTGAATCTCCTCCCACACACAGAGCAGATGAATGGTTTCTCCCCAGTATGAACTCGTTGGTGTGTCCGTAAATGGGACAATTGAGTAAATCCCTTCCCACACACAGAGCAGATGAACGGTCTCTCCCCAGTGTGACTGCGTCGATGGGTTTCCAGTGCAGATGGGTACCGGAATCCCTTCCCACAGTCCCCACATTTCCACGGTTTCTCCATGGTGCAGGTGTCCTTAGGTTTTTATCAGAGTTGACAATCAGTTAAGTCTCCGAGGGTTAAGGGTGCAGTCTCTCCCACTCTGAATGATGCAATATCTTTTTCAGGCTGTGTGAGAGAGAGAGTGTGTGTGTGTGTATCTCTTTGTTTTTCCAGATCACACTGAAGCCTCTGAAACAGACAGAACTGTCAAACGTTTTCTCTTTCTAGATTTCAAAGTTGATGGTAGTCAGGTCCCAAGAACTGAGTCTGTGAGATTTTGATTTGACGTTTGGTTTGAGATTTCCATGTGAAATCTCACTCGATATCCTGTAAACAGAGTTCACAACAGATATCACAGTTAGTGTAAAAGGAGTTTATAAAAGTAAATTAGTGTCAGTAGAGGATAGAAATTCAGAACAGTTTCTAGATTCTATGGAACATTCTTTCCTCTTTCATTCCCCAAAAGCTGTAAATCTCCATCCCACACACTCTCCCTCCATTCTCACTCTGCTGTATCTAATATTCATCCTCCCAATTCTCCTGAAGGTGCTGATTGAGACTGATTGACAGATCCATGCTCACTGCTTCCTGTGCCGGACACAGAGAGCTGGAAATCTCCAAGCTGAGAACCACGTTAAAGTTTTACATTTGGATATAAATGGGCAGACTGATGAAGACTGTATTAGCGAGTTAGAGATACATGAAGAATGTGAGGAGGAATTTTATTGAGCCAGCAAGTGGCAATTAAAAATTGAAGCCGAGAATGAGAATAGAAATGGGAAGGGGGGGGGGGAAAGAAAGTGTTTTACTCACAGATGTTGCGACAGGAGGGAGTTTGAGTCTGTTCTGAATCTCAGTCTTTATTCAGAGAGAGATGAGCAGCAGCTTTGCTGCAGAGTCACCATCAGGTGAACAAGCTCATTGTCCAACTTCCGCATTCAGATCATTGAGGAACTCAGGGTGCTGGAGGACCAGAGTCCTTCCGGTCCTCCAAGCCTTTCCATTGGTGAATACCGAAGCACGGTCTCTATCTCGCACATGCGCAGTTTCCCCCTCCCTTGGACATGCGCAGTCCTGGGCCGGGGGGGAGATCACCGAGCGGCTTCTCGCTCTGGGCGGAGCCCGTCAGCCGGTTGCCCTGGAAACCCTGGCTCGGGGAGGGGAGGGGGAGGGAACTGGCGGGGGCGGGGCTCCCGGGTCCGCGCGCCGGGCCTGCGCACTGGAGCCCGGAGACGTCACCGCGGAGCAGAGTGATTCCTATTGGCTGATCCAGACAGGGCTCCATTGTGCCGTCACAATGCGGAAGTTGTCAATGAGCTTCAGAGTAAAACCTCCTCCTCTGGGCAACATCTGGGAGGGAATCAGTGTTTCCCCCTTTCCATTTCTATTCTCATTCTGGGGGAAACTGGGGACCTGCAGCAACTGAAGGGTAAGGAAGTGAATCCAGTCTGTGTATTCACACATTTATAGTCCAGTCATATAGACAGATATCTGTCTGCAGCCTGCATGGAGATTTCCAGCTCTCTGTGTCCAGCACAGGAAGCAGTGAGCATGGATCTGTCAATCAGTCTCAATCAGCACCTTCAGGAGAATTGGGAGGGTGAATATTAGATACAGCAGAGTGAGAATGGAGGGAGAGTGTGTGGGATGGAGATTTACAGCTTTTGGGGAAGGAGAGAGGGAAGAATGTTCCACAGAAACTAGAATTGTCTGTTCTGAATTTCTATCCTGTACTGACACTGATGTCTGTTGTAAGTTCCTTTTTCAGAATATCAGAAGGTGATGATTTACAAACAGAAATCTCAAACCAAATGTCACTTCAACATTTGACTGAGTCATTAAATTCATCAGGACCTGAATATGTTCGGCCTTTGAATCTAGAAGGAGAAATGTTTCTCTGTTCTGTTTGCTTTAGAAGAATTTGAACATCAATGTGACTGGAAAAGCACTGAGACACCCGAGTGAGAGTGTTCCAGTGCACTGAGTGTGAAAAGATCTTTAACCAGTTACACAGCTTGAAAAAAGATCACAGTGTTGATAGTAGGGGAAGACTGTACCTGTGTTCTGTTTGTGGACGTGGCTTCAACTGATCATCAATCCTGGAGAAACTCAAGGAACCATGGAAAAACCGTGGAAATGTGGGGACTGTGGGAAAGGATTCATATCCCCATCTCAGTTGGAAATTCATCGACGTAGTCATACTGGGGAGAGGCCGTTCACCTGCTCCACATGCGGCAGAGGATTCAATGATTCATCTAACCTGCAGACACACCAGCGAGTTCACACTGGGGAGAGACCCTACACCTGCTCTGAGTGTGGGAAGGGATTCACTCTGTCATCCAGCCTCCTAAGACACCAGCGCGTTCACTCAGGGGAGAGGCCCTTTACCTGCTCTCGGTGTGGGAAGGGATTCACTCAGTCATCCCACCTGCTGAAACACAACCTCACTCACACTCAGGAGAGACCCTTTAAATGCCCTGACTGCGGGAGTAGCTTCAAAAGTGCTGCAGATCTGATGACCCACCAACGCATTCACGCTGAGGAGAGACCATTCAGCTGCTCGGTGTGTGGGAAAGGATTCACTTTGTCATCCATCCTGCTGAGACACCAGCGAGTTCACATGGGAGAGAGGCCGTTCATCTGCTCTGTGTGTGGGAAGGGATTCACTCAGTTATCCAGCCTGCTCAGACACAATCTCACTCACAATAATGAGAGACCCTTTAAATGCTCTGACTGTGGGAGTGGCTTCATAACTGCTGCAGATCTGACCTGCCACCAGCGCATTCACACTGAGGAGAGACCATTCAGCTGCTCTCACTGCACAAAGAGGTTTAAAACATCATCCCATCTGCGGGTACACTATCGAATACACACTGGGGAGAAACCATTCACCTGCTCTGTGTGTGGGAAAGGATTCACTCAATTATTCAACCTGCTGAACCACAAGGTCACTCACAGCAATGAGAGACCCTATAAATGCTCTGACTGTGGGAGTGACTTCAAAAGCTCTCGGGAACTGACATCCCACCAGCGCATTCACACCGAGGAGAGGCCATTCAGCTGCTCTCACTGCACAAAGAGGTTTAGAACATCATCCAACCTGCGGCTACACCAGCGAACTCACACAGGGGAGAAACCATTCACCTGCTCCATGTGTGGGAGGCAGTTTGCTCAGGTATCCGGCCTGCTGAGACACCAGCAAGTTCACAGTGAAGAGAAATCATTCAGCTGCTCTCACTGCACAAAGAGGTTTAAACTCTCGTCTGCACTGCAGAGACACCAGCGAGTTCACACTGGGGAGAGGCCATTCTCCTGCTCGCAGTGTGGGAAGGGATTCACTCAGTCATCCCACCTGCAGAGACACCAGCGAGTTCACAAGTAATGTCAGGGGTTGGCCTCTTTTGAACAAAGAACAAACAAAGAACAACACAGCACGGGAAACAGGCCCTTCGGCCCAACGAGCCCGCGCCGCCATTTTAACATTGTGAGTGCCCTCCTCCACCTATGACCTCTACCTTTGTCTACGCCTATTGGGGAAGATTGAGGGGAGACTAATTTAGGGATAATTTGTTACACCAATCAGCTTAAGAGCATGTTTTTGGGGTGTGGGAGAAAACCGGAGCACCCGGAGAAAACCCACGCAAGCACGGGGAGAATGCACAAACTCCCACAGACACCGGCCCAAATCCATGTGTCTGCACTGTGATAGTCACTGAGCTGTCATGTTGCCCGTCAGTTGGTCCAGTTTAAGCGTACACTAACGACATGAAGCACTAGGCAACTCTCGAAACAACATCCAAGAGCAGCCCTCGCACAATCCACCGCGTGTATGCCTCTTGTTAGTCAACAAGGCAGACTGAATCGCCTGTGGATTAAAAGAAACGACATCAATAAACATACACAACTTGATATTGCTGTTGTTAATCACATCCAGGACTGAACCTTGTTCATTCTGACAGTGGGTGAAGTGGGAGGGTCGGAGAGTTTCTTTCTGCTGGACTGGCCGGTCTCACAACTTTGCTTCCAGTGGGCTGATGCTCTTTGAGCCTGGGAGAGCACATTTCCACTGAAATCATCCACAGAAGCTGATGAAGGACATTAATTTTATCCTGGACATTAGAATCATAGAATCCTACAGTGCAGAAGGAGGCCATTTGACCCCCCATTGGTGGTGCACAGACCACAATCCCTCCCAGGCCCTATCCCCATAAACCCATGTATTTACTCCTGCTAGTTCCCCTGACACTAAGGGACAATTTAGCATGGGCAATCCACCTAACCCACACATCTTTAGACTGTGGGAATTAACTGGAATACCCAGAGGAAACCCAGGCAGACATGGGAAGAATGTGCAAACTCCACAGTGACGGAAGCCGGGAATTGAACCCAGGTCCCTGGCGCTGTGAGGCTGCCGTGCTAACCCACTGTGCCACCGTGCTGCCCGATTGAAAAAGTAGGGTTTTTCTTACCACTACAGATAGATCTAAAGTAAATACATTTGTCTCTGTTCCATTGAGGCTACAGCACAGGGTCAGGCCAGTCGGCTCAGTTGGTCTGTGTTAGTATTTATGCCCCACATGAGCCTCCACCCCCCCCTTCATCTCCCCCGTCAGCAAATCCTTCTAATCCTTTCTCCCTCATGTGTGTATCCAGTTTCCCCTTCAATGTGTTCATGTTATTCACCTCAGTCACTCGCTGTGGTAGTGAGTTCCACATTCTCACCACTCGCTGGGTAAAGAGGTTTCTCCTCAAATCCCTATTGGATTATTGAACCCCTTCATAATCTTAAAGACTTCCCTCAGGTCACCCTTCAATCTTCTCTTTTCTGGAGAAAAGCTGCCCCAGCCTTTCCTGAGGGTGAAATGCTCTCAGTTCTGGGATTATTCTCGTGAATCTTTGCTCCTTCTCCAGTGCCTCTATTTCCTCTTTCTAAATGGAGATTACAGATGTTGACGGTGCTCCCAGTGCAGTCTAACCCTGGTTCCAAACAAACTGAACAGAACCTCCCTGCTGTTCAATCCTATCCCCCTCTAGAATGGAACCCTATAGATGGGCCCCTCACTTTAGGAAAGATGTGAGGTTCTTAGAGAGGGTGCAGAGGAGATTTACGAGAATGGGTCCAGGGATGAGGGACTTCAGTGAGTTGGAGAGACTGGAGCAGCTGAAAATTTCTCTCGATCAGACAGGCATTAGGGTCGGGAATGAGGCCATTCAGCCCATGTTGTCAGTGCAAGTTCTGTGTAGATCAAACCATTGCCCCATTCTATTCCTTGTTCCCTGCAGATTTATTTCCCTCAAACACCCATCCAATTTCCTTATGAAAACATTCCATCATCTCTGCTTCTCCCTCCTTGCAGGAAGTGGGTCCCAGTTATTTATCACTTTCTTCCAATGCAAACGAGGAGCTCAGAAGGAGGCCATTTGGCCCATTGTGCCCATGCTGGCTCTTTGTACATCATAAGCAGCAAGCTGAAGAAAGTCTATGTTTCTATGATAAGCCAAGTTAAACTCTAACATCTGACTAAAGCTTCATTTAAAAATTTCAACATTATACTGTATTCAGCAAAATGCTTGTGGAAGCTGCATAGTGAGCAGAAATTGTTAAAACTCAGAATTTCTTCTTTCATTTCGACCAGCTGGAGGACATCACATTCTGTCAAATCTGGTTCAGGAATAAGGCTGACAGTTCAGTCTGAGTAAAAAAGAAAGATATTGCCTTCCACAGTCTCTTTTTGAACCAGTGTATCTTGTAATAACCAAATATATTCCAGATTAGTGTATATTAGATACCAATCTGTAACAGGAGATTAAATAAATTGTGAATCTGATTTGAGTTACAATTAATGAATCAGTAGTTTTTTGGAAGGCTGAGTTTTTATTTGCTGTAAAAATATAAAATCTTAATTGCTGTGTAAATAAAGAATGTTCAATGAAGATAAATGTACCGGCAAGAGAGACCTTCCAGCCCTGATCAGCCTCAACATTTGAACCTGTGTGAATAAGGGATTGTATACAATCAGATAAAGGGAGAGTATGAAACTGTTTGATTACATTCAGAGAATAGAATCGACAGTGCGGAAGGAGGCCGTTCAGCCCATCGAGCGTGTACCAACAACAATTCCCCCCCCCAGGCCCTATCCCCACATCTAACATGCTAATCCTCCCGATACTGAGGGGCAATTTAACACAGCCAATCAACCTAGCTCACACATCTTTGGACTGTGTGAGAAAACCGGAGCAGCCGGAGGAAAACAGACGCAGGGAGAATGTGCAAACCCCATACAGACGGTCACCCAGGACCAGAATTGAACCCAGGTCCCAGTGCTAATGATCGTGCTGCCCCCTGTCTAAGATAATGAGAAAAGGTGGTATAAGTAATTTAGGATCTGTTATACCTTTAAAAGGAGTGCATGGTTGCTTTAAGAGCTGATCGCAATGGTTGTTAGGGAGAATGAGCTCAGAAGATTCGTTCCACACTCGAACCTGATTCAATCAACAAACTGTTTATTGAGTTACGCCAGTGGGTTGAAGCCACAGGGGTTGACCATGTACAACTCCACCCAGAAAAAAATCATCAATTCTTATCCAGTTACTCAGCACATCCCGGCTGGACACAATCCAATCAGAATGGTTACAGATTAGACACATTACATTTAGGTCCAATAACATTAATAACTGGGCATCATGAGGCTGTGTGATCAGCTCATGAACAGATAGGTGCCTCTCTCATGTTTCCCAGACGCCTCATCAACTGTCCTTGGGCCTTCTCTGCACATAGACAGAGGCTCCTTTCTCTCTGCCCAGTAACTGTTAACAGTTACTCAGAGGCAGCTGCCTGGGGGGCGGCTAAAGTGGGGGGGTCCTGTTGAGTGAGCTGTTTGTGTGTCTGTATTACTGAATATCCCCTCAATGTGGTCAAGTCAGCTAGACCCATGATGCTTCTCGAACTGTTACACTCCATTTTGATTGGTATTGTGTGTTGCTAGTATGAAAGGAATCTAAATATATCTAATTGTATTGTGGGTGCCTCTGCTTCGAGTTCACCTCAACAATCCTCCCTTTGGGTAATGGACGAGCCCCAGTCCCATTAACCAACACCATTAGTTTACCGTTGGCCCCGCTTTTGTTCAGCCGCCCAGTCTGTGGATATGATCGATTTCTAGTTTATTTCTTGAGGTGCTAATTATTTATTGATACAATTGTCTCTGATTTTGTGTAAAACCAGGAAAACAAAATCGCACAAACTCGGGGGATGCTATAGTCCCGGTGACTGGCCTTCTGAGGTGTTAATGTTTTGTGGGATCCTCCTTCTCATTAGAGGTTGTGTCTGTTACTTCTTGTTAAGATTAAAAAACACTTTGATATTTGCCTTGGCCGTTTGTTTAGGATTTGTTCAGCTCCTGAATCTCCGCAGTCTGTGCACTGCAAAGGTCCCGATCGTAAAAACCATAAAAAACCCAGGATGAAGACGGGGCCCATTCGTGTTGGAGTCTGACAGTTCTGTAGGTCTGCGCGGAGGTCCCGACCTGTCAGACTCCCCATTTGCTGGCCAGCCCGATCGCTGGCCAGGCGGGGACTGCTACCCCTCCGGCCCCCTACCCCCGCAGCAATTGCTGGACCAGCCCTGACACCCACCGCCCCCCCCGCTCCAGATTGTCCCAATGCACAGTCCATCGCTCCACCCCGAGCAGTGGTGATTTCCCACCCACCCCCCCCAACCCCCTGCTGATCCCCTTCAGGGTCAGACCCCTCCCAGGTTGCCCCAATCGCTGCCCTCCATCCCAGACTGATCCTGTCTGCAGAGGGGCAGTGGGACACCTCCCCCCCCCACCTCCCCATTCCTACTAATTTCCCCTAGACCCTGCCCACAATTGGCCCCACTGCCTGATCCTCAGAATTTTCAATGGACCTACCTTGCATTAAGTTGATCTTTCTCCACACCCTAGTTATGACTGTAACACTACATTCTGCACCCTCTCCTTTCCTTCTTTATGAATGGTATGTTTTGTTTAGCATTCAAGAAACGATACTTTTCACTGTATACTAATACATGAGTCAAATCAAAAAATGAGAATAGAAATGGAAAGGGGGAAACACTCCCAGATGTTGCCCAGAGGAGGAGGTTTTACTCTGAAACTCAATGGGCAACTTCCGCATTGTGACGTCACATAAGAACATAAGAAATAGGAGCAGGAGTCGGCCATCTCGCTCTTGGAGCCTGCCCCGCCATTCAATAAGATCATGGCTGATCTGTCGTGGATCAGTTCCACTTTCCCTCTTTCTCCCCATAACCCTTAATTCCCTTGTCTATCAGAAACCTATCTACCTGTGTCTTAAATATATTTAGCGAGGCAGCCTCCACCACTTCAACGGGCAGAGAATTCCAGAGACTCACCACCCTTGAGTGAAGAAGTTCCTCCTCAACTCCATTCTAAACCGCCCCCCCCCCCCTTATCTTGAGGCTGTGCCCTCTAGTCCTGCTGTCCTTTCTGAGTGGGAAGAATCTCTCTACCTCGACCCTATCCATCCCATTCATTATCTTATACGTCTCTATAGGTCACAATGGGTCCCTGCTTGAATCAGCCAATAGGAATCAGTTTGAACCCGGAGATCTCACTGGGAAGTGACCATTCACCTGCCCTGCCTATAGGAAGGGATTCACTCGGTCAGCAAACTTGATTAAACACCAGTGAGTTCACAAGTGATTACAGGTCTGGGATTATTCTTGTGAAACTTCCTTGCCCCTTCTCTAGTGTCTCTACTACCTTTTTCTAAATGGAGGTCACAAATAGAACATTTACTACAGCAAAGGAGCAGGCGATGTTGTGTCGAACATAACACCAAATTAAACTAATCCCTTCTGTCTGCCCTTGTTCCACATTCCTCCATTCCCTGCATGCCCAACTAAAAACCCATTAAATGCCCCTACTGTATCTGCCTCCATCACCACCACTAGCAGTGCATTCCAGACACCTACCACTCTCTACGTAAAAACTTGCCCTCAGATCTCCTTTGACCTATTCCCCTTCACCTTCAGTGCCTGCCTCCTAGTATTAGACATACGAACTCTGGGAAAAAATTTCTGAGTGTCAACCTTATTTATGCCTCTCATAATTTTATAGAATTCTATCAGGTCCCCCCTCACCCTCCGCTGCTCCAGAGAAAACTACCCTAATTTGCCCAGACTCTCCTTATAGCTCATACCTTCTCATCCAGCTGCATCATGGCAAACCTCTTCTGCACGAGGCCTTAAACAAGTGTTTTGTGTCAGTCTTCACAGTAGAGGATACAAATAGCTCACCGATAATTGATGGTCATGGGACTGTTGGGGGTGAGGACCTTGAAACCATCACTATTACTAAAGATGTAGTGCTGGGTAGGCTAATGGAACTGAAGGTGGACAAGTCCCCGGGTCCGGATGGAATGCATCCCAGGGTATAAAAGAAACGGCAGAAGTAATAGCTAATGTGTTAGTTGTAATTTATCAATATTGGCTGGACTCGGGGGAGGTGCCAGCTGATTGGAAAACAGCTAATGTGACGCCACTGTTTAAAAAAGGAGCTAGACAAAAGGCAGGTAACTACAGTTAGCTTAATGTCCATAATTGGGAAAATGCTGGAATCCATCATTAAGGAAGAAATAGCAGGACCCTGGAAAAGAACGGTTCAGTCAAACAGACGCAGCATGGATTCATGAAGGGAAAGTCATGTTTGACGAATTTAGTGGATTTTTATGAAGGTGTAATGAGTGCGGTTGATAGAGGGGAACCGGTGGATGTGGTGTTTTTAGATTTCCAGAAGGCGTCCAATAAGGTACCTCACAAAAGGTTGCTGCAGAAGATTATGGTACACGGAGTTGGGGGTAAGGTGTTAGTGTGGATTGAGGACTGGTTATCTAACAGGAAGCAGAGAGTTGGAATCAATGGATGCTTTTCCAGTCGGCAGTTGGTGACTAGTGGAGTGCCGCAGGGATCGGTGCTGGGGCCTCAACTGTTTACCATTTACATAGACGATCTGGAGGAGGGGACCAAGTGTAGGGTGACAAAGTTTGCAGATGACACGAAGATGAGTGGGAAAGCGAATTGCGTGGAGGAAACGGAAAGTCTGCAGAGAGATTTGGATAGGCTGAGTGAGTGGTCAAGGATCTGGCTGATGGAGTATAATATTGGCAAGTGTGAGGTTATCCACTTTGGAAGAAATAATAGTAAAATGGAATATTATTTAAATAGTGAAAAATTACAACATGCTACTGTGCAGAGGGACCTGGGAGTCCTTGTGCACAAATCACAAAAACCCAGTCTGCAGGTGCAGCAGGTGATCAAGAAGGCAAATGGGATGCTGGCCTTTATAGCGAGGGGGATAGAATATAAAAGCAGGGAGGTCTTGCTGCAACTGTACAGGGTACTGGTGAGGCCGCAACTGGAGTACTGTGTGCAGTTTTGGTCCCCTTATTCGCAAAAGGATATATTGGCTTTGGAGGGAGTGCAGAGAAGGTTCACCAGGCTGATACCGGAGATGAGGGGGTTAGCTTATGAGGAGAGATTGAATAGATTGGGCCTGAACTCGTTGGAGTTTAGAAGGATGAGGGGGAATCTTATAGACACATATAAGATAATGAAGGGGATGGATAGGGTAGAAGCAGAGAGATTATTTTCACTTAGAAAGGAAACAAGAACTAGAGGGCACAGCCTCAAAATAAGGAGTCAGTTTAGAACAGAGTTGAGGAGGAACTTCTTCTCCCAGAGGGTGGTGAATCTTTGGAATTCTCTGCCCATTGAAGCAGTGGAGGCTACCTCGTTAAATGTGTTTAAGTCACAGGGAGATAGAGTTCTGACCAATAAGGGGATTAAGGGTTGTGGGGAGCAGGCGGGTAAGTGGAACTGAACCACTATCAGATCAGCCATGATCTTATTGAATGGCGGGGCAGGCTCGAGGGGCTAGATGGCCTACTCCTGCTCCTATTTCTTATGCTTTCCAAAGTCTCTACATCCTTCCTGTAATTTGATGACCGGAATTGAACGCAATAATCTAAGTGCAACCTAGACAAAGTTTCATAAAGCTGCAACATGATATTCTGATTCTTGTACTCAATAAAGACAACCATGCCTTATGCTGATTTTACCACCTATCTAATTGTGTGGCTAATTCAGGGAGCTATGGACTTGAACCGCAAGCTCCCTCTGTACATCAGTGCTGCTCATGGGCCTATTGTTAACTGGATACTTACCCTTAACATTTGATCTCCCAAAGTGCAGCACCTCACACTTGCCTGGATTAAACAGCAACTGCCATTTCTGCAGCTGATCTATATCCCGCTGTATCCTGTGATAACATAGAACATAGAACATAGAACATTACAGCGCGGAACAGGCCCTTCGGCCCACAATGTTGCGCCGACCAGTCTTATTTTTAAAAAAAAACATTGACCCACTAATCTAAACCAATCCCTTTTAACTTTCTACACCATCTACAACTCCTATCTAGCTTTGTGTTATCTGCAAATTTACTAACCCACCCAGCTATCTTTTCATTGAAGTCATTTATACATATCATAAACAGGAGAGGTCCCAGTCTCGATCTCTGCAGAACACTACAAGTCACGGACCTCCAGCCAGAAAACACCCTTCCACCACTACTTCCTGGCTTCTACGGACAAGTCAATTCTGAATCCAAGCGGCCAAGTCACCGTGAATTCCACACATCTTAATCTTGTAGCTGGGTCCTCCACGATGACAACATCCACTGCTCTACCTTCATCGATCACCTTTCTCACCTCCTGCGGGGGGGGGGGGTCGGGACTGCAGGGAGGGGTTCAGGAATGCTTGGGGGGGGTTGGTGGTGGTCGGGACTGCGGGGGGGGGTTGTTGGTCGGAACTGCAGAGGGGTCAGACTGCAGGGAGGGACTGGGAATGCTGGGGGGGGCGTTGTTGGAGCTGTGGCGGGGATTGTTGGAACTGCAGGGGCGGTCGGTACTGCAGGAGGCTGGGGAAGTTTGGGATTGCGGGCAGGGTTGAGACTGTGGTGGGGTGGGGGGTTCAGGACTGGAGGGGGTAAGACTGCAGGGAAGGGCCAGAACTGCAGGGGTGGTCAGGAATGTGTGGGAGGATGAGACTGTAGGGGGACTGTCAAGACTGGGGAGGGGAGGGGGACTGGAGAAGGGTTGGGATTGGAGAGCAGAGGGGTCGGTACTATGGGGGGGTGTTGTGATTAGGGTGGGGAAGGGTTGGAACTGGCAAAGGGAGGGGTCAGGACAGTGGTCAGAACTGGGGATGGGAGTTTCATTTTTAAACACCCACTGAACAACCAGCGTAGTTTATGTCAGTTTTCATGTGAATTTGACAGAAACAATTTTTTTGGAAGAATTCCGCCCCTCTCAATCCCCCTGGCCACATTAACCATTTCTTCTCCTGCTGTGTCTAAAGTAGCTGCGTGTGTTTGGAACCTGCTCTTCACTCCATTTCACCATGAATTTAGACTTGCTGTTTTTCACAGGTAACAAATCACATCTGCACACTCACTGCGGTATCCCCAAATCATGTCACACATTCTTAACTCTCAGATGTACTGATGAAAAGATCAAAGTGAGTGTCTGCCTGTCCTATCTCCCCGGGTACGGTGCTGATATTTCATGTAGAGGCGGGGCTTTCAAATGTGGATTTCTTTTAAACAAAGTTCATGGACAGGGATGTAAATTTCTCCCAGACTTTCATGAGACTGTAGGTAGATCCCAGATTGAAATATTCCATTCAACCACACCCCGAGGTGAGTTATTCCAATTCCTTTATTGTCCAGGTCAATAATATTCACAACATCTTTCAAACAGAAATTAAACATTCCCATTGGATTTCATGTATTGACATATTTTGTCACTTTGTTCTTTATTGTCCATATCAGGCTGGGACGGTGCTCCCTGACCTCACATGTAGACCTGAGGAGTCCAACTGTGCGGTGGAATCCTGTCTAAGCACACCCCTCCTCGGACAGAATTCCACATCGGACACCAAGCTCATCTGGAGCAGAGCTTTCGAAAGGTTCAGCATTGCTTCCCTTCTTTTATTCTATTTCTGAAGCCCGAAATCCCAAACGCTCCAAACTGAAATATCAAACACTTTCTGCTTACACATAAAAATCGTTTGCTGACAGTCTTAAAATGCCAAAAAGGAGGCTGATTCTCATTGAGCCTGGAAGCAAAGTTGTGAGACCGGCCAGTTCAGCAGAAAAGAAATCCTCCGACCCTCCCAATTCCCCAAATGTCAGAGTGAACATGGTTCAGCCCTGGGTGTGAGTAACAGCAGCAATAATAGCAGAATCCAACCCCTGTGAAGACTTATGAAGTCGCTGGTGTGTCCGCAGGTTGTGTAACAGAGTGAATCCCTTCCCACACTGAGAGCAGGTGAACGGCCTCTCCCCGGTGTGAACTCGCTGGTGTCTCTGCAGGGTGGATGATTGACTGAACCCCTTCCCACACTGATGGCAGGTGAATGGTCTCTCCCCAGTGTGAACTCGCTGGTGAGTCTGCAATTTGGATAACTGAGTGAATCTCTTCTCACACTGAGAGCAGGTGAAGGGTCTCTCCCCGGTGTGAACTCGCTGGTGGAGCAGAAGGGTGGATGACTGACTGAATCCCTTCCCACACACAGAACAGGTGAATGGCCTCTCCCCGGTGTGAATGCGCTGGTGTATCAGCAGGGTGGATGACGTTTTAAACTTCTTTGCACAGTGAAAGCAGCTGAACGGTCTCTCCTCAGTGTGGACACGCTGGTGGACCATCAGGTCTATTGAGTTTTTACAATTATCTCCACTGTCAGAGCATTTCAAGTGTTTCTCACTGTTATGACTGCCCTGGTGAATCTGCAGGTTGTATGACTGACTGAACCCTTTTCCACACATAGGGCAGGTGAACGGCCTCTCCCCAGTGTGAACTCGCTGATGCCTCAGCAGAGTGAATAACCGAGTGAATGTCTGTCCACAGTCAGCGCAGGTGAATGCCCTCTCTCTGGTGTGAACTCGCTGGTGTGTTTGCAGGTTGGATAACTGACTGAATTCCTTCCCACAGTGAGAGCAGGTGAATGGCCTCTCCCCAGTGTGACTGCGTTGATGAATTTCCAGCTGAGATGGGCCTTTGAAGCCTTTCCCACAGTCTCCACATTTCCACGGTTTCTCCATGGTGTGGGTGCCCCCGTGTTTCTCCAGGTTCGACAATCAGTTGAAGCCTCATCCACACGCAGAACACAGATGCGGTCTCTTGTTGCTGTGATGCTGCAATGTTTATTCAGGCTGTGGAACTGGTTGAAGCTCTTCCTACAGTCAGTGCACAGGGGCACTATCATTCGAGTATGTCTGCACGCCTTGATGTTTTTCCCACCACACAGGTTGTTATAATATTTTTAACTACACAGGAAAACAAGCATTTATTCTGAAAGATTCACAGGCTGGTCCCAAAGAATCAAGAGATTCTATCAGATCTTGCCATCATGTCGGGTTTAAGTTTTCAGTCTTTGAATCCTTCCCTTCTGATACCCTGTAAAAGCAGATTACAAAATTTCATCATTGTCAGAACAAGATAGAAATTCAGAACAGGCAATTCTAATTTTTAAATGGAATATTCTTTCCTCTCTCATTCCCCAAAAGCTGTAAATCTCCATCCCACACACCCTCCCTCCATTCTCACTCTGCTGTATCTAATATTCACCCTCCCAATTCTCCTAAAGGTGCAGGTTCATTCTGGTTGACATGTCATTACTCACCGTATCCTGTCCAAGACACAGCTGATAAACATATATCATAGCGGACTAAAATTAGCTTTGATTTGATTTATTATTGTTGCATATACTAACATACAGGGAAAAATAGTGTTTCTTGCACGCTATACAGACAAAATGTACATAGAGAAGGAAACACCTACCTTGCCCCGTGTGTATGCGAATGATCAACTTCATGCAAGGTAATTCAAAAATCTGATAACAACAGGGAAGAAGCTGTTCTTAAGTTGGTTGATATGTGACCTCTAACTTTTGTGCTTTTTGCCGAAGGAAGAAGGTGGAAGAGAGAATGTAAGGGGTGTGTGGGGTCTTTAATTATGCTGGCTGCTTTTACAAGGCAGCAGGAAGTGTCGACAGAGTCAATGAATGGGAGGCTGGTTTGCATGATGGATTGGTGCATCTGTAAAAGTTGAATAGTTTGCCCCATTTCTCAATGCGCAAAAGATTGACAATCAGTAGCTCCCTGTTGCATTCACCGTAGCAAAGTGTGTGTCACCCAATCAACCTGGCGTTTAAACCAATCAGAGCCTGTTTTCTGAAGCATTATTATCTGAAGCAATAAATCTTGCTGCGGCTATATAGGACATTGGTGAGGCCGCAGCTGGAGTACTGTGTGCAGTTTTGGGCGCCGTACTTACGCAAGGATATTTTGGCCTTGGAGGGAGTGCAGAGGAGGTTTACTAGGCTGATGCCGGAGTTGAGGGGGTTGAGCTATGAGGAGAGGCTGAATAAATCAGGCTTGTACTCGTTAGAGTTTAGAAGAACGAGGGGAGATCTCATTGAGACGTATAAGATGATGAATGGGATGGATAGGATAGAGGTGGAGAGACTCTTCCCGCTCAGAAAGGATAGTAGGACTAGGGGGCACAGCCTCAAGATAAAGGGGGGGGCGGTTTAGAACGGAGCTGAGGAGGAACTTCTTCACTCAAAGGGTGGTGAATCTCTGGAATTCTCTGCCCGTTGAAGTGGTGGAGGCTGCCGCGCTAAATATTTTTAAGATGCGGGTTGATGGGTTTTTGATAAAAGAGGGGATTAAGGGTTAAGGGGAGAGGGCAGGAATATGGAACTGAGCCACGACAGATCAGCCATGATCTTATTGAATGGCGGGGCAGGCTCGAAGGGCTAGATGGCCTACTCCTGCTCCTATTTCTTATGTTCTTATATACATCGTTCCCTGAATTTGGTATTCTTACATTTTTCCTGATGAGTGAAAGTGCAAAACTTCAACTGCAATTCTGTGCTCAGATAAATAACACAAGAGTGCAAAGAATAATCAAATCATCTTATAGAGAACCATCAATAAGATATCTAATATGTATTCACAGTACCCTCAGCCTCCATTGGTCCATGTGAAGGAGAAATCCAAAGACAATAAATCTGAGGGAAGAGATTACTGGAAACTTATTGTAGCACGATCAAATCCGTTTATAAATAATAATGAATATTATATTACAGAACCATAAATATATCAAATTGGTACCATGTAACACTAGACATATCTCTGTCCTGTATTAATTTACTGTCTCCTTAAATGTCAGCCACCCCCTGGGGAAACCAGCCCTTTAATTGTGAACATGAGGAAAGAGCCCATCCTTTTATCCAGACCAATAAATGTGTCAGGCTGAGGGAGCAAAGGCTGTCAATGTCTTTCAGAGAGAGAGAGAGAGACCTGGGCCAACCTTTCCAGAGTCTGCTCCCTCCCTGGATTCACTTCCTTTCCCTTCAGTTGCTGCAGGTCCCCAGTTTCCCCCAGAATGAGAATAGAAATGGGAAGGGGGGGAAAGAAAGTGTTTTACTCACAGATGTTGGAGACAGGAGGGAGTTTGAGTCTGTCTGAAGCTCAATCCTCATTCGCACAAAGCCCGCACTCTGATTGGCTGGAGGACCAGAATCCTTCCGGTCCTCCGACGCTTCCCATTGGTCAACACCTCAGCAGGAAGGTCAGAGGGGAGGAAGCTCCCCGCACATGCGCAGCTTCCTCTCTCTCTCCCTTGGACATGCGCAGTCCCGGGCCGGGGGGAGGTCACTGAGCGGCTTCTCGCTCTGGCCGGAGCCCGTCAGCCGGTTGCCCTGGAAACCCGGGCTCGGGGAGGCGGAGGGGGAGGCGGGGCAGCTGGGGTGGGGGGGAACTCCCGCGCCTGTGTGCCGGAACCCGGAGACGTCACGGCGGAAGAATGATTCCTATTGGCTGGTCCAGTCCGGTGCCTATTGTGACGTCACAGTGTGGAAGTTGACCAATGAGCTTCAGACCATAACTTCCGGTTTTGTGCAACATTGAAATCATAGAAACCCTACAGTGCAGAAAGAGGCCATTCAGCCCATCGAGTCTGTACTGACCACAATCCCACCCAGGCCCTACCCCCATATCCCACCCACTAATCCCTCTAACCTACACATCTCAGGACAATAAGAGCAAGTTTTAGCATAGCCAATCAACCTAACCCACACATATTTGGACAGTGGGAGAAAACTGGAGTACCCGGAGGAAACCCACGCAGACACGAGAAGAATGTGCAAACTCCACACAGACAGTGACCCGAGGCCGGAATCGAACCCAGGTCCCTGGAGCTGTGAAGCAGCAGTGCTAACCCACTGTGCCACAGTGCCACCCAACATCTCTGAGGAAATCAGTGTTTTCCCCTTTTCATTTCTTTTCCCATTCTGGGGACCTGCAGCAACTAAAGGGAAAGGAAGTGAATCCAGTCTGTGTATTCCACACATTTTTAGTTCAGCAACTGCAACCTGCATGGAGATTTCCAGCTCTCCGTGTCCAGCACAGGAAGCGGTGAGCATGGATCTGTCAATCAGTCTCAATCAGCAGCTTCAGGAGGGTGAATATTAGATACAGCAGAGTGAGAATGGAGGGAGAGTGTGTGGGATGGAGATTTCCAGCTTTTGGGGAATGAGAGAGGAAAGAATGTACCATAGAAACTAGAATTGTCTGTTCTGAATTTCTATCCTGTACTGACTGTGATGACTTTTGTAAATTCCTTTTACAGGATATCAAAAGGTGAGAATTTACAGACAGACCAAATGTCACATCAACATCTGACAGAGTCACTTAATTCGTCGGGATCCAAATATCATCAGCCTTTGAATCTCAGAGGAGAAATGTTTCTCAGTTCCGTTTGCTTCAGAAGAATTTGAACATCAATGTGACTGGAAAAGCACTGACACACACATACACACAAGTGAGAGTGTTGCTTCTGATGAATTTTGTAAATTCCTTTTAGAGAAAATCAGAAGATGAGGATTTACAGAATAAAGTCTTGAACCAAACTTCACATCAATATCTTACAGTCACTCAATTCATCTGGATCTAAATATTATCGGCCTTTGAATCTAGAAGGAGAAATGTTTGCCTGGTGTGTCACCTTCAAAAGATTTTAAACATCAGCGTGACTGGAAAAGCAACGAAACACATACATACCCCAGTGAGACTGTTCCAGAGCACTGACTGATTAAAGTTTTAACCAGTTACATAGCCTAAAGAAACATCACAGCGTTCACCAAAGAGGGTTGCTGGATGAAGCTGGGGAAGTGTGTGTAGATATTGGGTCTATTGAGGTATTCGGCATCTTGAGAAACATTAAGGTAGACAAGTCCCCAGGGCCTGATGGGATATACCCCAGAATACTGAGAGAGGTATGAGAGGAAATTGCTGGAGCCTTGAGAGGAAATCTTTGTATCCTCACTGGCTACAGGGGAAGTCCCAAGGATTGGAGAATAGCCAGTGTTGTTCCTTTGTTTAAGAAGGGTAGCAAATCCAGGTAATTACAGGCCAGTGAACCTTATGTCAGTGGTAGGAAAATTATTGGACAGGACTTACTCCCACTTGGAAATAAGTGGATGTGTTAGTGAGAGGCAACGTGGTTTTTTTGGAGGTTATGTCTCACAAACTTGATCAAGTTTTCCGAGGAAGTGACAAAAGACGACTGATGAGGGTAGGGCAGTGGATGTTGTCTACATGGACTTCAGTAAGGCCTTTGATAAGGTGCCTCATGGCAGACTGGCACAGAAGGTGAAGTCGCATTGGATTAGAGCTGAGCTGGCAAGCTGAATACAGAACTGGCTTGGTCATAGGAGTGGAGCTGCCAGCGTTGGACTGGGGTAAACACAGTAAGAAGTCTCACAACACCAGGTTAAAGTCCAACAGGTTTATTCGGTAGCAAACGCCACTAGCTTTCGGAGCACTGTCTCTTCATCAGGTGTGTCATAGAAGACAAGGTTGCAGTAGAAGGGTGCATTTCTGAATGGAGGGCTGTGACAGGTAGCGTTCCTCAGGGATCAGTGCCCTTTGCTGTTTGTAATATAGTTAAATGATTTGGAGGAAAATAAAACTGATTTGATTAGAAAGTTTGTGGGCGACACAAAGCTTGGTGGATTTGCGGATAGTGTTGTGGACCCTCAGAGGATACAGATCAGCTGGAGGTTTGGGTGGAGAGATGGCAGATAGAGTTTAATCCCAACAAATATGAGGTAATGCATTGTGGAATGTCTAATACAGATGGGTGCCTGGAACGTGCTGTCGGGGGACGTAGTGGAAGCAGATACGATAATGACTTTTAAGAAGCGTCTTGACAAATGAAGAGTGGTGTGCCTCAGGGATCTGTTTTGGGGCCACTGTTGTTTGTAATTTTTATTAATGATCTGGATGAGGGTATAGTTGGGTGGATTAGTAAATTTGCTGATGACACCAAAGTTGGAGGTGTGGTAGATTGTGAGGAAGGGTGTCATAGTCTGCAGGGAGACTTAGATAGGTTGCAGAGCTGGGCCGAGAGGTGGCGGATGGAATTTAATGCGGAGAAGTGTGAGGTAATTCACTTTGGTAGGAGCAACAGATGTGTCGAGTATAGGGCTAACGGGAGGACTTTGAATAGTGTGGATGAACAGAGGGATCTAGGTGTGTGTGTACATAGATCCCTGAAAGTTGGGAATCAAGTACATAAGGTTGTCAAGAAGGCGTACGGTGTCTTGGCGTTTATTGGTAGGGGGATTGAATTTAGGAGTCGCAGTGTAATGTTGCAACTGTACACTACTCTAGTGCGGCCGCACTTGGAGTACTGTGTGCAGTTCTGGTCCCCGCATTACAAGAAGGATGTGGAGGCGTTGGAGAGGGTGCAGAGGAGGTTTACTAGGATGTTGCCTGGTATGGTGGGGAGGTCCTATGAGGAGAGACTGAGGGATTTAGGGTTGTTTTCGTTGGAAAGAAGGCGGCTAAGAGGGGATCTTATTGAAACATATAAGATGATTAGAGGTTTAGATAGGGTGGATAGTGATAGCCTTTTTCCTCGGATGGAGAAAGCTAGCACGAGGGGGCATGGCTTTAAATTAAGGGGGGGTAGCTACAGGACGGATGTCAGGGGTAGGTTCTTTACCCAGCGGGTGGTGAGGGATTGGAATGCCCTGCCTGCTGCAGTTGTAAATGCGTCTAGTTTGGGGGCGTTTAAGAGATCTCTGGATAGGTTTATGGACGAAAAGGGATTGGTATAGGCTAGTGGGTCATTGTTTTTGTAACTGGTCGGCGCAACATCGTGGGCCGAAGGGCCTGTTCTGCGCTGTAATGTTCTATGTTCTATGTTCTATGTTCTAAATACATGAATAGGATGGGAATAGAGGGATATGGTTCCCGGAAGAGTAGGGAATTTTAGTTCAGTTGGGCAGCATGGTCGGTGCAGGCTTGGAGGGCCGAAGGGCCTGTTCCTGTGCCGTAATTTTCTGTGTTATTTGTTCATTCATAACAGCAAGAGATGTACCTGTGTTGTATCGATGCATGAGGAGAGATACAAGGAGACTGGCACCATTAGAACATAAGAAACATAAGAAATAGGAGCAGGAATAGGCCATCTAGCCCTTCAAGCCTGCCCTGCCATTTACCATCAAGAAACCCCATGGGCAGTTGGGAACTGTGGGAAGGGATTCAAGTTCCCATCCCAGCTGGGAATTCATCAATGCAGTCACACCGGGGAAGGCCATTCACCTCCTCACTGTGTGGGAAGGGATTCACTCATTCATGCAGCCTGCTGAATCACAATCTCAGTCACACCCAGGAGAGACCCTGTAAATGCTCTGCCTGTGGCATTAGTTTCAAAAGCTCTCAGGAACTGAAGATCCACCAGTGCATTCACAGCAAGGAGAGAACCGTTCAGCTGTTCTCACTGCACAAAGAGATTTCGAATATCATCCAACCTGCAGAGACATCAGCGATTTCACACGGGGGAGAGACCGTTCACCTGCTCTGATTGTGGGAAGAAATTCACTTGGTCGTCCCACCTGCAAAGACACCAGCGAGTTCACAAGTGATGACAAGGGTTGAATTCTGCGGTTAATCATATCCAGTGCTGAACTTGGAGCAGGAATTGGCAAATTCAGCCCCTCATTTATTGTGTGTATTGGGGGCGTTTAAGAGATCCGTGGATAGGTTTATGGATGGAAAGGGATTGGTTTAGGTTAGAGGGTCATTGTTTTTTAACTGGTCGGCACAACATCGTGGGCCGAAGGGCCTGTTCTGCGCTGTAATGTTCTATGTTCAAGCCTGCTCCAGCATTCAATGCGATCAGGGCTGATCTCATCTCAACCTCAACTCCACTTTTATGCCGGTTGTGGGAAAAATTACCACTTCAGAGTCAGACTAGAGGGGCAGCAATACAGTTTTATTTTACGACGTCTCGTGGAGAGAAAGGCACCAACACCTCGCAATACAGGACAGCTACAATCAATTAACTGTCTGTCCTGTGGTTTAAATTTTAAGTGATTGTCTGTGTTTGAAAGTCAGTGTCTGTGCTGGAAGTCAGTGCAGGTTTAATGCCTTTTAACCCCTTATGTGCCAGACAGCTATTTTTATGCTAAGTACCCATCTTTATGGTTTTTTTCCGCCTTCAATGCCTGTTCTCCATAGCCCTTCAACCCATTTCTAATCAAAAAGCTGTCTCTCTCTCTCTCCTTAATGTTATTCAATTTCATGGCATCCACCACATTCTGGGGTTTTAATTTCCCCAGATTCAGCACACTTTGAGAGGAGTAGTTTCTCCTTATCTCTGTTTTAAATCTGCTACCCCTCATCCTAAAACTGTGACCTCTTGTTTCAGATTTCCCCACAAGAGGAAGTATCCGTTCTGTCTACTTTCTCAATTTTTTTTATCAGCCTATATATCTCACTTATAAGGGCTAGCTCAGTGGCACAGTTAGCACTGCTGCCTCACAGACCCAGATTCAATACTAGCGTTGGATGACTGTCTGCGTGAAGTTTGCACTTTCTCCCTGTCTGCATGGGTTTCCTTCAGGTGCTCCGATTTCCTGCCACAGTCCATAGATGTGCAGGTTAGGAAGATTCACCATTCTAAATTGGGGAAATAGCTGGGTAAATAGGTGAGATTACTGAGGTACAGACTGGGTAAGATGCTCTGTTGGAGTGTTGGTACAGATTCATTGGGCTGAATGGCCTCCATCTGCACTGTAGGGATTCTATGCATTAGGTCTCTTGTATAGACCTAAACTGCCCGAATCTCTTCATAAGACAAATCTCTCATCTCTGGGATCAATCTGGGCGGCACAGTAGCACAGTGGGTTAGCACTGCTGCTTCACAGCTCCAGGGTCCTGGGTTTGATTCTCAGCTCGGGTCACTGTCTGTGTGGAGTTTGCACATTCTCCTCGTGTCTGCGTGGGTTTCCTCCGGGTGCTCCGGTTTCCTCCCACAGTCCAAAGATGTGTGGGTTAGGCTGATTGGCCATGCTAAGAAATTGCCCCTTAGTGTCCAGGGATACGTAAGTTAGAGGGATTAGTGGGTATAATATGTAGGGATATGGGGGTAGGGCCTGGGTGGGATTGTGTTCGGTGCAGACTTGATGGGCTGAATGGCCTCTTTCTGCACTGTAGGGTTCTGTGAATCTAGTGAACCTCCTGTGAACTGCCTCCAATGCCAGTACACCTTTCCTCAAACAAGGGGATCAAAACTGTACAAAATACTTGATGTAAGTTTCACCAATACTTTGTTTAATTGCAGCAACATCTCCTTACTTTTATACTTTATTCCTTTAGCTATGATTACATTTGTTTTCTTTATTACCTGCTGTACCTGATCACTAGTTTTCTGTAATTCATGCACAAGAACACCCAAATAACTCGGCACTAAAGCACCCCAAAGCCTCTCTTCACTTACAGACATTGCATTTCCATTTCTTCGACTGCTCACATTTACCACATTAAACTCCATTTGCCACATTTTGGCCCAATTACCTAACCTATCTATCCATTTGCAAATTTCTTATTCCCTTATTGAAACTTACTATCCCAGGTGTTTTAGTGTCATCTGTAAGTTTGGCCATTGTCCTTTCTGTCCCTATATCCATGTCAATGATATAGACTGTAAATAGTCGGGGTCCGAGGATGAAACGCTGTGGCATCCCATTAGTTACATCTTGCCAACCAGAAAAAGACCCATTTATCCCATACCTGCTTTCTGTCAGTTAGCCAGTCTTCTATCCAAGTTAATAAATTACCCCAACCCCCTGTGTTAAGTTTCTGTGCGGCACCTTATCAAACACCTTCCTGAGGTCCAACAGTCCAGTATCTACAGGATCCCCATTATCCATGTAAGGCAAAGGCATGTGCACTACTTAAAATTAGATATATGAATAATTATATACATATATATATTCCATTTCACACCAGCAATATACAACACTAATCAGAATGGAATATAACAGTTTGATAAATATCAGGGGATTAGCTATCTAGCTGACCTGACCACATTCCTCTAGCTATTCAGTCATTAAAGATACAATCATGGAGCATTAAATTTACCTGGTAAGGCCTCTCATATCAGCACACAGCTGCTTTGTGAGACTGTTGGCAGTACAGACAAGTCAGAGATAAGAATGTCCTGAGAATGTTCTGGGCGGCACGGTAGCACAGTGGTTAGCACTGCTGCTTCACAGCTCCAGAGATCTGGGTTCAATTCTCAGCTTGGGTCACTGTCTGAATGGAGTTTGCACATTCTCCTTGTGTCTGCGTGGGTTTCCTCCGGGCGCTCTGGTTTCCTCCCACAGATGTAGAGATGCCAGCATTGGACTGGGATAAACACAGTAAGAAGTCTCTCAACACCAGGTTTAAGTCCAACCAGTTTATTTGATAGTAATCTCACAAGTTTTCGGAAATGGTGTTCCTTCATCAGGAAATAAATCAAATAAATTGGTTGGACTTAAACCTGGTGTTGAGAGACTTCTTACTGTGTTCCACAGTCCAAAGATGCAGGTTAGGTTCATTGGCCATGCTAAAAATGGCCCTTATTGTCTTGGATGTGTAGGTTAGAGGGATTAGTGGGTAAATATATGGGGATAGGGTCTGGGTGGGATTGTAGTCAGTGCAGACTCGATGGGCCGAATGGCCCCTTTCTGCACTGTAGGGTTTCTATGATTTCTATAAGAAAGGCTCAGTATCGGTTGACAAGGTGTCAGGTAAATGTTTTGGGATGATCCAGAACTGTCCACAAGCTGACTACACAGTCTAGTTACTAATTTCATTGGACCTGTATGTATGTAATCTACACTCATTCTGATTGGATTGTATCCAGCGGGATACAAGCAGATCCAGGACTAGAGGGCACAGCCTCAAGATGGGGTGGGGGGGGGCGCAGTTTAGATCGGTGTTGAGGAGGAACTTCTTCACTCAAAGGGTGGTGAGTCTCTGGAATTCTTTGCCCATTGAAGTGGTGGAGGCTACCTCGCTAAATATATTTAAGTCACGGGTTGATAGGTTTCTGATAGACAGGGGGATTAAGGGGAGAAAGCAGGAAAGTGGAACTGATCCACTTCAGATCAGCCATGATCTTATTGAATGGCGGGGCAGGCTCGAAGGGCTAGATGGCCGACTCCTGCTCCTATTTCTTATGTTCTTATGAGCTGAGTATCTATATAGGAATTGATGATTTTATTTGTTGGGTGGAGTTGTACATGGTCAGCTCCTGTGGCTTCTCCCCACTGACGTAACTCAATAAATGTTTTGTGGATTGAATCAGGCTCGAGTGTGGAATGATTCTTTGCATTTATTCTCCTAAAAGTCCCAATTATATTATCAATTTTGCTTTAATTCTCCTCTGTCTGTCAGCATGTGCTCCAATTCTATTGGCCCTGCCTGCAGTAACATCTACTCAATCTTTTCCTCTCCTGAAGGAGTACCGTGAGTTCTAGGTTACTGTACATAAGGACAGATGCTTCTAGTAACAGATCGAGCACGGATGTAAAAGATTCTCCAGCTCTCTCTTTACCCCGATCCAACTTGTGGACAGTTCTTAGTGTTATTTCTCCCAAGCCCTTAATTATCCCAGTCCATTATTTTATCGATTTTGTTATAATTTTCCTCACTTTGTGTCCATGTGCAGTGTGTTTAATTGGATCCTGATAGTTTTGAGCTCAGTTTCTCTCTGGAGTGCGTGTCGATGCCTTGATGGTGTCACAATGTTGTCTCAATCCCCTGGCCACATTAACCATTTCATCTCCTGCTGTGTCTCCAGTAGCTGTGTGTGTTTGGGACTCGCTCTTCACTCCATCTCACCATGAATTTAGACTTGCTGTTTTTCACATGCACTAAATCACATTTTTGATTTGATTTGACTTGATTTATTATTGTCACATGTATTAACATACAGTGAAAAGTATTGTTTCTTGCGCACCATACAGACAAAACATATCGTTCATAGAGAAGGAAATGAGGGAGTGCAGAATGTAGTGTTACAGTCATAGCTAGGGTGTAGAGAAAGATCAACTTAATGCGATGTAAGTCCATTCAAAAATCTGACAGCAGCAGGGAACAGTCGGCACACGGCATCAGACGTTTTTCTTTTCCCGACCGAAGAAGGTGGAAGAGAGAATGTCCAGGGTGTGTGGGATGCTTAATTATGCTGGCTGCTTTGCCGAGGCAGCAGCAAGTGTAGACAGACTCAATGGATTGGAGACTGGTTTGCGTGACGGACTACATTCACGACTTTTTGTAGTTCTTTGCGGTCTTGGGCAGAGCAGGAGCCCAGACCAAGCTGTGACACAACCAGAAAGAATGCTTTCTATGGGGCATCTGTAAAAGTTGGTGAGAGTCGTAGCGGAGATGCCAAATTTCCTTAGTCTTCTGAGAAAGTAGAGGCATTTGGTGGGGCTTTCTTAACTATAGTGTCAGCATGGGGGGGGACCAGGACAGGTTGTTGGTGATCTGGACACCTAAAAACATGAAGCTCTCAACCCTTTCTACTTCATCCCCATTGATGTAGACAGGGGCATGTTCTCCTTTACACTTCCTGAGGTCAATGACAATCTCCTTCGTTTTGTTGACATTGAGGGAGAGATTATTGTTGCTGCATCAGTTCACCAGATTCTCCATCTCATTCCTGTACTCTGTCTCGTCATTGTTTGAGATCTGACCCATAACGGTCACCAGCAAACTTGAAGATCGAATTGGAGGGGAATTTGGCCACAGTCACAGGTGTATAAGGAGTATAGTGGGGTTCTGAGAACACAGCCTTGTGGGACACCGGTATTGAGGATGATTGTGGAGGAGATACTGTTGCCGATCCTTGCTGATTGTGGTCTGAAAGTTAGGAAGTTCAAGATCCAGTCACAGAGGGAGGAACCGAGGCCCAGGCCCAGGCCATGGAGTTTGGAGATGAGTTTGGTGGGAATAATAGTGTTGAAGGCTGAGCTATATTCAATAAATAGGAATCTGACACATTATCTAGATATTCCAGGGTTGAGTGCAGGGCCAGTGAGATGGCATCTGCTGTAGTGAATCCAGGTAGTCCAGGAGGCTGGAATTGATGTGTCATGACTAGCCTTTTGAAGCACTTCATAATAATCTTCACACGCACACCTGCATCCCAAAATGGGCGGCACGGTAGCACAGTGGGTTAGCAATGCTGCTTCACAGCTCCAGGGTCCTGGGTTCGATTCCTGGCTCGGGTCACTGTCTGTGTGGAGTTTGCACATTCTCCTCGTGTCTGCGTGGGTTTCCTCCGGGTACTCCGGTTTCCTCCCACAGTCCAAAGATGTGCGGGTTAGGTTGATTGGCCGTGCGAAGAAATTGCCCCTTAGTGTCCAGGGATGTGTAGGTTAGAGGGATTAGTGGGTATAATATGTAGGGATATGGGGGTAGGGCCTGGGTGGGATTGTGTTCGGTGCAGACTCGATGGGCCGAAGGGCCTCTTTCTGCACTGTAGGAGTCTATGATTCTATGAAAACCATTCTGAATTCTCAGATGTGCCAATGAAAAGATCAAAGTGAGTGTTTGTCTTTCCTCTCTCCCCCGGGTATGATGCTGATATTTCATGTAGTGGCCAAGCTTTCAAATGTGGATTTATTTAAAAACAAAGTTCGTGGACCAGGAGGTAAATATTTCCAAGAGAAAGATCAACTTAAATTCATCCCATGGACACATTCCAGACTTTCACTAGACTGTAGGTTGATACCAGATTGATATATTCCATTCAACCACACCCAAGGTTATTCCAATTTTCTTTTCCAGGACAATAATCACAACAACTTTAAAACAGAAATCAAACATTCCCATTTGATTTCAGGTACTAACATGTTCTGTTAGTTTGTTCTTTATTGTTGGTGTCAGGCTGGGGTTGTTCCCCTTGGAGTAAAGGAGGTTGAGGGGAGATTTGATCGAGGTGGACAAGATTCTGACAGGTTTAAATAAGGTGGACAAAGAAAAGCTGTTCCCATTAGCCAATGGGATAAGGACGAGGGAGAGGCAGATTTCAGGTTTTGGGTCAGAGATGGGGAATCTGACGAAGAATATTTTGATAGTGAATGTTAATGACCTGGAACTCGCTGTCTGTGAAGGAGTTGCATATTAAGAGTTTCAAAAGTAAAGTGGATAGGGAGTTGGGGAAACAAAATTTGCAGAGGTTTAGGATTAGAATGGGGTATTAGGACTGACTGGTTTGATAGTGTCAGGGAATTGATGCACAGCAGGATCTGATCCTTGTAACCGATTGTGAATTCGCTGGTGTGTCTGAAGGTTGCCTGACTGACTGAATCCTTTCCCACACACAGAGCAGATGAATGGCCTTTCCCCAGTGTGAACTCTCTGGTGTGTAAGCAGGCTAGATGATTGGGTGAATCCCTTCCCACATTGAGAGCAAAGGAATGGCCTCTCCCTGTTGTGAACCTGCTGATGTTTGAGCAGAGTTGATGGATCTCTGAATCCCTTCCCACATTCATAACAGGTGAACGGTTTCTCCTCGCTGTGAATTTGCTGGTGTCTCAGCAGAGTGGATGACTGAGTGAATCCCTTCCTACACACACAGCAGGTGAATGGCCTCTCCCCAGTGTGAACTCGCTGGTGGATCAGCAGCTTGGAGAACTGGGCAAATCCTTTCCCACAATCAGTACAGATGAATGGCCTCTCCCCAGTATGGATTGGCTGGTGAGCCAGCAAGTGGGATAAGGCAGTGAATCTTTTCCCACATTGAGAACAGGTGAACGGCTTCTCACCGGTATGAATGCGCTGGTGTGTCTGTAGATTGGATGAATTGGTAAATCCCTTCTTACACTGAAAGCAGGTGAATGGCCTCTCCCCAGTGTGAACTCGCTGGTGCATCTGCAAATGGGATAAGCGAGTGAATGCTTTCTCACATCCAGTGCAGGCAAACGGCCTCTCCCCAGTGTGAACCCGCTTGTGAGTCTGGAGGTTGGATAATCGACTGAATCCTTTCCCACACTCTGTGCAGATGAACGGCCTCTCCCCAGTGTGACTGCGTCGATGAGTTTCCAGCTCAGATGGGCCGACGAATCCCTTCCCACAATCCCCACATTTCCATGGTTTCTCCATGGTGTGGTTGTCCTCGTGACTCTCCAGGTTTGATGATCAGTTGAAAGCTCATCCACAAACAGAACACAGTACAGTTCTCCCCCGCCCCCGCAGTGAAAGATGTGAGTCTTTTTTTACAGGCTGTGTAATTGATCTTTCCGCAGTCTGCGCACTGGAACACTCTCACTTGTCTGTGTGCACTTCAGAGCCTTTCGAATCACACTGAGGTTTAAAAACCTTTAAAACAGACAGAACGATCAAATATTTCTCCTGTTCGGTTGAAAGGCCCAAAAACATTGAAGTGCCAACTAATCAACTGATCGTGACAGATCTTGAAGTGTTTTGAAATTTCTGTCTCTGCATCTTTGATATCCTGTAAAGAGTTTACAAACTTCATGAGTGTCAATGCAGGATAGAAATTCAGACAGACAATTCTAGTTGCTATGAAACATTCTTCCCTCTCTAAAAACTGTGAATCTCCATCTCACACACTCTCCCTCCATTCTCACTCTGCTATATCTAATATTCACCCTCCCAATTCTTCTGAAGGTGCTGATTCAGGCTGATTGACATTTCCTAACTAACCATTTCCTGTTCAGAATACAGAGATCAGAAGAAATAGGAGCTGGAGTCCAGTCACTCCATCTACTACCGGTTTATCATGATACTTGACTCTCTTGTCATTAGAAATCCTATCTACCTCATCCTGGAATATATATACTTCCCAACCTCCATTGGTATCTGTGGAAGAAAATGCAAAGACTAATAATTGTTTGAGGGAAGTGATGATTGGAAATATGTAGCACAGTGACAGTACAATATTAAAAGACTAGAAATCATAAAAAATACATTTTATTACAGAACCACAAATAATATATCTAATATGTACATATATTACATATATGTATGGGCGGCATGGTAGCACAGTGGGTTGGCACTGTTGCTTCACAGCTCCAGGGACCTGGGTTCGATTCCCGGCTCGGGTCACTGTCTGTGTGGAGTTTGCATATTCTCCTCGTGTCTGCGTGGGTTTCCTCCGGGTGCTCCGGTTTCCTCCCACAGTCCAGAGATGTGTGGGTTAGGCTGATTGGCCGTGTTAAAATTGGCCTTTAGTGTCCTGCGATGCGTAGGTTAGAGGGATTAGTGGGTAGATGTATGGGGGTAGGGCCTGGGTGGGATTGTAGCCGGTGCAGACTCGATGGGTTTCTATGACTCTATGATAACAACACCAGACATATCTCTGTCCTGTATTAATTTACTGTCTCCTTAAATGTCAGCCACCCCCTGGGGAAACCAGCCCTTTAATTGTGAACATTCGGAAAGAGCCCATCCTTTTATCCAGACCAATAAATGTGTCAGGCTGAGGGAGCAAAGGCTGTCAATGTCTTTCAGAGAGAGAGAGAGAGACCTGGGCCAACCTTTCCAGAGTCTGCTCCCTCCCTGGATTCACTTCCTTTCCCTTCAGTTGCTGCAGGTCCCCAGTTTCCCCCAGAATGAGAATAGAAATGGGAAGGGGGGGAAAGAAAGTGTTTTACTCACAGATGTTGGAGACAGGAGGGAGTTTGAGTCTGTCTGAAGCTCAATCCTCATTCACACAAAGCCCGCACTCTGATTGGCTGGAGGACCAGAGGCCTTCCGGTCCTCCAACTCTTCCCATTGGTCAACACCTCAGCAGGAAGGTCAGGGGCGGGGGATGCTTCCGCACATGCGCAATTTCCCCTCTCCCTTGGACATGCGCAATCCCAGGTCGCCCGCCCGTGCGGCAGATAGAGCGGTTCCCCAGCGCGGGGAATTGTGGGAGTTGAAGCTGCCATTACACACCTTGAACCCAGTCCCCAAACTCCTGGGACTGGAATGGACAAGGGGACGGGGAGGGGATGGGGGCAGGGGTGGTGGGGAACAGTGATCCCACCTTGACACAAAGTACACATGGGGAGTCACTGGATTGGATTGTGTCGTCCCCTAAGGAAAACAGTTTGTCATCTTCAGGTGGAAAGATTTAGATCCCTGGGTGACAGATAGGATGGGCAATAGGTAAGTGTGAAACTGAAGCTGAGAGTCAGCACCTTCAGGGGAGGAGAATCAGGGGGAAAAGCAGGAGGAGGATGAATTAATGTTACAATCAATATAGAGAAGGGAATGTGTGGGGCAGTTTGTAATGAAGAAAGATTTTCTGTGACAACTAGAATTGTCAGTTCCAAACTTCTCTTCTGTAATCATAGTGATGACTTGATGATATCAATCCTTGAAGTTTCTATCAAGTCAGCCTCAGTTTTCTCTTTCATGGAAAAAAATATCCCCAGCCTGTTCAATCTATCCAGTTCTGGTATCATCCTTATGGTTTTTTTCTGGAATTTTCTTGTCAGTGTTAAAGGTGTATATGATTAATATTTAGACTCAATTTAATTTGGTTGCAGTGTCTAGTTCGTCAGTTCCAAATTGACCCTCTTACTTTAATTCAAAAGAGACTTAACCATCAGGCAAGACAAGACTCTGAGATAGCAATTAATATCAATGTTTATTTAATCAAAAACGAAAATTGATGAAATACACGAGCGACTTTCACCACCTCAGTTGAGCAACCACCACAGATAGAAATGTGAATCTTTCTCAGGTTCCTGAAGCAACAGCAATTCCCAAACTCCTTCTCCAGGGGCACTCAATATCTCCATGACTCAAGTCCAACTTGCAAATCCCAAAATGACTCATAAATTCCACTCTTAATCCTTGAATTAATATTATCTCGTCTCGAAGCAGACCTGTTGTAAATACAAGTTGATTATTGTTATTATTGGGTTAATTTTACTGGATTTAACTATTGATGTAAACTGTTCCATGGAGCTGTTCAGGATCTTTCCATTATCTGACTTTGGACAAGTTTCCATTCATTCCCTTGTGGGTATCCTGAAACAATAAGGACAGTAGCTGAGAGATTGTTGTTGCCACAGATAATAAAGCAGCAAACAATTATTTTAAACTTAAAACACCAGTACTCTATCACACCAACATTCTATTATTACGCAGGAGAGCCGGAGAAGAGGAGTGCTTTCAATGAATCATAGAATCTCTGCAGTACAGAAGGAGGCCATTCAGTCCACCCGATGGAATATCTTACCTAGGTCCTCTCCCCTGCCCCAGCTCCATAGCCCCACATATTTACCATGGCTGATCAAAGTAAGAAGTCTCACAACACCAGGTTAAAGTCCAACAGGTTTATTTGGTAGCACAAGCCACTAGCTTTCGGAGCACTGATCCTTCATCAGGTGAGTCACCTGACTTTAACCTGATGTTGTGAGACTTCTTACTGTGTTTACCCCAGTCCAACACCGGCATCTCCACATCATAATCAATCAAACACATCTTGGGACAGCAAGACGCAATTTCACATTGTCAAACCAAACTGCACGTCGTTAGGAAACTGCAGCATTCAGTGGAAAACCCACGCAGACACATGGAGAATGTACAAATTCTACACAGACAGTCACCCAAGGGCAGAACTGAATCAATGCCTCATGCGTTGTGAGGTAGGAGTGCTGTGCCGCCCAAACAGGCCTGATTTTGAAAAGAACTGCATCTGCTATCGCGGTGGCACAGTGGTTAGCATTTTTGCTTCAGAGAGCCAGGGATCAGGGTTCAATTCTGGCCTTGGGTGACTTTCTGAATGGAGTTTGCACATTTGGGCATACATGTCGATTTGAGGGTAGTGGCCTCCCAGAGGAGTCCAGTTCAACAATTTCCTCTTCCGATCTCTCTGTCGGCTGTTCCGGTTCATTGGCTGTCTCATTGTGTTCGCTGTTGGCCTATTGGTGTTTGTGAAAGAACTCCCTCTCACCTGATGAAGGGGCAGTGCTCCGAAAGCTTGTGGCCTGAGATACCAAATAACCTGTGGACGTTAACGTGGTGTTGTGAGACTTCTTACTATTCTTGACAGAGGCCAGTGGGTGGTTGTAGAGAGTTGTTTTTCAAACTGGAGATCTGTGACCAGCGGTGTACCTCAGGGATCTGTGCTGGGACCACTGTTACTTGTCATTCATATTAATGATTTAGATGAGAATATAGGAGGCACGGTTAGTAAATTTGCGGATGACACCAAGATTGGTGGTATAGTGGACAGTGAAGAAAGTTATCTCCAATTGCAATGAGATCTTGATCAATTGGGCCAGTGGGCTGGCAGATGGCAGATGGAATTTAATTTAGACAAATGCGAGGTGATGCATTTTGGTAGATTGAACTAGGGCAGGACTTACTCAGACAATGGTAGGGCATTGGGGGACAGTTACAGAATAAAGAGATCTAAGGGTACAGGTTCATAGTTCCTTGAAAGTGGAGTCACAGGTGGACAGAGTGGTGAAGAAGGCATTCGGCATGCTTGGTTTCATCAGTCAGAACATTGAATACAGGAGTTGAGACGTCTTGTTGAAGTTGTATAAGACATTGGTAAGGCCACACTTGGAATGCTGTGTGCAATTCTGGTCACCCTATTATAGAAAGGATATTATTAAACTAGAAAGAGTGCAGAAAAGATTTACTGGGATGCAACCAGGACTTGATGGTTTGAGCTATAAGGAGAGGCTGGAGAGGCTGGGACTTCTTCCTCTGCAGCATAGGAAGCTGAGGGGTGATGTTATAGAGGTGTATAAAATAATGAGGGGCACAGATCAGCTAAATAGTCAATATCTTTTCCCAAAGGTTAGGGTGTCTAAAACTAGAGGGCATGGGTTTAAGGTGAGAGGGAAGAGATGTCCAGAGGGGCAATTGCTTCACACAGAGGATGGTGAGTGTCTGGAACAAGCTGCCAGATGTGGTTGTAGAGGCAGGTACAATTTGTCTTTTAAAAAAGCATTTAGACAGTTATATGGATAAGGTGGATATAGAGAGATATGGGCCAAATGCAGGCAATTGGGATTAGCTTAGAGGTTTAAAAAAATGGCGGCATGGACAAGTTGGGCCGAAGGGCCTGTTTTCATGCTGTAAACATCTATGACTCTATGACAGTCTAGTACTCTGTCCCCAATCCCCTGTGATATAACTTTCTAGATCAGTCTTTTATGCGGTATCTTGTCAAATGCCTCCTGGACGTCTAGATATACCACATCCATATGTTCCTCACTATCCACCTTGCTGGCTGTGTCATCAAACAATTCAAGCAAGTTTGTCAATCATGACTTTCCCTTCCTAAAACCGTGCTGACAGTGATGGATTGGGCTTTGTCTTTCCAAATGCTCAGTCATCTCCTCTTTAATGATTGATTCCAGCAACGTCCCTGTCACAGAGGTCAAGCTAACCAGCCTATACTTTCCTACTTTTTGCCTCTCTCTATTTTTGATTAGGGGTATCACATTAGCGTGTTTCCAATCAGGACCTTTCCAGGATCCAAGGAATTTTGAAATATCCCAACCAATGTATTCACTATCTCTGCTGCCATCTCATTTAATATCCTAGCACGCAAACCATCAGGTCCCCGGGATTTATTTGCCTTTAATCCCATTGGTTTATTCAACAACTTCTCCCTCGTGGTGGTTTTTGCACCAAATTCCTCTGCATTAACTGCAGTTTTTGGACATTTTTTTCATTATTCACTACTGTGGCGATAATGGAAGTGGTTCATCCAGTTTGCTCCCACAGACCAAATATATGCAGGCTAAGCTGATTTGGCAATGTTAAATTGCACAGAATTTAATCCATATTTAGTGGTTTAAATATGTGGCATTATGGGTGGAATGCCCTGTTGGAGAGACTGTGCAAATTCAATGACCCTCTTTAGGAATTCTATGTTGGCCAATTTGTGTTTCAGGTTGTTTGATTTTAGCTAAACACGGGGAATGGTCTACTCTGGGTCGGTGACACTTTGTGGATGAAGTAACTTCCACACTGTCCCCATAGCACCTTCTAACTCTTCACTTGGTCTGGTATTTTCTGACTGTAAATCATTATTTTGCTCCAGATGCTGGTCTAACAGTAGTCATTTTTCTGAGCACAACACACACCCCATCATCTACCCCCTGTTCCCAATGTAGCACAGTCCTGTTCCATATCATTGAGGAAGATAAGATGATAAAAGACTTTAACAAATCGGACACTGAGTGAGTGCTCCCTACTGCGGGGCAATGGCTGCCTGTCCCTTCTAGTGGTCATCCATCTATCCGCCACTCTCCCTCCCACAACAAACAAACACTGGGAGACACACACACACACACACACACACACACACACACACACACACACACACACACACACACACACACACACACGCACAAACTGAGCAGTCACAGGAATGTGGTCAAGATAGTCCTGTCCCATAAAGCCTCACAGTCAAGCTGCATGTTTCAATTATAAATGGGTGGCACAATGGTTAGCACTGCTGCCTCACGGTGCCAGGGACCCATGTTCAATTCCTGGCTCCCCCTGTGTCTGCATGGGTTTCCTCCATGTGCTCTGGTTTCCTCCCACAGTCCAAGGATATACAGGTTAAGTGGATTAGCCATACTAAATTGAGCCTAGTGTCGGGGGTACTAGCTAGGGTAAATACTTGTGGCTATTGGAATAAGGTCTGGGTAGGGTTGTTGGTGCAGACTTGATGGGCTGAATGGCCTCCTTCTGCACTGTGAGATGTCCTGTACTGATACTGATAACTTTGTAAACTTGTTTTACAGGATATTGAAAGAGGAATCAGAGGCAGCAATCTCAAACTTCATGTCACAATCTGACAGAGTCACATTCCTCGGGACCTGAGCATCATCGGCCTTTGAATCTAGAAGGAGAAATGATTGTCGGGTCTGTCGATTTGAAAAGATTTTAAACATCAGTGTGACTGGAAAAGCACCAACACACAGCCACACTCGAGTGAGAGTGTTCCAGTGCACTGACTGAAGAACTTTAACCAGTTACACAGTCTGAATAAATATCACCCCATTCACAGCGGGGAGAGACTGTACTCGTGTTGTTGTGTTCAACTGATTGTCCACCCAAGAGAGAGACAAGGACACCTGCACCATGGAGAAACCATGGAAATGTGTGGACTGTGGAAAGAGATACAAATCTCCGTCTGAGCTGGAAACTCATCGGCGCAGCCACACCGGGGAGAGACCATTTACCTGCTCTCAGTGTGGGGAAGGATTCACTGAGTTATCCAATCTCTGGCCAGACCAGCGAGTTCACACAGGGGAGAGGCCATTCACCTGCTCTCAGTGTGGAAGGATTCAGAGTTTCATCCCAGTGACTGAGACACCAACGAGTCCACAAGTGATTCCAGGGACTGGATTCTGCTGTTACTGTTTCTGTTCTCAGTTACATCCAGGACTGCATTTTGTTCATTCTCACAGTTGGTTAATGGGGACAGTCGGAGAGTTTCTTTCTATGGGACCGGCTGGTCTCATGATTTTGCCTCCAATGGGTTGATGCTCTTTGAGTCTTGTTGCGATTACCTGGTTTTAAATTTCACAAGTGATCACAGAGTGACAGGGTGTGAGGGAGTTCAGAGATAATTAGTCAGCATTTCTGTTTAAAACCCCCCCCCAAATGTCCATCCAATTTCCTTTTGTAATTGTTTATTGTCTCCACTTCCTCCCCCCTCGTAGGCAGCGAGTTCCAGGTCATTACCATTCACTGCATCAAAATATTCTTCCTCACATCCCCCCCTGCATCTCTGACCCAAAACCTTAAATCTGCCTCTCCCTCATCCTTATCCCATCAGCGAATGGGAACAGCTTTTCTTTATTCACCTTATCTAAACCTGTCAGAATCTTGTCCATCTCGTTCAAATCTCCCCTCAACCTCCTTTACTCCAAGAGAAACAACCCCAGCCTGACACCGACAATAAAGAACAAACTAACACAATATGTTAATACCTGAAATCCAATGGGAATGTTTACATTTTGTTTAACAGGTTGTTAAGAAGGCGTACGGTGTGTTAACTTTTATTGGTAGAGGGATTGAATTTCAGAGCCGTGAGGTCATGTTGCAACTGTACAAAACTCTGGTGCGGCCGCACTTGGAGTATTGTGTACAGTTCTGGTCGCCGCATTATAAGAAAGATGTGGAGGCATTGGAAAGGGTGCAGAGGAGGTTTACCAGGATGTTGCCTGGTATGGAGGGAAGGTCTTATGAGGAAAGGCTGAGGGACTTGAGGTTGTTTTTAAAGAGAAGAACAAAGAACAAAGAACAAAAACAGCCTGGGAAACAGGCCCTTCGGCCCAACGAGCCCGCGCCACCATCTTAACATTACCAGTACCCCCTCCACCCATGACCCTTATCTATGCTTATAGCATTCCACATTGAGGGAAACTAATTTAGGGACAATTTATTACCTCCAATCAGCCTAAGAGCACGTCTTTGGGGTGTGGGAGGGGGGAGGAAGTGGAGACAATAAACAATTACAAGGGAAATTGGATGGGCATTTGGGGGGGTTTCAAACAGAAATGCTGACTAAATATCTCTGAACTCCCTCACACCCTTCACTCTGTGATCACTTGTGAAATTTAAAACCGGAGCACCCGGAGAAAACCCACGCAAGCACGGGGAGAATGCGCAAACTCCCACAGACACCAGCCCAAATCCATGTGTCTGCACAGCAAACAGTGATAGTCACTGAGCTGTCGTCTTGCCCAGTATCTGGTCCAGTTTAGGCACACACTAATGACATGAAGCACTAGGCCAATCTCGAACAACCAACAGTAGCCCAAGTACGACCCATCGCGTGTATGCCCCTCGTTGGACAACAAGGCGGACCGACTTAAAACCTGTGAATTAAAAGAGAAAAACATTATTATCATCCCACATCCTTTTACATTACCAGGGACGTCCCAATGCTAATGACCCTTATTTAAAACAATCTCCTATATCCTCCCATCTCCAACCCACTCATGTGCCTGTCTAAGTTACTCTTAAAGGACTCTAGCGTGTTTGCCTCCACCACCTTACTTGGCAGAACATTCCATACCCCCACTACCCTCTGTGTGAAAAACCTCCCTCTAATATCTGTGTTATACCTCTCCCCCCTCACCCTAAGCCCGTGGCCCCTCGTACTGTACGTTTCTAACATAGGAAATAGCTTACCTCTGTTTACTCTATCTATACCCTTCATAATCTTATATACCTCTATTAGATCCCCCCTCAGTCGGCGTCTTTCAAGGGAAAACAGCCCCAATTTGCTCAATCTTTCCTCATAACCCAGCCCTTCCATACCAGGCAACATCCTGGTAAACCTCCTCTGCACTCTCTCCAGAGTCTCCACGTCCTTCCGGTAGTAAGGTGACCAGAACTGGACGCAGTACTCCAAATGTGGCCTAACCAACGTTCTGTACAACTGCAACATTAGACTCCAGCTCTTATATTCTATACCCCTTCCTATAAAGGCTAACATACCATAGGCTTTCTTCACAACCTTCTCCACTTGTACTGCCACCTTCAAAGACTTGTGCACTTGCACTCCCAGGTCCTGCTGCATTTCTATACTCTTTATGGGCTTACCCTTTACCATATAACTCCCCCCTACATTATTTCTCCCAAAATGCATCACCTCACATTTATCTGGATTAAACTCCATTTGCTATATATCTGCCCAGTATACCAGCCTATCAATATCCCGTTGTATTGCCAGACACTGCTCCTCACTGCCTGCCAATCCAGCCATCTTAGTGTCATCTGCAAATTTGCTGCTCACACCACCTACTCCCTCTTCCAAGTCATTTATATACACTACAAAGAGAAGAGGTCCCAGTACTGAGCCCTGCGGCACACCACTAGTGACAGACCTCCTCCTGAAAAAGGACCCTTCCACTACTACTCGCTGTCTCCTGTTGCCTAGCCAGTTATCAATCTATCTAGACACCTGTCCTTGTATCCCATGAGCCTTAATCTTTTCAACCAACCTACCATGAGGGGCTTTGTCAAACGCCTTACTGAAATCCATATAGACGACATCAACGGCTCGTCCTTCATCAACTGTTTTTGTCACCTCCTCAAAGAATTCTACCAGATTCGTAAGGCAAGACTTCCCCTTGACAAAGCCATGCTACGTATCCCTAATGAGATTGCAATGCTCTAAGTGCGCATACATCCTATCCCTAAGAATCCTCTCCATCAACTTACCTACCACTGATGTCAAACTCACCGGCCGATAGTTACCCGGGTTATCCCTCCTACTCTTTTTAAACAACGAAGAAGGTTAAGAGGTGACTTAATTGAGGCATACAAGATGATCAGAGGATTGGATAGGGTGGACAGTGAGAGCCTTTTTTCCTCAGATAGTGATGGCTAACACGAGGGGACATAGCTTTGAATTAAGGGGTGTTAATTATAGGACGGATGTCAGAGGTAGGTTCTTTACTCAGAGGGTAATAAGGGCGTGGAATGCCCTGCCTGTAGCAGTTGTGGACTCGCCAACTTTAAGGGCATTCAAATGGTCAGTGGATAGGCATATGGATAACATTGGAATAGTTTAGGTTAGAGGGTCATTAGATTGGTTCCACTGGTCGGTGCAACATCGAGGGCCGAAGGGCCTGTACTGCGCTGGAATGTTCTAGGATAGAAATTCAGAACAGACAATTCTAGTTTCTATGGAAGATTCTTTCCTCTCTCATTCCCCAAAAGCTGTAAATCTCCATCCCACACACTCTCCCTCCATTCTCACTCTGCTGTATCTAATATTCACCCTCCCAATTCTCCTGAAGGTGCTGATTGACAGATCTATGCTCACTGCTTCCTGTCCAGCACAGGAATCATACATCGCAGGAGCTTCAGTTGGCCATTCAGCCTATCGAACTGCCTCAACCATTCATTGAGAATTGGCTGATCTATCTCAGCACCGTTTCCCAGACTATCCCCCAGATCGCTCGATGTCTCAAAACTTGTAGAATCTTTGCTTCTGTAACCAGTGATCTTGCTGCCAATGGGACACTGTGTGCTGGGAACGCCCCCTCTGAGTCATTGTGACGGCACAATGGAGCCCTGCCTGAATCAGCCAATTGCTCCATGGTAACGTGTGTGGGTTCAGGCGTGCGGACCCGGGATTGTTCCCCCAGTCTGTACACATATTTCATCCAGTTATATAGACATATATCTGTCTGCAGCCTGCATGGAGATTTCCAGCTCTCTGTGTCCAGCACAGGAAGAAATCCCACAACACCAGTTTAAAGTCCAAACAGGTTTATTTGTAGAAAAAGCCACAAGCTTTTGGGACAGCCTGTCCCTTCATCAGGTGGCTGGGAATTCTGATTGTATAAAGGACACAACGACACAAACTCAATTTACACGCATAATGGTTTACAGTTAATCAATTCTTAAAGGTACAGACAGTGTGAGTGGAGAGAGGTTAAAGAGGTTAAAGAGATGTGTATTGTTTCCAGACAGGAAGGTTAGTGAGCCTTTGCAAGTCCAGGCAGTTATGGGGATTACAGATAGTGTGACATGAACCCAAGATCCCTGTTGAGACCGTCCTCATGTGTGCGGAACTTGGCTATCAGTCTCTGCTCAGCGACTCTGCGCTGTCGTGTGTCGTGAAGGCCGCCTTGGAGAACGCTTACCCGAAGGTCAGAGGGTGAATGTCCGTGACTGCTGAAGTGTTCGCCAACAGGAAGGGAACAGTCTTGCCTGGTGATTGTCAAGCAATGTTCGTTCATCCGTTGTCATAGTGTCTGCATGGTCTCCCCAATGTACCATCGCCTCGGAACATCCTTTCCTGCAGCGTATCAGGTAGACAACGTTAGCCGAGTTGCAAGAGTATTTACCGTGTACCTGGTGGATGGTGTTCTCACATGTGATGATGGTATCCATGTCGATGATCCGGCATATCTTGCAGAGGTTGCTGTGGCAGGGTTGTGTGGTGCTGTGGTCACTGTTCTCCTGAAGGCTGGGTAGTTTGCTGCAGACAATGGTCTGTTTGAGGTTGTGCGATTGTTTGAAGGCAAGAAGTGGGGGTGTGGGGATAGCCCTGGTGAGATGTTCGTCTTCATCAATGATACGTTGAAGACTCCGGAGAAGATGTCATAGCTTCTTTGCTCCGGGGAAGTACTGGATGATGAAGGGTACTCTGTCCACCGTGTCCTGTGTTTGTCTTCTGAGGAGATCAGTGCGGTTTTTCGCTGTGGCGCATCGGAACTGTCGATCGATGAGTTGAGTGCCATATCCTGTTCTTATAAGGGCAACTTTCAGCATCTGGAGGTGTCTGTTGTGATCCTCCTCATCTGAGCAGATCCTGTGTATACGGAGGTCTTGTCCATAGGGAATGGCTTCTTTAACATGTTTAGGGTGGAAGCTGGAGAAGTGGAGCATTGTGAGATTGTCTGTGGGCTTGTGGTACAGTGAGGTGCTGAGGTGACCGTCCTTAATGGAGATGTGTGTGTCCAAGAATGTAACCGATTCTGGGGAGTAGTCCATGGTGAGTTTGATGGTGGGATGGAACTTGTTGATATCATCATATAGTTGTTTCAGTGATTGTTCACCTTGAGTCCAAAGGAAGAAAATGTCATCGATGTATCTAGTGTATAGCATCGGTTGAAGGTCCTGTGTGATGTAGAAGTCTTGTTCAAACCTGTGCATGAAGATGTTGGCATATTGAGGTGTGAATTTGGTCCCCATGGCTGTTCCGTGTGTCTGGATGAAGAACTGGTTGTTGAAGGTGAAGACATTGTGGTCCAGGATGAAGTGGATGAGTTGTAAAATTGCAGCTGGAGATTGGCAGTTGTCGGCGTTGAGTACTGAGGCAGTTACAGCAATGCCATCATTGTGGGGGATTTTCGTGTAGAGTGCCAAGCCATCCATTCGATCATTGGTCAAATAAAATATTTGTCTTTCACCAGGATACTGACTTTGTGAGTCTCTGTATTTAGCTGAAGTTTTGGGAAAACATGGTTTTTCCCGAGACAAAGTGTTCTGGTCACAGACATGGGAATTTGAATTGTTTGGTTTGGCCATTGACCTAACTATTGTTGGGAACAATAACTCTCACCTTTGTATCTAAACCCTGGGGTTGCTAAGCAACAGGGGGAGGAAGCATCCAGATTCTATAGACCAATGAAATCTGATGAAGTCAGAGGGTAGAGTGTAATTGGCCAAGGTTTTTAACTGTCAACAGTGACTGATTGGTACAAACGATGATTAGTTATGAACCAATGGAAGGCAGGGAAAGTGAATGTCAGAAATGTATAATTAGAGTGGTATTGGAAAGCTCACGGCCTCAGAGAGTCATTGGATCACCCAATGCCATTTCTCCCTTCGATCATTGGTCAAATAAAATATTTGACTTTCACCAGGATATTGACTTTGCGAGTCTCTGTGCTCTTAGGCTGATTGGTGTAACAAATTGTCCCTAAATTAGTCTCCCCTCAATCTGGTTTCCAATGTGGAGTGCCATAAGCGTAGACAAGGGTCACGGAAGGAAGAGGGAACTCACGATGTTGAAATGGCGGCGCGGGCTCGTTGGGCCGAAGGGCCTGTTTCCCGGGCTGTGTTGTTCTTTGTATTTTGCTGAAGTTTTGGCAATACATTGTCTCTGAAAAACCCTGCTAACAAAAACTAATCGTGTTCTGGTCACGGGATACAAAGTGTTCCCGGACTAACAGTTCAGCCACTTGCCTTATTGCATTTCTTAACAATCTTATAGAAAGTGAGTTCAAAAATTAATAATGAAAAATAAGGAGCTGGCAGATGAATTGAACAAGTATTTTGCCTTGATCTTCACAGTGGAGGATACAGCTCAGAAACAGCTGTAAATCAGAAAACAGAAGTGTGGGATGAACGCTGAAAAATCACAATTACCAGGGAGGTGGTGCTCAGCAAACTGTCGGAGCTGTGGATGATGAGTCCTCGGGTTCTGCTGGGCTTCATTTTTAGGTTTTAACAGAAGTGGCGACTGACATAGGGGATGCGTTGTTTCATTTTCTAAAATTCCCCATCAGGAATGGGATAAAAGGGAACCAGCTGTACTTAGATTTCCAGAAAGCATCTGATAAGATGCCACATCAAAAAAATATTGCAGCAAATAAAAGCTCATGCTGCGGCGATAACATATTGTAATGGATAGAAGCTTTCCAATACCAGTCTAAAGTCATAACAAATTGAACAGCTCCATTTGTAACGTTGCTTTGGGAACATTCTATCCACACCTTATACTGATAAAATATACACATTTTGTGCTTTCATTGTTCCAAAGAATATGGTTCATCTCAATATGCCTTTATCCTATCATGCTCTACAGCAACCTGCTTTTGGCTAAAGAGTACAGATTATTTAAAAATGCAGCTGCATACTTTTTAAAAATTGAAAATACATGTTTAAATCCAAAATACTTGTTCAGATCTCATACTTAATTAAATGACTTACGACATTTATACCGTCTTCCTAGCGAGCAGGAAACAGTGGGCAGAAATGGGTCATTTTCCAGTTTGAGAGAGAGACCTGGGCCAACCTTTCCAGAGTCTGCTCCCTCCCTGGATTCACTTCCTTTCCCTTCAGTTGCTGCAGGTCCCCAGTTTCCCCCAGAATGAGAATAGAAATGGGAAGGGGGGGAAAGAAAGTGTTTTACTCACAGATGTTGGAGACAGGAGGGAGTTTGAGTCTGTCTGAAGCTCAATCCTCATTCACACAAAGCCCACGTTCTGATAGGCTGGAGGACCAGAATCCTTCCGGTCCTCCAGCTCTTCCCATTGGTGAGAGGTGGCCCACGTGCGGGTGTTGTGCAGGGTCCTGGGACAAGGCCGGTGCTCTGACCATTGTCCAGCTCTTCCAGCCTTTCCCGGTGGACTCAGTGCAGCTGGATCTTTTTATTTAAACAATTCACAAATGCAACCCAAAATACATTACAATTTCCAATTACAACCCAAAGTACAATTTTCAATCCAAAACATTGCAATCAAACCATATTATAGTCTCATTATAACAATTATATAAACAACAAATTAATAGAAGCACAATATCAACCACTGATATTCATTATCAATTATCCAAAACTTTCCAAGGTTTCAGCTTTCAGGGCTTCAACTTATGTCCAAGCCACTGGTCTGCACATTCAGGGTTACAAACTATTCCAAACAAATGCCTTTCAATCAAAACACATTATAATTTCACAACAGTATCTCTATAAACAACAACCTCATACAAACACATTATCAACAGCCAGCATACATCGAGCTGGCTGCGACCAGACTTTCTAATGTTACAATCAACTCTCAGTGACTGCAAGCCAGCAAGTTAATATTAACAAAGTACCAACAGCTATCACACCGCTCTTAACAAACAGCTCCCTTTCAAATAGAACAGAGACCGTTGTGAGTTATCTATAGTATGTTTATTTTCATATCATTTAAATAATAAATATTAAATAAAATTTAAATAATCATAAATATTTACATATTTATCCTTCAGTCAACAACACTAAAAACACATCATCTGCTCAGTATCACACTGCTGTTTGTGGGATCTTGCTGTGTGTAAATTGGCTGCTGCGTTTCCTACAATAGTGACCACATTTTGAAAGTATTTCATTGGCTGTAAAGCACTTTGGGAACGTCCTGTGGTTGTGAAAGGCGCTATAGAAACGTATGTGTTTAAATTGAAGGTTTATGCTCTCTGATCTTGTTGTCTGGAACTTAACTGATTTCAGCCGCTCCCAACTTTTAATAAAGTCACTTTGGTTCAGACAACATTTGAACCAATTAAAGCAAAGGCAGAATTTCCTGGATAGTAAATTTAAGAAGTTTATTCAATGGAGAAATTTTATTGAACAACTTTAAGACTTTTACAACTTCATGTGGGTGATCAGTCTGTAGAAGCGTAACCCTCTCTGGCTCCTTTGACAGGAGTTCAGCCTCAGGAGTCTCGCTCCTTCTTTGGCAGTAATTTCCTTGGAATTTGGTCTTGGAGTCTTCGGCTAGCAAGGAAGAACCTTTGGAACCTGTATCTTTATCCCGAAAGTGACCATTACTGAATGTCAGAGTTGGGCCTATTGTTACATGACAATTGATCAATTTGGTCACCAGATTAATTTAGTTGGATCCCTAATTACTTACAGCACCTTTCCTGATTATCTTAGACAGGAATACAACTGTTTCACACCATCCCTTTCATGTTATTCCTATCCCTGGGGCAGCATGGTCACACAGTGGTTAGTACTGCTGTCTCAGGGACCTGGGTTCGATTCCCAGCTTGAGTCACCGTCTGTGTGGAGTTTGCAGTTCTCTCTGTGTCTGTATGGGCTCTGAAAGACATGCTGGTTAGGTGCATTTACCTGAATAGGTGCTTAAATTCACAATATTTTTATTGCAGTGTTAATAAAAGCCTGCCCTGTAACTAAAAAATAAACTTTTATCTGATTCTACACAATTCCTTCAAACCTTGAGGCTAATCAGAGTTTGAAGGTCTCTCTTTCCCATACATTTATCTTCATTGCACATTCTTTACACACACAGCAATTAAACTTACACATTTTTACTGCAAATAAAACTCAGTCTTTTACTATAACTCCTGATTAATTAATTGTAATTCAAGGCTCACTATTTAGTATATGTCGATGACAGATGGTTAATTAATACAGAAATCTTTAATACAAAACAACTTTAATATATTTGATTAATATAAGATTAACTAGTTCAGAGAGGAGGACAGAGGATGCTGCAAACACTCAGCAGGTTGGGCAGAATCCATCAAGAGGGAAAGCAGAGAATTAAAGGATTTGAAACATTAACTTTCTCTCCTTGTAGATGCTGCCAGAGCTGCTGAGTTTCCCCAGAATCCTCATGTTTCAGATTCCAGCATCCGCAGTATTTTGCTTATTTTACACTTGCTTAAAAAAAATCAGGTCACCACAGAGTCACACAGTGCTGAAAAGCACAGAGTCTGCACCAATAATAACTATCTCTAAAGGCACACTCATCCTATTTTCCTTCACACGTCCCATATCGTTGTAGCAGATAATAACTTTCTTTCTTATTCATCTTCAGGGTTGAACAATGAGCCGTATCCTTGGCAGAATGAGGTCCTGTAACCTAGCAACATTAGAAAGTGATTTTTTTTTCAAACAGTTTCTGCAGTTTCTTCAAACGTTTACACATAGTGTTTTTTTCCCAAATATAATCTAGCCTTTACAATATTATCTATTACATCAGTTCATTAATGATTCATGAATCTTGATTCATTTCTGAATTAGTTTCAGGACTGACTTTCAACACAAAAATCAGTACACAGTTAATACAGAAAAGTTACAGAATATGAAACAGCTGCAGGAAGCCACACGTTGGAGGTTAAAAGGCCTTCCTCAATCTTGTTACAGTGAATATATTATGAAAGTGACTTAATTTCAAAACTAAATTTGATTTCCTATGCATACCCACAGTTTACTACAACAGTGGTCAACTTCAAAAGTACTTTACTGGCTGTAAAACACAGTTGGAGATTCAATGGCCATGAGAGGTGCTTTAGAAAAGCAATTCTGTTCAAATGGACTGCTGACTAGGATATATTATACTGAATGTCCTCACCTATATCGCTGATAAAGATGGAGTGTTAATTTTGTTTAATAACCATGTTTTTGACACTGTTTTAAATAGTCTGTGAAACTCCAGACACAGAATTATTTGTTTTAAAACACAGCGAGTTGCTGATCTTGGAGTTTACTGTGTAAACGATGCTGGAAGCTGATTGGACTGTACCTTCCAAAAGGAATCTCGACAGATTCTTGAAAAGAGAATGAAATAGTTCAGCAATGGGTTCAGATGAGTGCAAAGAGCCAGCATGGGCAAAATGGGCCAAATGGACTCCTTCCGTGCTCTACGAGCATTGTGCATGTAGAGTGAGTGGTAATGACCTGGAAACCACTTCCTTCAAGAGGAATAGAAGCAGAGATGATGGAAGCTTTCAACGGGAAAATGGAAATAAATTTACAGGGATTTGGGAATGGAACGAGGTGATGGTTTGATCTACAGAGAGCCAACATGGATTCAATGGGCTGAATGGCCTCAATCCTGACCCTAATGCCTTCTGATCGAAACCGTAATTTCAGCTGCTCCAGTCTCTCCAACTCACTGAAGTCCCTCATCCCTGGACCCATTCTCGTAAATCTCCTCTGCACCCTCTCTAAGAACCTCACATCTTTCCTAAAGTGCGGGACCCATCTATAGGGTTCCATTCTAGAGGGATAGGATTGAACAGCAGGGAGGTTCTGTTCAGTTTGTTTGGAACCAGGGTTAGACTGCACTGGGAGCACTGTCAACATCTGTAATCTCCATTTAGAAAGAGGAAATAGAGCCACTGGAGAAGGAGCAAAGATTCACGAGAATAATCCCAGAACTGAGAGCATTTCACCCTCAGGAAAGGCTGGGGCAGCTTTTCTCCAGAAAAGAGAAGATTGAAGGGTGACCTGAGGGAAGTCTTTAAGATTATGAAGGGGTTCAATAATCCAATAGGGATTTGAGGAGAAACCTCTTTACCCAGCGAGTGGTGAGAATGTGGAACTCACTACCACAGCGAGTGACTGAGGTGAATAACATGAACACATTGAAGGGGAAACTGGATACACACATGAGGGAGAAAGGAATAGAAGGATTTGCTGATGGGGGAGATGAAGGGGGGGGTGGAGGCTCATGTGGAGCATAAATACTGACACAGACCAACTGAGCCGACTGGCCCAGCCCTGTGCTGTAGCCTCAATGGAACAGAGAGAAATGTATTTATTTTAGATCTATCTGTAGTGGTAAGAAAAACACTATTTACTGTCCAGGATAAAATAAATGTTCATCAGCTTCTGTGGATGATTTCAGTGGAAATGTGCTCTCCCAGGCTCAAAGAGCATCATCCCACTGGAAGCAAAGTTGTGAGACCAGCCAGTCCAGCAGAAAGAAAGCCTCTGACCCTCCCACTTCACCCACTGTCAGAATGAACACGGTTCAGTCCTGGGTGTGATTAACAGCACAATCCAACCCCTGTCATCACTTGTGAACTCGCTGGTGTCTCTGCAGGTTGGATGAATCATTGAATCTTTTCTCACACATGGAGCAAGTGAATGGCTTCTCCCCAGAGTGAACCCGCTGGTGTCTGATCACAATTGTTGGATCATTGAAACGCTTCCCACAAACAGAACACTTAAACGGCCTCTCCCCAGTGTGAATTCGCTGGTGTTTCAGCAGGTTGTACGAATAACTGAATCCCTTCCCACACTCAGAGCAGGTGAATGGCTTCTCCCCGGTGTGAACCTCCTGGTGTCTCTGTAGGTGGGATGAGCGAGTGAATCCCTTCCCACACTGAGAGCAGGTGAACGGTCTCTCCCCGGTGTGAACTTGTTGGTGTCTCTGCAGGTTGGATACCACACTGAACCCTTTCCCACATTCAGAGCAGGTGAATGGCTTTCTCCCAGTGTGAATTTGCTCATGTCTCAGCAGGTGGGATATCTGACTAAACCCCTTCCCACACTGACAGCAGGTGAACGGCCTCTCCCCGGTGTGGCTGCGTCGATGAGTTTCCAGCTCAGATGGGGATCTGAATCTCTTCCCACAGTCCCCACATTTCCACGGTTTCTCCATGGTGCTGGTGTCCCCAAGACTCTCCAGCTGAAGCCTCTTCCACACACAGAACACGGGTACAGTCTCTCCCCGCTGTGAATGCTGCAATGTATTTTCAGGCTGTGTAACTGGTTAACGCTCTTTCCACACTCAGTGCACTGGAACACTCAGTGGGGCGTGTGTCTCTCGGTGCTTTCTAGTCACATTGATGTTTAAAGTCTTCTGAACCAGACAGAGCAGGGAAACATTTCTCCTCCTCGATTCAGGGCCAATGATATCCAGGTCCCAATGAATTGAGAGACTATGAGATCTTGATGTGATGTCAGTGTTAAGATTTCTGTCTGTAAATCGTCACCTTCTGATATCCTGTAAAACAAGTTTACAAAAATCATCACTGTCAGTACAGGATAAAATTAAGCATTGACAGTTCTACCTTCTATGGAACACTCTTCCCTCTCTCATTCCCCAAAAGCTGTAAATCTCCATCCCACACACTCTCCCTCCATTCTCACTCTGCTGTATCTAATATTCACCCTCCCAATTCTCCTGAAGGTGCTGATTGAGACTGATTGACAGATCCATGCTCACTGCTTCCTGTGCTGGACACAGAGAGCTGGAAATCTCCATGCAGGCTGCAGACAGATATCTGTCTATATGACTGGACTATAAATGTGTGAATACACAGACTGGATTCACTTCCTTACCCTTCAGTTCATGGACTCGAGTTACCAAAGGTCCCCCCGTGGTGGAAATGACGGAGTGGAAGTATGTAAATAACTATAGTACTATATTATTATCATAGAACCCTACAGTGCAGAGAGAGGCCCTTTGGCCCATTGAGTCTGCACTGACCACAATCCCACCCAGGCCCTATCCCCATATACTATACCCACTAATCCCCCTAATCTACACATCTCTGGGCACTAAGGAACAATTTCTTAGCACGGCCAATCAACCTAACCCGCACATCTTTGGACTGTGGGAGGAAACCGGAGCACCCGGAGGAAACCCACGCAGACATGGGGAGAATGTGCAAATTCCACACAGACAGTGACCCGAGCCCAGAATCGAACCCAGAACCCTTATTATTAATTTTAGTTTTGTAAATGTCATTACAGGCCATGCAATAACTTACCTAAAGTGTACTGTGAGAGAAGAGAGGCAGAGATATCACAAAAACCATGGTTAAACGAGACATGTGGTAAATGTGAAGAATTCGATTGACCAGGAAGTTTTAACCTTAATATTTTCACTGAACACAACGGGGCAAAAAAAAAAGTAATAAAATGTATGGAGGGGGTTTTATTAACAAACCCTTGTGATTAATATTAAAGAGGAAGGTCTTAGGCTGCAGGAAGATATTGACAGGTTGGTCAGATGGGCTGATCAGCAGCAGTTGGAATCTAACCCTAAAAAGTGGAAAGTGATGCACTTTGGAAGATGAAACAAGACAAGGCAGAACACTGAGTCAGAGGAACAGAGGGATCTGGGGTCAGGACATTTACCTTTATCAATTGTGGCATAGATTGTAAGAGCAGGGAAGTCACAATGGAGTTGTACAAAACATTGGTTAGACCACCACAGCTCTGATCACCTCACTATAGGAAGGATGTGATAACACTGGAGGGGGTCAGAGGAGGTTCACCAGGATGTTGCCTGGGCTGAGATGTTTCCGCTATGATGTGGTGTTTGGAGTCTGGAGTCTGGACTACACTGATTGGGAGGGTAATAGAAATAGAAAACCTCACAACCTTTAAAATGTGGATGAACACTCAATGTCAAAACAAGCCTATGGGTCAAGTGCTGGAAAGTGGGGTTAGTGCAGATTGGGTACTTTGTCAGTGCATTCTCGACGGGCTGAAGGGCCTATTTGTACTGTATAACTCTGTCTCCATAACTATGAGGGCATCTAGCAAGTAATTAAAAACAGACAGTAAGAGCAGAAAAGAGAGACCAAAGAACATCAGTCCCTTAAAGAATAAGGTTGGGGAAATTATAACAAGGAACCTGGAAATGGCAGAGAACTTACATAAATTCTTTCCAGCAGCTTTTAGGTGGCAGACACAAATAGCTTTCCAAATATATTAAGTAAACAAGACGCAAAAGAAAATAAATACAATAACTATGTGGACTAAAAATATGTACAGTACACAGACTGGATTCACTTCTTTTCCTTCAGTTCATGGAGTTGCCAAAGGTCCTCCTTGGTGGAAATATGTTAATAGCTATAGTACTATATCACTGTCTGTATGGAGTTTGCACATTCTCTCCATATAGGGGAAGTTGTGTGTGGAACCGGAAGAGATTGGAGAGGCATTGAACCATTATTTCTCTTCGGTGTTCACGCAGGACGATATGAATGTAGCTGAGGAGGTCACTGGGGTGAAGGGGTGTAAAATAGAAAGTATTGTAGTTGATACAGAGGATGTGTTGGATATTCTAGATGGGTTGAAAATAGATAAGTCCCCTGGTCCAGACGGGATTTACCCTAGGATTCTATGGGAGGCAAGAGAGGTGATTGCAGAGCCACTGGCTCTGATCTTCAGGTCGTCGTTGGTCTCTGGTATAGTACCGGAAGATTGGAGGACAGCGAATGTTGTCCCATTGTTTAAGAAGGGGAGCAGAGACTTCCCTGGGAATTATAGACCAGTGAGTCTTACTTCTGTAGTGGGCAAGGTTTTAGAAAGAATTATTAGGGATAGGATTTATAGTTTTTTGGAGAGTAATGAATTGATTAGAGATAGTCAGCATGGTTTTGTAGCGGGAAGGTCGTGCCTTACTAACCTTATTGAGTTCTTTGAGAAGGTGACCAAAGAGGTGGATAGGGGTAAGGCAGTAGATGTGGTATATATGGATTTTAGTAAGGCGTTTGATAAGGTTCACCATGGTATGCTTCTGCAGAAAATGCAGATGTATGGGATTGGTGGTAATTTAGGTACTTGGATCAGGAATTGGTTAGCAGATAGGAGACAGAGGGTGGTGGTTGATGGTAATTATTCATCATGGAGTTCGGTTACGAGTGGTGTGCCTCAGGGATCTGTTTTGGGGCCACTGCTGTTTGTAATCTTTATTAATGATCTGGATGAGGGTATAGTTGGGTGGATTAGTAAGTTTGCTGATGACACCAAAGTCGGAGGTGTGGTAGATTGTGAGGAAGGGTGTCGAAGTTTGCAGGGTGACTTGGACAGGTTGCAGAGCTGGGCCGCGAGGTGGCGGATGGAGTTTAATGCGGAGAAGTGTGAGGTAATCCATTTCGGTAGGAATAACAGATGTGTTGAGTATAGGGCTAACGGGAGGACTTTGAATAGAGTGGAGGAGCAGAGGGATCTAGGTGTATGTGTACATAGATCCCTGAAAGTTGGGAATCAAGTAGATAAGGTTGTTAAGAAGGCGTATGGTGTCTTGGCGTTTATTGGTAGGGGGATTGAATTTAGGAGTCGCAGCGTCATGTTGCAACTGTACACAACTCTGGTGCGGCCGCACTTGGAGTACTGTGTGCAGTTCTGGTCCCCACATTACAGGAAGGACGTGGAGGCTTTGGAGAGGGTGCAGAGGAGGTTTACCAGGATGTTGCCTGGTATGCAGGGGAGGTCCTATGAGGAGAGACTGAGGGATTTGGGGTTGTTTTCACTGGAAAGAAGGCGGCTAAGAGGGGATCTTATAGAAACATATAAGATGATTATAGGTTTAGATAGGGTGGATGGTGATAGCCTGTTTCCTCGGATGGAGAAATCTAGCACGAGGGGACATGGCTTTAAATTAAGGGGGGGTAGTTATAGGACGGATGTCAGGGGTAGGTTCTTTACCCAGAGGGTGGTGAGGGATTGGAATGCCCTGCCTGCTGCAGTTGTAAATGCGCCTAGTTTGGGGGCATTTAAGAGATTGGTGGATAGGTTTATGGACGAAAAGGGATTGGTTTAGATTAGTGGGTCAATGTTTTTTTTTAAAAATAAGACTGGTCGGCGCAACATTGTGGGCCGAAGGGCCTGTTCCGCGCTGTTATGTTCTATGTTCTATGTTCTATATCTGCATGGGTTTCCTCTGGGTGACCAGGTTTCCTCCCACAGACCAAAGATGTGTTTGCGAGTTGGGTTGATTGGCCCGAGTAAATTGCCCCTTACTGTCAGGGGGACTAGCTAGGGTAAACGCATGGGGTTTTGGGGAAAGGGCCTGGGTGGGATTGTACTCAGTGCAGACTCAGCCTGCCGTACAGCCTCCTTCTGTAGGATTCTATGAACTATCACCAGAGAAACAAATAGGACTAAAGTAAGTCCCTTATCAGCACAGCATCCAGAAGGAGGCAGTAACGATCACCTTCAGAAAGATGCCACAGGCATGTGGAGGTTCTATCTTTTGTACAATGAATCTGAATGTATTAAAGGTTGTGTTGAGAATCAGAACAAAGATTTGGTTGGAAGTTGCAGATTCCAGGGATGAAGAGAAGTAATTGATTATAAGATTAACGAGTGAACGCAGTTTAACTTTGGGACAGGAATTATAAGTTTGATTTGTAGATTTTTAAAAAACATTCAAGCGAATTAACTGGAATAGTTCCTCAACATTAGAAATGTTCAATTATCTAAAAGGTTAGAATTATGCATGAAAAAACTTTAAGAATAAAAATTTAACCCTGTAATAAATTGTGAAGTTGCTGGTGCCTTGGCAGGTTGCATACCAAAGTGAATCTCTGTCCAGACTGAGAGCAGCTGAATGATCTTTCCCGATGTGAAAGATCGCTGGTGTATCTGCAGGCAGGATAACTGACCGAGTCCCTGACCACACATGGAGCAGAACACTGGCCTGTCCCTGCGGTGAACCCACTCACGTGCCTTCAGGTTGGCTGACTGAATGAATGCCTTCCCCCACACAGAGCAGAGGTACGGCCTCTCCCTGTGTAAACTTGCTGGTGAATCTTCAGATGGCTTGAATCAGTGAATCCTTTCCCACACACAGCAGGTGAATGGCCTCCCTCCGGTATGAACTTGCCAGTGTCTCCGTAGGGTGGATGCTTCACAAATCCTGTCCCACACTCACAGCAGATGAAAGGCCTCTCTCCAGTGTGACCCCAATGAATTTTCAGTTCAGAGGGCAACCGGAATCCCTTCCCACAATCCCCACATTTCCTGGGTGGTGCAGTTCACCTTGTGATTCTCCAGGTTTGACAACCAGTTCCGGTCTAGTCCAAGCACACAGAACACATCTACTTTCTCTCCCTGCTGTGAACGATATGATGAATTTGCAGGCTGTGTCATTGAAGAAAGTTCTTTGCAGATGCAGTGCACTGGATCACTTTCACTCATGTGTGTGTTTCAATGCTTGAACAGTCAGTGTGACATTTAAAATCTTTTGACACTGACAGAACAGTCAAAATCTTCTCTGTGCAGACTGAAGATATTCAGCTCCTCACAATCAAGTTACTCAGTCACGTCTTGATGTGATGTTTGTCCTGAAATTTCTGTCTGCAAGTCTCCAACATTTAACATACTGTAAAAGGAGTTTTTAAAAAGTCATCACAGTCAGCACAAGATAGAAATTCAGAACAGACAATTCTAGTGTCTATGGAACATTCTTTCCTCTCTCATTTGCCCTAAACGCTGTAAATCTCCATCTCACACACTCCCTCCATTCTCACTCTAATAATCACCTAATTCTCCTGAAGGTGCTGATTCAGGCTGATTGACATTTGCTAACTGGCAACATCCTGTTCAGGAACAGAGGTCAGAACAAACAGGAACTGGAATAGACAAGGGTCATGAGTGGAGAGGAGGCTCAATGTTGAAACGGCAATATGGGCTCGTTGGGCCCATGCTGTGTTGTTCTTTGGATTAGTCCATTCATTCCATCTGCTGTAGTATCACTAACTCTCTTGTCATTAGAAAATGTGTCTACCACATCCTTGAAAATATTCAATGATCATCAGCCTCCACTGGTTCCCATCTTTCCTCTCTCTCATTCTCCAAAAGCTGTAAATCTCCATCCCACACTCTCCCTCCATTCTCACTCTGCTGTATCTAATATTCACCCTCCCAATTCTCCTGCATGAAGCAGCACCCTCAGATCGACAAATCCATGAACACTGCTTCCTCTGCAGGACACAGAGACCTGACAATCTTCATACAGGCTCCAGATAATCTTTTGTCTATATTACTGGATTAAAAATGTGTGGAATAAACAAACTTGATTCATTTTCTTCCCTTCAGTTCCTGCAAGTCAACAATTGAAGCCCATAATAGGCTAGTGGGTCATTGTTTTTGTAACTGGTCGGCGCAACATCGTGGGCCGAAGGGCCTGTTCTGCGCTGTAATGTTCTATGTTCTATAATGAGAAAAGAAATGGAAGGGGAAGAATATAGAATTCTTGATACAGACTGCTACCTGTATATGTTTACTGAACATGAGACATGTGTCATATACGTAGTATTCCTTGAACAGAAGTATAGGGGTGATCTAAGGAAGAAATGTATATAGGCAGTAGAACCATAGAAAATTACAGCTCAGTTTGTGGTCATAACTGGGAATTCACTGCCTTTGATAGAAATCACAACAATATTTAACAGATTTAAATTAGAAATGTATTTGAAAGATAAATTAACTTGCAGGAGAACAGGGATATTTGGCTGTGTGTCTGGACATACATAATGTAACTAAAGTACTATATTACAAGACTAGAAATAGGCATAAGTATATTTTATTACAGAACCACAAATAATATATCTAATCTGTACAACATAACAATACTAGACATATGTCTGTCCTGTATTAATTTACTGTCTCCTTAAATGTCAGCCACCCCCTGGGGAAACCAGCCCTTTAATTGTGAACATTAGGAAAGAGCCCATCCTTTTATCCAGACCAATAAATGTGTCAGGCTGAGGGAGCAAAGGCTGTCAATGTCTTTCAGAGAGAGAGAGAGAGACCTGGGCCAACCTTTCCAGAGTCTGCTCCCTCCCTGGATTCACTTCCTTTCCCTTCAGTTGTTGCAGGTCCCCAGTTTCCCCCAGAATGAGAATAGAAATGGGAAGGGGGGGAAAGAAAGTGTTTTACTCACAGATGTTGGAGACAGGAGGGAGTTTGAGTCTGTCTGAAGTCAGAGAGACAGAAGCAGCTTCACTGGGCAGCAATCAGCAGCTCATTGTCTAACTTCCGCATTCACACAATGGGGGAGCTCTGATTGGCTGGAGGACCAGAGTCCTTCCGGTCCTCCAGAGTTCCCATTGGTCAATCCCCCCGCAGACGGACAATGAGGGGCGGAGCCTCACGTGAGTGTGGGCGGGACTTTTCCCTGCAGCCGCGCTGAGCTGCTGTCCAATGGGACAGCGCACCGGCCTTGTCCCGGGCCCCGCCCATGTGCCAGCCCTGACCAATGGGAAGAGCTGGAGGACCGGAAGGACTCTTATCCTTTAGAACAGAAGAAAATGAAGGTTCAGGAAGAGGCCGTTTGGCCCTCCAAGCCTGCACTCACCATACTGCCCCACTCAGCCATAATTCTCCATTCCCATCCTATTCATGTACTTGGCAAAATGACCCTTAAAAATCACTTCCACTCCCTCCCCCGGCACTGAGTACCCAGCACCCACCACCCTCTGTGTAAAAAACCTGCCTCGTACATCTCCTTTAAACCTCGCCCCTCGCACCTTACATTGACGCTTCCACCCTGGGAAAAAGCTTCTGATTCTACACTCTGTCCATGCTTCTTATAATCTTGTAGACTTCTATCAGGTCACCCTTCAACCTCCATCGTTCTAATGAAAACAAACCAAGTTTCTCCAACCTCTCCTCACAGCTAATGCCCTTCATACCAGGCAACATCCTGGTAAATCTTTTCTGTACCCTCTCCAAAACCTCCATATCCTTCTGGTAGTGTGGCGACCAGAATTGAACACTATATTCCAAGTGCGGGCTAATTAAGGTCCTAGAAAGCTGCAACGTGACTTGCCAATTTTTAAACTCAATGCCCCAGCCAATGAAGTCAGGCATGCCGTATGCCTTCTTGACGACCTTCTCCACCTGCATTGCTGCTTTTGGTGACCTGTGTACCTGTACACCCAGATCCCTCTGCCTATCAATACTCTTCAGGATTCTGCCATTTACTGTATATTTCCTAATTGTATTAGACCTTCCAAAATGCATTACCTCTAGCCGATCAGAGTGCAAATGTATTGAGGTTTACAGCATGGAAACAAGCCCTTGGGCCCAACTTGTCCATGCCGCCCTTTTTTCATCAACTAAGCTAGTCCCAATTGCCTGCATTTGGCTCATATCCCTCTATATCCATCTTACCCATGTAACTGTCTAAAAGCCATTTAAAATACAAAATTTTATCCATCTCTACTACTAGTTCTGGCAGCTTGTTCCAGACACTCACCACCCTCTGTGTGAAAAGCATTGCCCCTCTGGACCTTTTGTATTTCTCCCCTCTCACCTTAAACCTATGCCCTCTAGTTTTAGACTCCCCAACTTAGGGAAAAGATATTGACTATCTAGCTGATCGATGCCCCTTATTATGGATTCCACAAGATAATCCTTAAATTTCCTGCGTTCCGGAGAAAATTTACTCTTGGTAGTGTTGACAAGCAGAGAGATCTCGGTACATGTGCATAGATCCCTGAAAGTTGGCACCCAGGTTGATAAGGTTGTTAAGAAGGCGTACGATGTGTTAGCTTTTATTGGTAGAGGGATTGAATTTCGGAGCCGTGAGGTCATGTTGCAACTGTACAAAACTCTGGTGCGGCTGCACTTGGAGTATTGCGTACAGTTCTGGTCGCCACATTATAAGAAGGATGTGGAAGCAGTGGAAAGGGTGCAGAGGAGGTTTACCAGGATGTTGCCTGGTATGGTGGGCAGGTCTTATGAGGAAAGGCTGAGGGATTTAAGGTTATTTTCGTTAGAAGAAGGTTAAGAGGTGACCTAGGGTAGACAGTGAGAGCCTTTTTCCTCGGATGGTGATGGCTAACATGAGGGGACATAGCTTTAAATTGAGGGATGTTAATTATAGGACGGATGTCAGAGGTAGGTTCTTTACTCAGAGGGTAGTAAGGGCGTGGAATGCCCTGCCTGCAGCAGTTCTGGACTCGCCAACTTTAAGGGCGTTCAAATGGTCAGTGGATAGGCATATGGATAACATTGGAATAGTTTAGGTTAGAGGGTCATTAGATTGGTTCCACTGGTCGGCGCAACATCGAGGGCCGAAGGGCCTGTACTGCGCTGGAATGTTCTATGTTCTATAATAGTCCCAGTCTGTCCAGCCTCTCCTTATAACTCAAGCCATCAAGTCCTGTTAGCATCCCAGTAAATCTTTTCTGCACTCTTTCTAGTTTAATAATATCATTCCTATAATAGGGTGACCAGAATTGTACACAGTATTCCAAATGTGGCCTTACCAATGTCTTGTACAACTTCAACAAGACATCCTAACTCCTGTATTCAGTGTCCTGACCAATGAAACCAAGCATGCTGAATGCCTTCTTCACCACTCTGCCCACTGTGACTCCACTTTCAAGGAGCTATGAACCTGTACCCCGAGATCTCTTTGTTCTGTAACTCTGCCTAAGGCCCTACCATTAACTGAATAAGTCCTGCCCTGGTTCAATCTACCAAAATGCATCACCTCGCATTTATCTAAATTAAACTCCATCTGCCATTCATCAGCCCAATTGATCAAGATCCCATTGAAACCCTAGATAACCTCTTCACTGTCCACTATGCCATTAATCTTGGTGTCCTCTGCAAACTTATTAACCACGCCTCCTAAATTCTCATCCAAATCATTTAAATAAATTACAAATAACATGTGGACCCATCAATAATCCCTTCTGGTCACAGGCCTCAGTTCGAAAAACAAACCTCTGCTCTCTGTCATCAAGCTAATTTTGTGTCCATTTGGCTCCATCACCCTGGATCCTGTGAGATTTAACCTTTTGCAACAACCATGTGGTACCTTGTCAAAAGCCTTGCTAAAGTCCATGTAGACAACATCAACAGCACTGCCCTCAAAGCTTCTTAGTTACTCCTTCAAAAAAACTCAATCAAATTTGTGAGACAAGATTTCATAGAATCATGGAACCCTACAGTGCAGAAAGACACCCTTCGGCCCATCGAGTCTGCACCGACCACAATCCCACCCAGGCCATATCCCTATACATTATTACCCACTAATCCCTCTAACCTAAGCATCTTAGGACACTAAGGAGCAATTTTAGCACGGCCAATCAACCTAACCCGCACATCTGTGGACTGTGGGAGGAAACCAGAGCACTCAGAGGAGACCCACGCAGACACGAGGAGAATGTGCAAACTCCACACAGACAGTGATCCAAGCCGGGAATCAAACCCTGGAGCTGTGAAACAGCAGTGCTAACCACTGTGCTACCATGCCACCCCGATTTTCCACTCAAAGCCATGCCGACTGTCTCTAATCAGTCCCTGCCTCTCTAAATGCTGGTAGATTCTGTCAGAATATTTTGTGTAATGAATTGCCTACATATCCACTCTCCCATTGCCTGCTGTCTGTTCGAGGGAGGATATTTTTAATCCCAACCATGTGATTGACCATTTTTCTTTATGGCAAAGCTAAACTGCAAAGGTTCATTTGAATTAACTTCCAAGATATGGGTGGCATAATGGTTTGCACAGCTGCCTCATACGCCAGGGACCCAGGTTCAATCCTGGCCTTGGGTCGCTGTGTGGACTTTGCACATTCTCCCATTGTCTACATTGGTTTCCTTCCACAATCCAAAGAAGCGCAAGTTAGGTGGATTGGCCATGCTAAATTGCCCCTTAGCAGCAAGGGGATTAACTGGGTAAATACGTGGGGATATGAAATATATGGAACCTGTGTGGGATTGTTGTCAGTGCAGGCTCAATGGATCTAATGGCCTCTTCTGCACAATGAATATTCTATATCATCCCAATGTAATCTAGTAACTTATTCCTTCATTAATAATGGAACACCACTTTTGTATCCTCCCATCTTGCTGAAGATCCTACCGTCAGTAATTTTGAGTTGCCAGTCCTACCCCTTCCACAACCACATCACTAAGTAAGTGTTGATGGCAGAATAAAGGACAGCTCTGCCTGGAAGCAAAACAAATGCAGACTGGCACTTGGCAAAAAAAATTAATCAAAACGGACGAGAGAGTTCAGGGTGTGAAGTTGTTGAACTCAATGTTGAGTTCAGAAGGCTGTAAAGTGCTTCATTGGAAGATGAGGGGCTGTTTGTCCAGCTTGTGTTGGGCTTCTCCGGAACATTCCAGCAGGCCGAGGACAGAAATGTGAGTGTGAGAGTAAAGTGGTGAATCCGAATGGCAAACAAGCGGGAGGTCAGGGGTCATGCTTGTGGACTGGGTGGAGGTGTTCCACAAAGAGGGCAGGGAACAGGCTACAGATAGAACATAGAACATAGAACACAGAGTGCTGTGGGGAAAATTTAGAAAAGGGTGGCCAAATTCTGACATCTAAAATCTCAGACTATTCAAAAACTCGCAAAAGGCAATGTCTCTGTTCAAAAAACGTAACAACATTTATTTTAAAACATAAAAAGTCCAACAGGGCAGGCAAAACATAAACATACAGCCATTCGGGGATCTCCAAAGGGTTAAACAGCTCAGGTTCAGAACTGAAAAATCTTTCCAAAAGATCTGAGGCACTCAGCCACAATACAGAATGATTATAGATTTTCTTATCTATAAATTACACCTCCCTGAGCTTAGAATCAATTTAATTGAACAGTTTCACATCAATACATTCTCTGTCAGATACCTCAGCCATCTGTAAGCCTGCCGCTCAGCAATAATAGTAATTGATTGGCTCATTTAATTCAGACTTAACTCCCAATTTGGCTAAACTGAGTTCCTGGAATTGAAGTGACGACAGACACAGAAGCCAAAAATGAATGTTCCCGTAGGTTTGTTGCTGAAAGAAGCAGACACGTAACTCTGGCCCTAGAGCTGTGTCTACTTTAGTCTGGACAATGAAAGCTACCTGTTCACTAAGTTGTAACGTTGTCCCATGTATGAAACATAATTCTGCTTAGCTAATGATTTTCCCCAACCCTGTGGCTCTAAACTTGTGATCTCTACTATCATTCCTTGCAGCAGTGGTTTTTAGCTGAAGTAAACAATATATTAAAATACATTTATTGCTTTATATAATTTAAAATCATGTTTACTTGTCTTAACACTGTTACTGCATTCACATATGAGTAAAGTGTCCATATTAACTTGTTATAAAGAATCATTTCATTGCTTCCTTGCTATCTGTGTGTGAATCTCACTAACTTATTTGAAATTCCCTTCTACAAACCTTCTTCTCCAGTGAAGGAGGTTTTTCTCGGAGGCTAAGTATTGAGCTGAGTTCAGCTCATACAAAGATTTGTGAAAGACAGTCTATTGGCTAAAGAATTTCTTTATTGATCAACGTGTGCTGGGAGGGAGGTAGCTGGGGCAGTTCCACTCCTTTCGAAAGTCACAATACATTGGTTGGAGAGTTATACTATTTCAAAAGTTCATTTCACCCACCCAATCTGTCATCCTAACTGGATGCTCCAATCATATTAGTACATATTACTTACCTCACATATTATTTACCTTGGCCAATAGCATCCTACCCTCTGGCAGAGTGGGAATTCATTGGTCTGTAGAATCTGAAAGTTTCTGCCCACTGTTACTTAGCAACTTTTACTTACATAGGTCCATAGGGTTCAAAGGTTACTTTCTCACTGTCTCTTAGCAACTTCTATTATGTAGGCTATAGGGTCAAAAGTTCCTTTCCCACTCCTTATTGGGCCGAAGGGCCTGTTTCCTGTGCTGTGTTGTTCTTTGTACTCTTTGCTAAGCAATCCCTTATTAGTAAAAAATGAATAAACCTATTTATTCTAATGTCTGGGAAGCTTATACTTTCTATATCTCATTGTGATAAAAACTGTGCTCTGAGGCTTCATTGTTCTGGTCTGTCTCATTCAGCTTTTATCCCATTATGCTTGAGGGTAGTTGGCACTTTGGCCAAGTTGTACATGTTAATGCAAAACATTCAAAAATACATGTTTAAATTCTCTAACTGTGGTTATATGTGTCTCTATGCAAATAGAACCTGTGTTTAATATAGGTATAAGGCACATTGAGATCCTTATTCTACCTTAGTATTCTACCTCTGTTTTAGTAATCTTTATTAATTTTAGTCCCAGAATATTCTGAACCCTCCAACACTATAACTCCACAATTGCCAACTAATTCTGCCTGCCTTTCTACAGAACCTAAAGGAATATGGAGTGAGCAGAAAAAAACTTGGGTCACTTCACATAATTTTTAAAAAACTTCTTTAACAACAAAACAAACTTGATTTTAAACTTCATCCATTAATTCTTTTGTTACATTCCTCAATCTAATTATTTTAATTTGATCAGTTTTTCTTCGGGATGGGTAACATAAGAACATAAGAAATAGGAGCAGGAGTAGGCCATCTGGCCCCTCGAGCCTACCCCGCCATTCAATAAGATCATGGCTGATCTGTCGTGGCTCAGTTCCACTTTCCCGCCCCCTCCCCATAACCCTTAATCCCCTCTCTTATCAAAAACCCATCAACCCGCTTCTTAAAAATATTTAGCGAGGCAGCCTCCACCACTTCAACGGGCAGAGAATTCCAGAGATTCACCACCCTTTGAGTGAAGAAGTTCCTCCTCAACTCCGTTCTGAACCGCCCCCCCTTTATCTTGAGGCTGTGCCCCCTAGTCCTACTGTCTTTTTTGAGCGGGAAGAGTCTTTCCACCTCTATCCTATCCATCCCATTCATCATCTTATACGTCTCAATGAGATCTCCCCTCATTCTTCTAAACTCTAACGAGTACAAGCCTAGTTTATTCAGCCTCTCCTCATAGCTCAACCCCCTCAACTCCGGTATCAGCCTAGTAAACCTCCTCTGCACTCCCTCCAAGGCCAAAATATCCTTGCGCAGGTGCGGCGCCCAAAACTGCACAGTACTCCAGCTGCGGCCTCACCAATGCCCTATACAGCTGCAGCAAGACCTCCCTACTTTTATATTCAATCCCCCTCGCTATGAAGGCCAGCATCCCATTCGCCTTCCTGACCACCTGCTGCACCTGCAGGCTGGGTTTTTGCGACTCATGCACAAGGACCCCGAGGTCCCTCTGCACCGTCGCCTGCTGCAGTTTTTCGCCCCGTAAGTAATAGTCCTTCCTACCATTCTTCCTACCAAAGTGGACCACCTCACACTTGCCAACATTAAATTCCATTTGCCATTTCCTGGCCCATTCGCCCAGCCTATCTAGATCCTTCTGCAGACTCTCCACACCCTCCGCACAATTTGCCTTTCCCCCAATCTTGGTGTCATCAGCAAATTTCGACACCCTACACTCGGTTCCCTCCTCCAGATCATCTATATAAATGGTAAATAGCTGAGGCCCCAGCACCGACCCCTGGGGCACCCCACTAGTCACCAACCGCCAATCCGAATAGCACCCATTGACCCCCACTCTCTGCCTCCTATTTGACAACCAATCCTCTATCCACGCTAACACCCTACCCCCAACTCCATGTCCTCTGACCTTCTGCAGTAACCTCTTGTGAGGTACCTTATCAAACGCCTTCTGAAAATCCAGAAAGACCACATCCACCGGCTCTCCTCTATCCACCGCCCTAGACACATCCTCATAGAACTCCAGTAAATTTGTCAGACACGACTTCCCTTTAAGGAAACCGTGTTGCGTCTGCCCTATCAAGCAATTCCCTTCAAGATGCCTCGCAATTTCCTCCTTAATGACGGATTCTAACATTTTACCTACCACAGACGTTAAACTAACCGGCCTGTAATTCCCCGCCTTTTGCCTGGCACCCTTCTTAAACAACGGCGTAACATTAGCCGTTTTCCAATCCTCCGGCACTTCCCCGGAATCCAGTGACGTCTGGAAAATAACCACCAAGGCATCCACTATCACCTCCGCCATTTCTTTCAGAACCCTCGGATGCATTCCATCCGGTCCTGGGGACTTGTCCACAATCAGCCCCTCCAGTCTGTCGCGCACCACCTCTCTAGTAACAGTAATGTCATTAAGACCCTCCAGTCCTACCACCTTTCCATCGCTAACACCCGGCAAATTATTCACGTCCTCCTCCGTGAAGACAGAAACAAAAAAGTTATTCAAGACCTTAGCCATATCCCCATCCCCTACCACTAGGTCCCCTTTCTCATCCGCTAAGGGACCAACGTTCACCCTAGCCAGCCTCTTCCTTTTTATATATTTATAAAAACTCTTGCTATCCTTTTTTATATTAAGCGCTAGCCCAGCTTCATAGTTTCTCCTACCCTTCTTTATCAACTTCTGTTCTTTATAAACTGGTTCACTTGTTTTGTTAATTCTACACAGGCTCGGAGATTCAGATCCCAGACTCGATCATCCTTATCCTTTTCCTCCTTTTGCCACCACTCTCTGTTTTGTGGGAGGGTCGTGGGGATTCCAATCAGACCTGTTCATTTTATCACAAAAGTTCAATACTGCGGATGCTGGAATCTGAAACAAAAATAAAAAATGCTGGAAAATCTCAGCAGGTCTGACAGCGTCTGTGGGGAGAGAACAGAGCCAATGTTGAGTCAGAGGCTCTTATGAAATGTCATCAAGACTCAAAATGTTGGCTCTGTTCTCTAATCAATTTTATCCAGAAGTTTCTTGTTCTTAGTTTCCAAATGGCAGGTAAGAGAGCTGCCCAGTCCCCACTCCAGCTCTGATTTTTCACTGGCCATGCCCGGGTAGGATTATAACCATTAGAATCTACTCTCCGAGATCCGCTTTTCAGTTCAGTGCTACTCGGAATATCCCATCATTTCACTGATTATCAGGTCACAAGTCCCTCACAGTTCAAATCACAAATTTATGATAAAATAATGTGAACAATGCCTGAGAACGCTTCTTAACTTCTTCACTAACTACCCACCACTGTTTGTTGATTGGTCAGACTCCCTTTTTACAGATTCGGGTATCTCAGCTGCTGAACACCAGCCTGTCCTGGAATAAGTTTAATTCCAACTCATTCTGAGTAAATATTCTCACCGGGTCCTCTGTCAGTTCCCTGCTGAGCAGCTTTAATGGTTCCTGATTGCAGAACTTTACTTATTTTTTGACATAGTGAGCTGTTCTGATCTGCCTGAAAGCAGATCCAATAGTATCTTTCCAAAGGGCAAATTCTTGAGGGTTACTCAGAAATTTCACCTGCTCGAGTGCTCAGAGGGCCAACATGGACACGATGGGTGGCACGGCCTCCTTCTGTGTTCACTCGGCTTTGTTTGCAGTTGCATTGTCACAATGCTATCCTGCTGCTACGTGGCTACCTCTGCCCTTAACTCATCGATCTTGTTTGTAATACTCCTTGCACTTCAGTATAAACAATTTAACCCTGTCAATTTCCCTTGCTGGACACTTTTTAAACTTTGTTTCTGTAATTCCACATCTTCAGTGTCACCAGCTAATGTTCTATCTCCGTTTTCCTGATCTGAATTTGATCTATCGAATCCGATTCCTGGAATCCCATCCCTCTGCCACACTTGTTTAAACATTTTCCAAAAGAACTACCAAAAGCTCTCCCCCCACACAAGTGCATTGGTCCCAGCTCTGCCTGGATGCAGCCTGTCCGGTTTGTATGGGTCACACCTTCCCCAGAACCGGCCCCAGTGCCTCAAGAATCTGAATCCCTCCCAGCTCACTATCTTTCCAGTCGTGTGCGCATTTGGCCTATCCTCTTATTCCTGCTCTCATTAATGCGTGAAACTGAGAGCATATTTGAGGTCCTGCATTTTAATCAATCTATGAACTTCCTGTGCTCAGTTTGGCAGGTCCTCATCCGTGAGGCTCTTGTTTATCATGCAGCCTCCCCAGGACATCCCGGACTCTGGCACCAGGCAACATCCTTCATTCACATTGCAGCCGCAGAAATGTCTGCCTGCACTCCTAACTATTGAATCCCCTTTCACTAAAGCCTTGCCATTTGTTTCCTTTCTGCCCATCTGTGTACTGGAGCCACTCACTGTGCTGTTCTCTTGAGAGGCCACCCCCCCCCCCCACACCTTGCCACCCCGCCCCGCACCCCTCCGCCCCCCCACAACCCGCTCTCCCGACGCACCCCCCACTCTTCTCCCACCCCGCCCATCCCCTGCCCCCCCACCCCCCGCAATGGTATCCAAAGCGGCATATCTGTTTTAGATGGGGATGACCACAGGGGGCTTCTGTGCTACCCGCCGGCATCATTTCCTGTTCCTGATGGACACCATTTCCTTTCTTCCTGTGAAATCCTCACCTGCTGAGTGACCGCCTCGCTAAATGTGCTACCCACGACTTGCTCAGATTGCGCATACTCCACAGCGATTCCATCCACAGCTCAACCTCCGAAATCCAGTTAGCTAGAAGCTGCAATTGGACACATCTTCTGCATACATGGTCATTTCCCACATTATGCAGGAGGAGCATATCACAAGTTTGAGATCTCCTGCCATGACGTCTCTCTCAATTAAGCTCGTTATTCCCTTTAAAAAGCTGTTAGTTAGGGGCCTTATTTATGTCAATTTGGACTTCTTTTAAACCAAACATTTCTATTATAATTGTACAGTAACATGCTATACTCTGTTTTTAAGTCCCTACCTCAGTATTAAACAATAATTATTTCAGTGGATTGAAAATACTCACCAGGACTTATTCACCAATCTGCTGCTTTGGTTGGTCCCACATCACCTTGAGCTGACGTTTGTTGACTGCTCTTGAGCACATGGTACTCACACAAACCCCTTTCACCATGGTTACAGTGAGTCAAACCCAGGTTCCCCCAGTGCTCCTGAGTGAATCCTCACCAATTGTGCTCTTATAACACACTCAATCTCATTCACATTCCCAGCTCCACTCTCAGGCTCACTCATTCTCAAGCTCTTTGTTTTTGAGATCTACCTGTAGTGGTAGGAAAAACACTATTTACTGTCCAGGATAAAATAAACATCCTTCATCAGCTTTTGTGGATCATTTCAGTGGAAATGTGTTCCCCCAGGCTCAAACAGCAAAGTTATGAGACCAGTCAGAACATACCCATTGTATAGAACCTTGGTTAGGACTCGGCCGGAGCACTGAGTGCAGTTTTGGACCTTAGGGAAGATATTACTGCCAGAGAGGGGGTGTAACAAAGGTTCACCAAGTATGTTCCTGTCCCATGAAAAGAGGCTGGGGAAACTGGGCCTGTGTTCTCTAGAGTCTTGAATAATGAGAGGTGAGCTCATTGAAACTTATAAATTACTTAAAGGAATAGACAGGGTAGGAGCAGGTGAGATATTTCCCCTGGATGGAGAGTGTTGTCATCCCAGTTATGTTATAACTGGAAGGGAAAATCCCAGAATGGAACCCTGGCTCAAAAGACAAAAACGTTTACTATTTTTTAATCAAATGTGAGGTACTGTAATTTGGAAGGTCTAATACAGATCGGAAATATACAGTAAATGGCAGAACCCTTAAGAGTATTGATAGGCAGAGGGATCTGGGTGTACAGGTACACAGGGCACTGAAAGTGGCAATGCAGGTGGAGAAGGTAGTCAAGAAGGCATACGGCATGCTTGCCCTCATCGGCTGGGGCACTGAGTTTAAAAATTGGCAAGTCATGTTGCAGCTTTATAGAACCTTAGTGAGGCCGCACTTGGAATATAGTGTTCAATTCTGGTCACCACACTACCAGAAGGATCTGGAGGCTTTGGAGAGGGTACAGAAAAGATTTACCAGGATGTTGCCTGGTATGGAGGGCATTAGCTATGAGGAGAGGTTGGAGAAACTTGTTTTATTCTCACTGGAGCGACGGAGATTGAGGGGAGACCTGATAGAAGTCTACAAGATTATGAGAGGCATGGACAGAGTGGATAGTCAGAAGCTTTTGATGCAAGGGGCAAGGTTTAAAGGAGATATACCAGGCAATTTCTTTTACACAGAGGGTAGTGGGTGCCTGGAACTCGCTGCCGGGGGACGTAGTGGAAGTAGATACGATAATGCTGTACCTTTAAGACTTGATTACCTGTAAAGACTCACATTCCAACCATTATCTTGTAAATTGAGTTTGTGTCTTTATAGGTTTGTTCTCACTGGAGCGATGCAGGTTGAGGGGAGAACTGATAGAAGTCTACAAGATTATGAGAGGCATGGACAGAGTGGATAGTCAGAAGCTTTTACTAGGGGGGCACAAGTTTAAGGTGCGAGGGGCAAGGTTTAAAGGAGATATACGAGACAGATTTTTTACACAGAGGGTGGTGGGTGCCTGGAGGTAGTGGAAGTGGAAACAGTAAGTGATTTTTAAGGGGCATCTTGACAAGTACATGAATAGGATGGGAATAGAGGGATATTGTCCCCAGAAGGGTAGGGGGTTTTAGTTAAGTTGGGCATCATGGTCGGTGCAGGCTTGGAGGGGTCGAAGGGCCTTTTCCTGTGCTGTAAATTTCTTTGTTCTTTGCTCAAATGTGGATGAACAGAGTCACAGCACCACTAACTAGTTTTAAACAAGAAAAATTAAACATGAAAAATGGATTCTAATACAATATTCCTTTACTCCTCCTTTAGCTGAACGTTTACTCTCAGGTTTTAAGATTAACACAGATGACAAAGTACATTTGAAGCTACGATGGGCTCATTAACATAAAGTTGGTGTCTGTGGATTTCTCCTCAGAATCCCCCCATCTGAGAGTTTCCAAATTCCACTCCCAAAATACATTGTAAAATCGTCTCTAACAGTAACACGTTCACTTAGCCGTTTGCATTCCAGAATCCACTCCACATTTTTCAAACCAAAATCTGGAAAATCTCAGCAGGTCTGGCAGCATCTGTCAGGAGAGGAAAGAGCTGATGTTTCGAGTCCAGATGACATGCTGGGCGAGAACAGTAGTTTGAAGAATGTTTTATAGCCTGGAGGTACCTATACTCCTGGAGGTTACACATGGGATGGAATTGGAGTTGAATTCCGTGTGGGGTAAGTTGGAGATGAAGACAGTCACTGAGGAAGGAAATGTGGCTGTGGGAGCGAGTCTTGATAAATGCCTTACCTGACACTGAGAGAGAAATGGGAAGCAGTGAAGTGGGAGAGAGAGACATATGGAAATCCCGTCAGAGAGAAGAGCAGTACTTCTTCGGGTAGGCATTCCTGGCAGAGAGCTGGCAGTGAGTTAAACACGGGATAAAAGCAAATTACTGCAGATGCTGCAATCTGAAACCAAAAGAAAAAATGCTGGAAAATCTCAGCAGGTCTGGCAGCGTCTGTAAGGAGAGAAAAGAGCTGACATTTTGAGTCCAGATGATCCTTTGTCAAAGCCCTTCTTTAGCTGAACATTTACTCACAGGTTTTAAGATTAACACGGATGACAAAGTACATTTGAAGCTACAATGGTCTCGTTAACACACAAGGTCTGTGGATTTCTCCTCAGAATCCCCCCAGATGACGTCATCTGAGTGTTTCCAAATTCCACTCCCAAAATACACATTAAAATCTTCTAATAGTAATACATTCACTTCGCCGTTCACATTCCAGATCCACTGCACATTTTCCAAATGCCTAGAATGGACCCACATTTGGCTTTGCTAATCTTTTCCTTTTCACAAACCTATAGGAGCTTTCCTGGTTGTTTTGATGTTTCTGGCCAGTTTGCTCTTATATTCTATTTCTGTTTCTTGATCAGTTTCTTGGTCCTTTTTTGAATTCTAAAGTAAGTTCCAAACCTCAGACTTACCTCTATTTTAGCTACTTTAGGTCTCTTTCTTTGATCTAATGGAAGATTTAATTTTTATTGTTAGCCACAGTTGGTTCACTTTTCCTGTTGGATTTTTGCTCCTTTAAGGAATCTATATTTAATGACAATAAGTAATAATTCCTTAAATTATAGCAATTACCTGTCTACCAAAGATGTGCGGGTTAGGCTGATTGGCCATGTTAAAATTGCCCCTTAGTGTCCTGAGATGCATAGGTTAGAGGGATTAGTGGGTAAAATATGTAGGGATATGGGGGTAGGGCCTGGGTGGGATTGTGGTCGGTGCAGACTCGATGGGCCAAATGGTCTCTTTCTGCACTGTAGGGTTCTATGATTCTATGATACCACCATGTCTTGTAGTTTTCCAATCAACCACAACGTTCCCCTCATATCTTGATAATTTCCTTCTGTAAGAAACATCTACACAAAATAAACAGAGTAACCATGTAATCACTATAGTCCATGTTCATGGCAATGTGGCATGTTGTGGAGGATTCCAAACAGATATTGCAACTAAATATCTTTTAACTTCCAAACACACTTTCACCATGTCATCCTTGTGAAATTTTAAATCAGTGTCAGTCCACCGGAGTCAAAATTCTGAGACCGGCCAGTCCAGGAGAAAGAAACCCTCCGACCCTCCCTATTGACCAACCGTCAGGACAAACATGGTTCAGTCCTGGATGTGATTAACAGCACAATCCAACCCCTGTAAACACTTGTGAACTCGCTGGTGTTTCAGTAAGTGGGATAACTGAGTGAATCCTTTCCCACACACAGAGCAGGTGAAGGGTCTCTCCCCGGTGTGAACTCGCTGGTGTGTCCGCAGGTTGGATGAATCACTGAATTTTTTCCCACACTCAGAACAGGAGAACATCCTCTCCCCAGTGTGAACGTGCTGGTGTCTGAACAGACTGGATAAATGACTGAATCGCTTCTTACACACAGGGCAACTGAACGGTCTTTCCCCAGTGTGAACTCGCTGGTGCCTCACCAACGTGGATGAATCTCTGAATCCCTTCCCACAATCAGAGCAGGTGAACGGCCTCTCCCCAGTGTGAATTCTTTGGTGCATCTGCATTTTGGATAACTGAATAAATCCCTTCCCACACTCAGAGCAGGTGAATGGTCTCTCCCCAGTGTGAACTCGCTGGTGTTCCAGCAAGTTGGACGACCATCTAAATCTCTTGGTGCACTGGGAGCAGCTGTATTGTCTCCCCTCAGTGTGAACGCGCTGGTGTGTCTGCAAGTTGGATAACTGAGTGAATCCCTTCCCACACTCAGCGCAGGTGAATGGCCTCTCCCCAGTGTGAACTCTCTGATGCTTCTGCAGGGTGCTGGAATGCCTGAATCCCTTCCCACACTGAGAGCAGGCAAACGGTCTCTCTCCGGTGTGAACCCGCTGGTGACTCAGCAAGTGGGACGACCGAGTGAATCCCTTCCCACACTCTGAGCAGGTGAATCGTCTCTCCTCAGTGTGAACCTGCTGGTGTGTCAACAAATGGGATGAATTTGCGAATCTCTTCCCACACACAATGCAGCTGAACGGCCTCTCCCCAGAGTGAATGCGCCGATGAATTTCCAGCTTTGATGGGGATATGAACCTCTTTCCACATTCCCCACACTTCCACGGTTTCTCCATGACATGGGTGTCCCTGTGTCTCTCCATGTTCAATAATCCAAAGCGGTTTTCACACACACACTACGTGTAGGGTCTTTCCCAGCTCCAAAGGGTAATGTTTTTAAACTAATTGCAGCTGGAACAAGTGTGTGCGAGTGCATGCTTTTCCAGTCACACTGATGTTTAAAATCTTCAGTAACAGTCGGACTAGAGAAATATTTCTATTATGTTTAATGTTGATGATATTCAGATCCTGATGAATTGAGTCACTGTCAGATCTTGATGTGATTTTTGATTTCAGTTTCCTGCTTGTAAATCCTCACCTTCTGTCAAAGGAATTTACAAATGACATCAGTGTCAGTAAAGAAACTTGGAACAGACAATTCTAGTTTCTATGGAACACACTTTCCTTTCTCATTCCCCAAAAGCTGGAAATCTGCATCCCACACACTCTCCCTCCATTCTCACTCTGCTGTAATATTCACTCTCCCAATTATCCAAAGAAGTGATCCATACTGATCCACAGATACATAGAACATAGAACATTACAGCGCAGAACAGGCCCTTCGGCCCACGATGTTGCGCCGACCAGCTTTTAAAAAAAAACAAATTTCCTTCTGTAAGAAACATCTACACAAAATAAACAGAGTAACCATGTTTTTGTAACTGGTCGGCGCAACATCGTGGGCCGAAGGGCCTGTTCTGCGCTGTAATGTTCTATGTTCTATATGTTCTATGTTCTAACCCACTAATCTAAACCAATCCCATTTCGTCCATAAACCTATCCACAGATCTCTTAAACGCCCCCAAACTAGGCGCATTTACAACTGCAGCTGGCAGGGCATTCCAGTCCCTCACCACCCTCTGGGTAAAGAACCTACCCCTGACATCCGTCCTATAACTACCCCCCCTTAATTTAAAGCCGTGCCCCCTCGTGCTAGCTTTCTCCATCCTAGGAAAAAGGCTATCACTATCCACCCTGTCTAAACCTCTAATCATCTTATATGTTTCAATAAGATCCCCTCTTAGCCGCCTTCTTTCCAGCGAAAACAACCCCAAATCTCTCAGTCTCTCCTCATAGGATCTCCCCTCCATACCAGGCAACATCCTGGTAAACCTCCTCTGCACCCTCTCCAAAGCCTCTACATCCTTCCTGTAATGTGGGGACCAGAACTGCACACAATACTCCAAGTGCGGCCGCACCAGAGTTGTGTACAGTTGCATCTTGACGCTGCGACTCCTAAATTCAATCCCCCTACCAATAAACACCAAGACACCGTATGCCTTCTTAACAACCTTATCTACTTGATTCCCAACTTTCAGGGATCTATGTACACATACACCTAGATCCCTCTGCTCCTCCACTCTATTCAAAGTCCTCCCGTTAGCCCTATACTCAACACATCTGTTATTCCTACCGAAATGAATTACCTCACACTTCTCCACATTAAACTCCATCCGCCACCTCGCGGCCCAGCTCTGCAACCTTTCTAAGTCACCCTGCAAACTATGACACCCTTCCTCACAATCTACCACACCTCCGACTTTGGTGTCATCAGCAAATTTACTAATCCACCCAACTATACCCTCATCCAGATCATTAATAAAAATTACAAACAGCAGTGGCCCCAAAACAGATCCCTGAGGCACACCACTCGTAACCGTACAGGGTCAGTGTCTCGTGGATACAGATACCTAAAGATGTTAATGCAATCTGCAAGCATTTGCACATAAATCTTTGATTTTTAAAAATTTATTTACATGATGTGGGTGTCGCTGTCCATCCCTCCAATTCAAAGGGCATTTGACAGTCAGCCACATTACCATTACCTGTGGAAATGTTTGGTCCAGTCTTGCATAGCCTCATTGGAGATGCAGTTTTTATCCCCCCCAAGATGGTGCTGGAGGCAACTTCTCGCAAGCTCTGCCCAGTATACCTTCTCATTCTATCTTTCACTCTCAGCCTCTGCTTCTAAAACTTCATTCTACTGTGACTGTACCGCTAAATTCTGGAGTCTCCTTTCCTTCTCTATGATCGGTATGCTTTGTCTGTATAGCCCACAAGAAACAGCACTTTTCACTGTATACTAATACATGTGACAATAGTAAATCAATTCAAAACACATCAGTCAGTGAGGAAACTTTATATTTAAATGGTGAGTGGGCATAATTTGAATCTAGTGGAGGAGAAGAATAATTTTATAATGAAATGAATGGTCACTTGAAAGAAATAAAGTTGCAGGGGAACGGGGATATATAAAGGGGGATGAGGCTGATTGCACTGTTCTACAGAGAGTCAGCATGGACTGGACTTACCCAATGGACTCCTGTGCTGTAATGACTAAGATTGGAAATTATATAATGTAGCTACATTACTGTATCACAAAACTAGAAATAATAGTAAATGTATTTTGTTACAGAATCATGAATAATATATCTAATCTACACCATATAACAACACTAAATATACCTCAGTCTGATATTAATTTACTGCCCTCTTAAACGTCATCCATCTTCTGGGGAAACCAACCATTTAGAGTCATAAAGTCATGGTTTACAGCATGGAAACAGGACCTTTGGACCAACCTGTCCCTGCCACCATTTTTCTTGTAACCGCTAAGCTAATCCCAATTGCCCGCATTTGCCCCATATCCCTCTATACCCATCTTACCCATGTAACTGTCTAAATGCCTTTTAAAAGACAAAATTGTACCCGCCTCTACTACTACCTCTGGCAGCTTGTTCCAGACACCATCCTCTGTGTGAAAAATTGCCCCTCTGGACTATTTTGTATCTCTCCCCTCTCACCTTAAACCTATTCCCTCTAGTTTTAGACTCCCCTACCTTTGGGAAAAGATATTGACTATCTAACTGATCTATGCATCTCATTATTTTATAGACCTCTATAAGATCACCCCTCAGCCTCCTACGCTCCAGGAAAAAAAGTCCCAGTCTATCCAGCCTCTCATTATAACTCAAACCATCAAGTCCAAGTAGCATCCTAGTAAATCTTTCCTGCACTCTTTCTAGTTTAATAATATCCTTTTTATAATAGGGTGACCAGAACTGTACACAGTATTCCAAGTCTAGCCGTATCAATGTCTTGTACAACTTCAACAAGATGTCCCAACTCCTGTATTCAGTGACCAATGAAACCAAGCATGCTGAATGCCTTCTTCACCACTCTGTCCACCTGTGACGCCACTTTCAAGGAGCTATGAGCACGTACCCCTAAATCTCTTCGTTCTGTAACTCTTGCCGATGCCCTACCATTAACTGAATAAGTCCTGCCCTGGTTCGATCTACCAAAATGCATCACCTCACATTTATCCAATTGATCAAGATCCGTTGCAATTCTAGATAACCTTCTTCACTGCCCACTACATCACCAATCTTGGTGTCATCTACAAATGTACTAACCATGCCTTCTAAATTCTCATCCAAATTATTAATATAAATGACAAATAACAATGGACCTGAGGCACACCACTAGTCACAGGCCTCCAGTTTGAAAAACAACCCTCTACAACCACCCTCTTTCTTCTGTCATCAAGCCAATTTTGTATCCATTTTTCTATCTCACCCTGGATCCCATGAGATTTAACCTCATGCAGTATCTTATCAAAGACCTTGCTAAAGTCCATGTAGACAACATCAACTGCACTGCCTTCATCTACCTTCTTGGTTACCCCTTCGAAAAACTCAATCAAATTTGTGAGACATGATTTTCCACTCACAAAGCCATGCTGACTGTCCCTAATTAGTCCTTGCCTCTCCAAATGCCTGTAAACTCTGTCTCTCAGAATACCCTCTAACAACTTACCCAATACAAATGTGAGGCTGGCTGCAGTTCCCAGGCTTCTCCCTGCAGCCCTTTCTAAACAAAAGCGCAACATTTGCCACTCTCCAATCTTCGGATACCTCAGCTGTGACTATCGATGATTCAAATATCTCGGCTAGGGGACCCGCAATTTCCTCCCTAGCCTCCCACAGTGTCCTGGGATACATTTAATCAGGTCCCGGGGATTTATCTATCTTATCTACCTCAATGCGCTTTTAAGGCATCCAGCACCTCCTCCTCTGTTTATATGTACATTCTTCAGGACATCACTATTTATTTCCCCAAGTTCTTTTCACATCCATGCCTTTCTCAACAGTAAATACTGATGAGAAATATTCATTCAGGATCTCATCCATCTCTTGTGGATCCACACATAGATGACCTTGTTGATCGTTAAGAAGCCCTACTCTCTCCCTAGTTACTCTTTTGTTCTTTATGTATTTGTAGAATCTCTTTGGATTCTCCTTTGCCTTATCTGCCAAAGAAATTTTGTATCCCCTTTCTGCCTTCCTGATTTCTCTCTAAACTCTACTCCTACACCCTCAATATCCTGAGCCATCCAGGGTTCCCTACTTCTGCCAGCCTTGCTCTGCACTCTAAGAGGAATGTGCTTACCCTGAACTCTGGTTAACACGCTTTTGAAAGCATTCCATTTACCAGACGTCCCTTTGCCTGAAACAGACTCCACTAATTAACTTTTGAAAGTTCCTGTCTGGTACATCAAAATTGGCCTTGCCCCAATTTAGAATTTTAACTTTTGGGCCAGGCCTAACTGAAAACTGATGGAATTATGGTCACTGGTCCCAAAATGATCCCTCACTTCTGTCACCTGCCTTTTCTTATTTTCCAAAAGGAAGTCAAGTGCCCCTCTCTAGTTGGGCCATCCACATACTGAATGAGAAATTCCTCCTGAATACACTCAACAAATTTCTCTCCATCCAACCCATTAATACTATGGCTGTCCCAGTCAATGTTGGGAAAGTTAAAATCTCCAACTATTACCACCCTTTTTTTCTTGGCGCTATCTGTAATCTCCTTACATATTTGCTCCTCAATTTCCCGCTGACGATTTGGAGGCCTATAGTAAACCCTATCAAAGTGAATTCTCTTTGTATACTTTGCTGAGGGAGATGGTGGAAGCGGATATGGTAGTGACTTTTAAGGGGCAACTTAACAAATACATGAATAGGATGGGAATAGAGGGATATGGTCCCTGGAGGTGTAGGGGGTTTTAGTTAAGTTGGGCATCATGGTCGGTGCAGGCTTGGAGGACCGAAGGGCCTGTTCCTGTGCTGTAATTTTCTTTGTTCTTTGTATTTCTTAGTTCTATCCGTATAGACTTAGTGGGTGAACCTTCAGCTATATCCTCTCTCAGTATTGCCGTGATGTTTTCCCTAAACAAAAGTGCAATCCCCTTCCTCTCTTACCTCCTTTTCTATCTTTCCTATAACATCTGTACCCTGGAACATTGAGCTGCTAGTCCTGTCCCTCCCTTAGCCATGGTTCAGTAATAGCTATTTATTTTTGAACATTCGGAAAGAGCCCATCCTTTTATCCAGACCAATAAATGTGTCAGGCTGAGGGAGCAAAGGCTGTCAATGTCTTTCAGAGAGAGAGAGAGAGACCTGGGCCAACCTTTCCAGAGTCTGCTCCCTCCCTGGATTCACTTCCTTTCCCTTCAGTTGCTGCAGGTCCCCAGTTTCCCCCAGAATGAGAATAGAAATGGGAAGGGGGGGAAAGAAAGTGTTTTACTCACAGATGTTGGAGACAGGAGGGAGTTTGAGTCTGTCTGAAGCTCAATCCTCATTCACACAAAGCCCGCGCTCTGATTGGCTGGAGGACCAGAATCCTTCCGGTCCTCCAACTCTTCCCATTGGTCAACACTTCAGCGTTAATGTCAGGGTGTGGTTCTCCCCGCACATGCGCAGCTGTCCCCTCTCCCTTGGACATGCGCAGTCGCGGGCCGGGGGGGAGGTCACCGAGCGGCTTCTCGCTCTGGCCGGAGCCCGTCAGCCGGTTGCCCTGGAAACCCAGGCCGGGGGAGGGGGGAGGGGGAGGGAAATGATGGGGGCGGGGCTCCCGTATCCGCGTGCCGGGCCTGCGCACTGGAACCCGGAGACGTCACCGTGGAGCAGGGTGATTCCTATTGGCTGATCCAGACAGGGCTCCATTGTGACGTCACAATGCGGAAGTTGTCAATGAGCTTCAGAGTAAAACCTCCTCCTCTGGGCAACATCTGGGAGGGAATCAGTGTTTCCCCCTTTCCATTTCTATTCTCATTCTGGGGGAAACTGGGGACCTGCAGCAACTGAAGGGAAAGGAAGTGAATCCAGTCTGTGTATTGCACACATTTATAGTCCAGTCATATAGACATATATCTGCCTGCAGCCTGCATGGAGATTTCCAGCTCTCTGTGTCCAGCACAGGAAGCAGTGAGCATGGATCTGTCAATCAGTCTCAATCAGCATCTTCAGGAGAATTGGGAGGGTGAATATTAGATACAGCAGAGTGAGAATGGAGGGAGAGTGTGTGGGATGGAGATTTACAGCTTTTGGGGAATGAGAGAAGAAAGAGTGTTCCACAGAAACTAGAATTGTCTGTTATGAATCCTGTACTGACACTGATATCTGTTGTAAATTTCTTTTGCAAGATAGTAAAAGTTGAGGAGTTACGGACAGAAATCTCAAGCCAAATGGCTCGTCAAAAACTGACAGAATTACTCAATTCATTGTGACCTGAATATCATCGACCTTTGAATCTAGAAGAGAACTGTTTCACTTTTCTGTCTACTTCAGGAGATGTCAAACATCAATTTGACTGGAAAAGCACCAAGACACACTCAAGAGAAAGTGTTCCAGTGCACTGAATGGAAAGAGCCTAACCAGTTACATAGCAGAAAAAAAATCACAGCATTCATCGCAGGGAGAGTTTGTACGCATGTTGTGTCTGTGGACGATTATCAAACCTGGTGAGGAACAAGAACATTTGCACCATGGAGAAACAATGGCAACATAGGGACCGTAGATGGGCTCCACACTTTAGGAAAGATGTGAGGTTCATAGAGAGGGTGCAGAGGAGATTTACAAGAATGGGTCCAGGGATGAGGGACTTCAGTGAGTGGAGAGACTGGAGCAGCTGAAATTTCTCTCTTTAGATCAGATAGGCATTAGGGTCAGGAATGGGGCCATTCAGCCCATTGAGTCTCTGTAAATCAAACCATTGCCCCATTCTGTCCCTGGATCCCTGCAGGTTTATTTCCCTCAAGTGCTCATCCAACTTCCTTATGGAAACATTCCATCAGCTCTGCTTCTCCCTTCCTGCAGGAAGTGAGTTCCAAACATCTACCACTTTTTTCCAATGCAAGTGAGGAGAAGAGAGCACTGAAGGAGGTCGTTTGACCCATCGTGCTTATTCTGGCTCTCTGTACATCATAAGCATCAAGTCAAGGAAGTCTAGTTAAACTCTAACATCTGACTAGAGCTTAAAAATTAATAATATTTTCACCAAAATGCTTGTGGAAACTGCACAGCTAGCAGAAATTGTTAAAACTCAGAATTTCTTCTTGTCAAATCTGGCTCAAGAATAAGGCTGATAGTTCAGTCTAAGAAAGATATTGTCCCAGAGTCTCTTTTTGAACCAGTGTATCTTGTAATAACCAAATTTATTAAAGATAAGTGTTCATTAGATACCAGTCAGTAACAGGAGATTCAATCGGTTGTGAGTCTTAATTGAGTTACAGTTAATCAATCAGTGGTTTTCTAAAAGGCTGAGTTTTTATTTACTGTTTAAATGGAAAAGTTCAATTGCTGTGTGTGTGTGTGTGTGTGTGTGTGTGTGTGTGTGTGTGTAAAGAATGTGCAAATGAAGATAAATGTACCGGCATTTAGCCTCAATATTTGAAGCTGTGTGAATAAGGGATGATATACAATCAGATAAAGGGATTGTATGAAATAATTCTATTTCATTCATAGAAACGCTACATTGCAAGAGGTGGTGATTTGGCCCATTGAGCTTGCACCAACAACTATCCCTCTAATCCGTACATTTTCCCTGCTAATCTTCCTAACACTAAGGGGCAACTTAACATGGCCAATCAACCTAACCCACACATCTTTGGAGTGTGAGCAGAGCACCCGGACAAAAGCCACACAGACACAGAGAGAACAAGTCCAACTCTTCACAGTCACACCAGGCTGGAACTGAACCCAAGTCCCAGTGCTAATCACTGTGCTGCCCCTGTCTGAGATAATGAGAAAAGGTGGTATAAGTAATTTAGGATGTTACCCCTTTAAAAGGAGTGCGTGGTTGCTTTAAGAGCTGATCACAATGGTTGTTAGGGAGAATGAACTCAGAAGAATTGTTCCACACTCGAGCCTGATTCAATCAACAAACTGTTTATTGAGTTATGCCAGTGGGGAGAAGCCACAGGGGTTGACCATGTACAACTCCACTCAACAAAGAAAATGACATTTAGGTCCAATAAAATTAATAACTGGGCATCATGAGGCTGTGTGATCAGCTCATGAACAGATAGGTGCCTCTCTCATGTTTCCCAGACCCCTCATCAACTGTCCTTGGGCCTTCTCTGCACATAGACAGAGGCTCCTTTCTCTCTGCCCAGTAACTGTTAACAGTTACTCAGAGGCAGCTGCCTGGGGGGCGGCTAAAGTGGGGGGTCCTGTTGAGCGAGCTGTTTGTGTGTCTGTATTACTAAATATCCCCTCAATGTGGTCAAGTCAGCTAGACCCATGATGCTTCTCGAACTGTTACACTCCATTTTGATTGGTATTGTGTGTTGCTAGTATGAAAGGAATCTAAATATATTTAATTGTATTGTGGGTGCCTCTGCTTCGAGTTCACCTCAACAATCCTCCCTTTGGGTAATGGACGAGCCCCAGTCCCATTAACCAACACCGTTAGTTTACCGTTGGCCCCGCTTTTGTTCAGCTGCCCAGTCTGTGGATATGATCGATTTCTAGTTTATTTCTCGAGGTGTTAATTATTTATTGATATCATTTCCCATTGTCCCTGATTTTCTGTAAAACCAGGTAAACTAAATTAAATAAACTCGGGAATGCCATAGTCCCAGTGACTGGCCTTCTGAACTATCAGTTACTCGTGGGACACTCCCTCTCCTTAAAGATTGTGTCTGTTACTTCTTGCTAAGATTAAAGCTTTTGATATCTGTCTTGGCCATTTGTTCAGGATGGGGAAAATATGGTGTCTGTTTTGGGCAGATTTGAATGTTACAATTACTCCACTCTGGTGTTTTGGAATTAGTGAAAATACATCTCAGTGCTTAAACATGATTGGTCTCCTTTATATGACACAGTACATTTAAACTAACATATTGAATATTTAAAAGAAATGAAGAGTTACAAAACCGAACTCAGAAACTTCATTCTTACAAAATCAGGGACAATTATACAGTGTGAACTCAAGTGTCTTTTCTTGAGCATCACCGTTTTAAGAATTAATCATTTAACGTTGATTTCTCCACATTGAGGCTGAGATTTCCTGGATATTTGATGCCACACACATAATAACCCTACTGCTGTGTGTCAAATATCTCTGTCTTTTTTCCTGTAAGTGTGGGTATTAGACTGACTCCACAAACATCATTATAACTCACAAACCATCTCCCAATTCTCCTATCGTTTGTAAAGGATGGAATTTGATCTGTTGCTGTGTTGCTAAATCCATTAATTGATTCCTGTGTGGATCAAATGTCATTCCAACTGGATTTTTACAGGGTGAGATTTTACTCCTTCACATCTTGTCTTATTATTACTCTTGATCACCGACATCCGGCACAGCATCTTATCCCGACCTTCTCTCAGTAATCTCATGTACTTACTCCACTAATCCCCTGTGCTTCCGACCATTTTGAATGCACATCCACAACGACCAAAACATGTGTGATTCATGAGAGGTCCCCCAGAGTCCACCTGTAGTCTGGACCATGGCCTATCAGGCCACTCCCAAGGAGGAAGCAGTAATGTACCCGGTGTGCTGGGGGAACAAACTCAGAAGAATCATTCCACACTCGAGCCTGATTCAACTGACAAACAGTTCATTGAGTTATACCAGTGGGGAGAAGCCACAGGGGCTGACCACGTACAGCTCCACCCAACAATCTACCATCCTCAGGCTTCGTTTCCAATTTGTTTGCTGATGACACCGCCTTATGAAGTGCTTTCAACGATTCAATTCCAGCCTCTCAGATTGCCTGGATCCACTTCTGCCGCAACAGGTCCACAGCAGATGCCATTTCCCTGACCCTGCATTCAACCCTGGAACACCTATGTATTGATTACAGCTCAGCCTTCAACACTATTATTCCTACAAAACTCATCACCAAACTCCGTGGCCTGGGCCTTGGCTCCAGCCTCACAGACCACAATCAGTAAGGGTAGGCAACAAGAGCTCCTCCACAATCATCCTCAACACCGGTGCCCCACAAGGCTGTGTTCTCAGGCTCCTACTATACTCCTTATACACCTATGACTTGTGTGGGCAAATCCCCCTCCAATTCGACTTTCAAGTTTGCTGATGACACCACTGTAGTGGGTTGGATCTCAAACAATGACGAGACAGAGTACAGGAATAAGATAGAGAAACTGGTGAACTGATGCGGCGACAATAATCTCTTCCTCAATGTCAACAAAACGAAGGAAATTGTCATCAACTTTGGGAAGCATAAAGAAGAACACGCCCCTGTCTACATCAACGGGGACAAATCAGAAAGGGTCAAGAGCTTCAAGTGTTTAGGTATCTAGATCACCAACAATCTGTCCTGGTCCCCCCCATGTCGACACTATTCAGAAAGCCCACCAACGCCTCCACTTTCTCAGAAGACTGAGAAAATTTGGCATGTCAGCTACGATTCTCACCATCTTTAATAGCTGCATCATAGAAAGCATTCTTTCTGGTTGTATCACAGCTTGCTAATGGGCTCCTGCTCTGCTCAAGACTGCAATAAACTAAACAATGAATGTATCCCAATCCATCACACAAACCAGTCTCCCATCCACTGACCCTGTCTACTCTTCCCGCTGCCTCGGCAAAGCAGCCGGCAAAATTAACAATCCCACGCACCCCGGGTATTTCTCTCTGCCAACTTCTTCCATTGGGAAAAAAGATACAAAAGTCTGAGGTCACATACCAACTGATTCAAGAACAGATTCTTCCCTGCTGCTGTCAGACTTTTGAATAGACTTACCTCACATTAAGTTGATCTTTCTCTACACCCTGGCTGTGACTGTAAAACTACATTCTGCACTCTCTCATGTCCTTCTCTATGAACGGTATGCTTTGTCTGTATGGCGCGCAAGAAACAATACTTTTCACTGTATGTTAATACATGTGACAATAATAAATCAAACCAAAGTCCTTTTAGTTTGAAAAAGGATGGATTAAAAGTTCTCAAATGGACGTCAGCACCTTTTGTTTTAATCTAATGACCACGTGGTCTGGGAATCATTTCTATTTCATAATCTCTCCTTTTAAACTCTTTTCTTCAGTGTCTAATTTCAAAATTTTCCTTTTCATTGTGTTAATTGCATCAGGAATAAATCTTTCAGCCTGAGAGAAAGTTTAACCCAAGATCAATACAACACAGGATTGGTCAGAATCATTTCACACATCCCAAATTTTAAATAATCATTACAAATTAAAACTCTCATTCTCACATGTGTGGATTGTATCCGGGTGGAAATTCCCACATGTTTAGTAAAATATCCTGGAATTATGTCTCTGGCCAATAAATATGGTCCAGGTTCATAACTTAAAAAAAAACTTTAGTAATTAGATTTCCTTTTTAAAAATCTGTTTGATTTAAATCACAGACAGAAAATCTCAAAGCGTGAAGCATTCAAATATCATCATCCAAACACAAGCAGAGAAACTTCACATGTGCCTTACAACAATAACTACAATGTTCTTTAGTGTTCTTGTGGTTCTGTTTTCAAACTTCCAGAAATGCCTTTAATTAAAGACTCAAAACAAGGTTAATTCCCCAGAAAGATAAATCTGAACAAATGTAGTCCAAAACAATGATAAAACACATCTACAAACATCCACAGAAAACAAACAGAACACACAGGTTCTCACAGCTCATAAATTTCAGACAATGAATCCTCTGCATTCTCTCTCTCAGCTGTAGCTTCTTAGAGACAGAGCACTACAAGCTCACAACCCCTTGATTGAAATAAGGTACAAGATCCTTCATTCTCCTTCATTATAGCTTAACCTTTTTTAAGCCAACTTCCGAGGCCTGATTTTATAGGCAACATCTAGTCTTCCTCGATTTAAAATCCCAAACACATCACCACCTGCAAAATTGTTCTTTATCCGAGGTTGAGGTAACAATACAATTAAACTCAGTTATTCTAAATCCTCCAGGCTATGATTAAAATTTCCACATTTAACTGGTTCCCATAAATCCTCAATTATAAACGGAAATAGACACATGAGTTTCTGAGCAATTTAAAAACAAATCAACTGTCTGCTGAAAGGGTTAACTTTTCTACAGAACCTAAAGGGGTGGGGAGTGAGCAGAAAAAAATTGTCACAAAATTCTGTCACTTTACATAATTTTTAAAAACTTCTCTCCCAACAAAACAAACTTGATTTTAAACTTCATCCATTAATTCTTTTGTTACATTCCTCAATCTAATTATTTTAATTTGATCAGTTTTTCTTCGGGATGGGTACCTTCTGTTCTTTATAAACTGGTTCACTTGTTTTGTTAATTCTACACAGGCTCGGAGATTCAGATCCCAGACTCGATCATCCTTATCCTTTTCCTCCCTATGCCACCACTCTCTGTTTTGAGGGAGGGTCGTGGGGATTCCAATCAGACCTGATCATTTTATCACAAAAGTTCAATACTGCGGATGCTGGAATCTGAAACAAAAATAAAAAATGCTGGAAAATCTCAGCAGGTCTGACAGCGTCTGTGGGGAGAGAACAGAGCCAATGTTGAGTCAGAGGCTCTTATGAAATGTCATCAAGACTCAAAATGTTGGCTCTGTTCTCTAATCAATTTTATCCAGAAGTTTCTTGTTCTTAGTTTCCAAATGGCAGGTAAGACAGCTGCCCAGTCCCCACTCCAGCTCTGATTTTTCACTGGCCATGCCCGGGTAGGATTATAACCATTAGAATCTACTCTCCGAGATCCGCTTTTCAGTTCAGTGCTACTCGGAATATCCCATCATTTCACTGATTATCAGGTCACAAGTCCCTCATAGTTCAAATCACAAATTTATGATAAAATAATGTGAACAATGCCTGAGAACGCTTAATTTCTTCACTAACTACCTACCACTGTTTGTTGATTGGTCAGACTCTCTTTTTACAGATTCGGGTATCTCAGCTGCTGAACACCAGCCAGTCCTGGAATAAGTTTAATTCCAACTCATTCTGAGTAAATATTCTCACCGGGTCCTCTGTCAGTTCCCTGCTGAGCAGCTTTAATGGTCCCTGATTGCAGAAACTGAGCAGCCACAGGAATGTGGTCAATACAGTCCAGTCCCATAACGCCTCTCATTCAATCTACACTCTATCAATTATAACAGAATATGTGGCTGTGTGTAGCTGCCTCGGCCACGGTCAACCCTAACACTGCCTTCCTGAACTGCCACAGTGCCTGAGGTGTAGGTACACCCACAGCGCTGTTAGGGAGGATTTCCAGCTACACATTCCAGACTTTCACTAGACTGTAGGTGGGTATCAGATATTCCATTCAACCACACCCAAGGTGAGTTATTCCAATTCCTTTATTGTCTGTTGTGTATTTCTTCCAGGGACAGGTTACAGTAGTTTATTCCTAATTCAAGCATGGGGGGACCTACCCCAGAGGAACCTCTGGAGGAGCACCCTCCTGTGATACAGCTCTCTAACACAGTAATCACACAGACAGCATTCTAAATACAACTCTCAGCTTCAAGTCATAGATACAGACAGTTTACACAATTATTCAATACACAGAACATTGGTTTAAAATTCCAATCAATTGTCATTAAACCTTCACTCAAAAGCTTGTTAGAAAATGATCTGTTCTTCTAGAAAGTAAATAACCTTGTTGGTAAGTCCTGCTGATGTCAGGACCTGGAGGTATCAGTGTTTGACCAGCCTGTGATTTTACTCTACTGAAGGGGGTAAATCTATCCCCCCCAACTTGGCAAATCCATTAATTCACTCTTACAGACCAAATCGTTAAAACAGAAACTCCACATTCCCATTTGATTTCAGCTATTAACATATTGTGTTCGTTTGTTCTTTATTGTCAGTGTCAGGCTGGGGTTGTTTCTCTTGGAGTAAAGGAGGTTGAGGGGAGATTTGAACGAGATGGACAAGATTCTGACAGGTTTAGATAAGGTGAATAAAGAAAAGCTGTTCCCATTCGCTGATGGGATAAGGACGAAGGAGAGGCAGATTTAAGGTTTTGGGTCAGAGATGCAGGGGGGGATGTGAGGAAGAATATTTTGATGCAGTGAATGGTAATGACCTGGAACTCGCTGCCTACGAGGGGGGAGGAAGTGGAGACAATAAACAATTACAAGGGAAATTGGATGGACATTTGGGGGGGTTTCAAACAGAAATGCTGACTAAATATCTCTGAACTCCCTCACACCCTGTCACTCTGTGATCACTTGTGAAATTTGAAACTAGGTATTTGCAACAAGACTCAAAGAGCATCAGCCCATTGGAGGCAAAATTGTGAAACCGGCCAGTCCAGCAGAAAGAAACCCTCCGACCCTCCCCATTAACCAACTGTGAGAATGAACAAACTGCAGTCCTGGATGTAACTGAGAGCAGGAACAATCCAATTCCCATCATCACTCGTGAACTTGTTGATGTCTCAGCAGTTGAGATGAAAGTCTGAATCCCTCCCCACATCGAGAGCAGGTGAATGGCCTCTCCCCAGTGTGAACTCGCTGGTGTGTCCGCATGCTGGATGAATGACGGAATCCCTTCCCACACTGAGAGCAGATGAATGGTCTCTCCCCAGTGTGACCTCTCTGGTGTCTCTGTAGGATAGATAATTGACTGAATCCCTTCCCACATTGAGAGCAAGTAAATGGCCTCTCCCCAGTGTGAACTCGCTGGTGTCTCTGGAGGTCAGATGACTGAGTGAATCCCTTCCCACACTGAGAGCAGGTGAACGGCCTCTCCCCAACATGAAACCGCTGGTGTGTCTGCAGATTGCATAATCGCGTGAATCCATCCCCACACTGAGAGCAGATGAATGGCCTCTCCCCAGTGTGAACTCGCTGGTGTCTCTGCAGGTTGGATAACCAAGTGAATCCCTCCCCACACTGAGAGCAAATGAATGGCCTCTCCCCAGTGTGGCTGCGCCGATGAGCTTCCAGTACAGAAGGGGCATTGTACCCCTTCCCACAGTCAACACATTTCCATGGTTTCTCCATGGTGCAGCTGTCATTACCTCTCTTGGGTGGACAATCAGTTGACGTCACATCCACACTCTCTACCTATCAGTCTCTACCTGTTGTGCATGGAGTAATATTTATCCAGGTTGTGTAACTGCTTAAAACTCTTTCGACAGTGGACTTGAACACTCTCATTCGAGTGTGGCAGTGTGTTGGTGCTTTTCCAGCCACACTGATGTTTGAAATTTTTTCAAATCAACAGACCAGACAATCATTTCTCCTTTAAATTCAAAGGCCGATGATGCTCAGGTCACAAGGAATATCACTCAGTCAGATCCAGATGTGATGTTTTAGATTTCAGCCCCTGATTCCTCTTTCAATATCCTGTAAAACAAGTTTACAAAAGTATCAGTACAGGATAGAAATACAGAACAGACAATTCTAGTTTCTATGGAGCATTTGTTTCTCTCTCATGCCCCACAAGCTGTAAAATCTCCATCCCACACACTCTCCCTCCATCCACTCTGCTGTATTTAATATTCACCCTCCCAATTCTACTGAAGTTGCTGATTGACAGATCCATGCTCACTGCTTCCTGTCTTGGACGCACAGACCATAACAAATAGGAGCTGCAGTCAGCTATTTGACCCATCAAGCCTTTTCAACCAGGCAATGAAATCATTGGCTCATCTACCTCAGCATCTTTCCCCCTCCAATAAACCCATATCTCTTGATATCTTTGATATCTAGAAACCAATCAATCTCGCTCCTGAAAATATTTGATGACTGAGGCTCCATAGTCCTCAGGAGCTGGGAATTGCAAAGCTTCACCACATCCTTGGGTGAGGAAATCCCTCCTCATCTTAGCTTTCTCTCCATTCTCCCCTTTGTTCCCCATAACACTTGACTCCTTTATCAATCACAGATCAGTCTAACTCATCCTGGAATATCCCAGCACTGATCCCTTTGGAAGAGAAATCCAAAGACTAATAACCCTCTGAGGGAAGAGATTTCTGGAAATATATAACAAGTACCATATTACAAGTCTATGGATTAGGATGGACTCAATTTACCAAATGGATTTCTTCTGTGTTGCAATGACTCTGTATAGCCACATTACTTTATTGTGAGATGAGAAATAATAATAAATATACTTTATTATAGAACCATAAACAACATATCTAATCTGCACCATATAACCAGACATATCCCTGTCCTATTGTCAGCCACCCCCTGGGGAAACCAGCCCTTTAATTGTGAACATTCGGAAAGAGCCCATCCTTTTATCCAGACCAATAAATGTGTCAGGCTGAGGGAGCAAAGGCTGTCAATGTCTTTCAGAGAGAGAGAGAGAGACCTGGGCCAACCTTTCCAGAGTCTGCTCCCTCCCTGGATTCACTTCCTTTCCCTTCAGTTGCTGCAGGTCCCCAGTTTCCCCCAGAATGAGAATAGAAATGGGAAGGGGGGGAAAGAAAGTGTTTTACTCACAGATGTTGGAGACAGGAGGGAGTTTGAGTCTGTCTGAAGCTCAATCCTCATTCACACAAAGCCCGCACTCTGATTGGCTGGAGGACCAGAGTCCTTCCGGTCCTCCAGCTCTTCCCATTGGTCAAAACCTTAGGTCAGGGGTGGGCGCTAAGCACATGCGCAGCTGCCCCTCTCCCTTGGACATGCGCAGTCCCGGGCCGGGGGGAGGTCACCGAGCGGCTTCTCGCTCTGGCCGGAGCCCGTCAGCCGGTTGCCCTGGAAACCCGGGCTCGGGGGGGGGGGTGGGGGGGAGGGAACTGATGGGGGCGGGGCTCCCGTGTTTGCGCGCTGGGCCTGCGCACTGGAACCCGGAGACGTCACCGCGGAACAGAGTGATTCCTATTGGCTGATCCAGACAGGGCTCCATTGTGCCGTCACAATGCGGAAGTTGCCTAATGAGCTTCAGAGTAAAACCTCCTCCTCTGGGCAACATCTGGGAGGGAATCAGTGTTTCCCCCTTTCCATTTCTATTCTCATTCTGGGGGAAACTGGGGACCTGCAGCAAAAAAGCAATAAGGGGGGGAGAAGATGAAATATGAGTGTGAGCTAGCTAGTAATATAAAAGAAGATAGAAATAGTCTGTAGTTGGTACTTTGTTAGATGGTATTCTGAGATACAGGATCTACAGGCCTTGAGAGAGAGAAGGACTGATTAGGGACAGTCAGCGTGGATTTGTGAGTGGAAAATCATGTCTCACAAATTTGATTTTTTTGAAGGGGTAACCGACAAGGTAGGTGAGGGCAGTGCAGCTGATGTTATCTACATGGACTTAGCAAGACCTTTGACAAGGTAATGCATGGTAGGTTGTTACATAAGATTAAATCTCCAGGGTGAGGTCGCCAAATGGGTACAAAATTGGCTTGATGACAGAAAACAAGGTGGTTGCAGTAGGTTGTTTTTCAAACTGGAATCCTGTGACCAGCAGAGTGCCTCAGAGATCAGTGTTGGGTCCACTGTTATTTGTCATTTATTATTAATGATTTGGATGAGAATTCAGGAGGCGTGGTGGTAAGTTTGCAGATGACCAAGATTGGTCACACAATGGACAGTGAAGAAGGTTATCTTGTATTGCAACAGCATCTTGATCAATTGAGCCAGTGGTTTGATGAATGCCAGATGGACTTTAATTTAGATAAATGTGAGGTGATGCATTTTGGTAGCTCGAACCAGGGCAGGACTTACTGAGTTAATGATAGAGCATTGGGGAGAGTTATAAAACAAAAAGATCTAGGAGTACATGTTCATAGCTCATTGAAAATGGAGTCACAGGTGGACTGGGTGGTGAAGAAGGCATTCGGCATGCTTGGTTTCATTGATCAGAACATTGAATACAGGAGTTGGGACGTCTTGTTGAAGTTGGACAAAACATTGGTAAGGCCACACTTGGAATACTGTGTACAGTTCTAGCCACCCTATTATAGAAAGGATATTATTAAACTAGAAAGAGTGCAGAAAAGATTTACTTGGATGCTACCAGAATTTGATGATTTAAGCTACAAGGAGAGGCTGGATAGACTGAGACTTTTTTCCCTGGAGTGTAGGAGATTTAGGGGTGATCTTATAGCAGTCTATAAAATAATGAGAGGCATAATCAACTAGATAGTCAATATCTTTTCTCAAAGATAGGGGAGTCAAAAACTAGGGGGCATAGGTTTAAGATGAGAGATACAAAAGGGTCAAGGGGGCAATTCTTTCACACACAGGGTCTGAAGAGAGCTGCCGGAGGTGGGTCCAATTTTGTCTTTAAAAAAGCATTTGGACAGTTACATGAGTAAGATGGTTATTGAGGGATATTGGCAAAATGCGGGCTATTGGGACTAGCTTAGTCGTTAAAAAAGAGGGTGGCATGGACAAGTTGGGCCGAAGGGCCTGTTTCCATGCTGTAAACCTGTATGACTCTATGAGTTTTTTTTCAGTATATAAAAGGTAAGAGGAAGGCAAAAATAGCCATTGGACCACTGGAAAATTAGGCTGGAGAAGTAATAATAGGAAACAAAGCAATGGCAGAGAAACTGAATAGTTACTTTGCATCAGTCTTCACGGTGGAAGACACCAGAGGGATACCAGAGCTCCAGGAGAGTCAGGGGGCACAGGTGGGTGCAATGGCCATCACTAAGGAGAAGATTCTGGGGAATTGGAAAGGTCTAAAGGTGGATAAATCACCTGGACCGGATGGATTACACCCTTGGATTCTAAAAGAAATAGCTGAGAAAATTGTGGCGGCATTAGTGGTGATCTTTCAGAAATCACTGGAGGCAGGGAGTGTCCCAGGGGACTGGAAAGTAGCGAATGTAACACTGCTATTTAGGAAGGGAGGGAGGGAGGCAGCAGGGAAATTATTGCCTGGTTAGCCTGACTTTGGTCATTGGCAAGATTTTAGAGTCCATTATTAAAGATGAGAAAGCGGAGTACTTGGAAGTGGATGATAAAATAGGACTGAGTCAACACGGCTTTGTCAAGGGGAGGTCATGACTGACAAATCTTTTAGAGTTCTTTGAGGAGGAAACAAGGAAGTTAGATAAAGGAGAACCAGTGGATGTGATTTATTTAGATTTCCAGAAGACCTTTGACAAGGTGCCGCATCGGAGACTGTTAAATAAGTTAAGAGCCCATGGTGTTAATGGTAAGATCCTGGCATGGAGAGAGGATTGGCTGACTGGCAGAAGGCAGAGAGTGGGGATAAAGGGGTCTTTTTCAGGATGGCAGCTGGAGACTAGTGGTGTGCCTCAGGGGTCAGTGCTGGGACCACAACTTTTCAAAATATACATTAACGATTGAGAAGAAGGTACTTTAGGCACTGCTACTAAGTTTGTGGATGATACAAAGGTATGTAGAGAGACAGTAAGGGAGGCTGAAGGAGGGCTTGGACAGGCTAGGAGAACGGGCAAAGAAGTGACAGATGGAAAACATTGTGGAAAAGTGTGAGGTTATGCACTTTGGAAGAAGGATTGGAGGCGAAGGCTGTTTTCTAAATGGGGAAACACTTTGGAAATCAGAAACACAAAGGGACTGGGAGTCATTGTTCAAGAATCCCTTCAGGTTAACATGCAAGTTTAGTTGGCAGTTAGGAAGGCAAATGCAATGTTTGCATTCATGCGAGAGGGCTAGAATACAAGAGCAGAGATGTACTTCTCAGGCTGTATAAGCTGCTGGTCAGACCCTATTTGGCGTTTTGTGAGCACTTTTGGGCTCCGTATCTAAGGAAGGATGTGCTGGCCTTGGAAAGGGTCCAGAGGAGGTTCGCAAGAATGATCCCTGGAATGAAGAGCCTGTCGTATGAGGAACAGTTGAGGACTCTGGATGAACAAGGCCTCAGGATGTTGTGAGGCTTCAAAGCTGCGAGAATAGCCTTGAAACGAAACATCCCTAGATCTTGTTCATCGTGGCCTGGGGACTTTAATCAGGCCAAGCTCAAGAATGTACTACTAAGTTATCACCAACTTCTGCTCCACCACCAGCCCAAATATCCTAGACCACTGCTACACAAATCTCAAACATGCCTACCACTCTATCATCCCGCCCAAGCCTGGGCAAATCAGATCACACGGCTCTGCTCCTGCTCTCGGTTTACAAGCAAAATCTGAAGTGGGAGAATCCATCAAAAAAAGTTGTGCAATGTTGGTCTGAGGAATGGGATGATCTCCTACTGGACTGCTTGGAATCAGTGGATTGGTCAGTATTTGAAAACTCTCTGTCCATCCTGAATGAGTACACCACTACAGTAACAGACTTCATTAGTAAGTGTGTAGACTGTGTGCCCACTATGGATGAACAGGATTGTTTGTTGAACTGTTTGCTGAAGTCCAGGTCTGAGGCATTGAAGTCAGATGACTCCGAACTATACAAGAACCTTAACCCTCTCTCCATTCACATTGTCTGCACCTGTAAAGACTTGATTACCTGTTAAGACCCCCATTCCAACCATTATCTTGTAATTGAGTTTGTGTCTGTAAATGCCCTGTTTGTGAAACAAATCCTGCACTCACCTGATGAAGGAGCAGTGCTCCGAAAGCTCGTGATACCAAATAAACCTGTTGGACTTTAACCTGGTGTAGTGAGACTTCTTACTGCGCCCACCCAAATCCAACGCCGCAACTCCACATTATAGCTACCACCAACACGGCAAACTGCTGGCTCCAAGTGGAGGGGATCTCCAAGAAGATCGCGCATATGGACACAGACATCACGTTTCTACAAAGATGCAAGAAAACAGACAAGATACCGAAAGGACTACAGACCACAAACGCACTCAGGTCAACCTACAACACAGACTACACTGATGTTGCCGTCACCTCTCACACTCCTCAACTACCTCATACACCAGCTCGACAGTAAACACCACATCCTGGAAACCAAGATAGAATTCATAATCTCAGCTTGTGCTCAGGACACAGACCAGCTGTGAAACTCTGCCAAGCAGCCAAGACAACAGAACTACACCATCTCCACGTACACCGAGAACAGGAAACTTGAGAAACTCGGCATCACCACCAGCAGCAACCAAGCCTCCCCCGGCACCACAGCAGAAAACAGAACCACCGCAGGGAAGTCCATTGTCAACTTGTCGGACTACACACTTCAACCAGATGAAATCGAAGTTCTCAGCCGAGGGCTCAATTTCTGCCCCGACACCAAAATGGACCCCATCAGTCTCGCAGCGGACACAGAGGAATTCATCAGGTGAATGAGGCTGTGGGAGTTTTTCCACAAACCCCAAGAGGCCAACAGCGAACACAATGAGACAGCCAATGAACCGGAACAGCCGACAGAGAGATCCGCAGAGCAGCAACCGAAGAGGAAAGAGTCCAATTGGACTCCTCCGGAAGGCCGCTGCCCTCGACTGGACTTGTATGCCCAAAGCATCAGGAGGTGCGTTAACACCAGATTCATCAACCGCATTCACAAGACAGCCCCGAACATCACGCAAGCACAACGCAATGCCATCCACACTCTCAAGACCAACCACAACATTGTCATCAAACCAGCAGACAAAGGAGGGGCCATCGTTATACTGAACAGAACGGATTACTGTAAAGAAGTGTACCGACAACTGAACAACGAGGAACACTACAGACAGTTACCGCAGATACAACCAAAGAATGTACCCATCAACTCAACAGACTGATCAAGACCTTTGATCCCGACTTTCAGAGCACCCTCCATGCTCTCATCCCATGTACTCTGCGCATTGGAGATCTCTACTGCCTCCCAAAGATACACAAGGCAAACACATCTGGAGCAATTGAACCAGGGACACCCCTTGTCACAATGGATGTCTCAGCGCTCTACACCAGCATCCCCCACGACGATGGCATTGCTGCAACTGCCTCAGTGCTCAATGCCAACAACAATCTCCAGACTCAATTCATTTCATTCTAGACCACAATGTCTTCACCTTCAACTACCAGTTCTTCATCCAGACACACGGAACAGCCATGGGGACCAAATTCACACCTCAATATGCCAACATCTTCATGCACAGTCTCGAACAAGACTTCTTCACTTCACAGGACTTTCAACCGATGCTATACACTAGATACATCGATGACATTTTCTTCCTTTGGCCTCATGGTGAACAATCACTGAAACAACTATATGATGACATCAACAAGTTCCACCCCACCATCAGACTCACCATGGACGACTCCCCAGAATCGGTTGCATTCTTGGACACACACATCTCCATTAAGGACGGTCATCTCAGCACCTCACTGTACCGCAAGCCCACAGACAATCTCACAATGCTCCACTTCTCCAGCTTCCACCCTAAACATGTTAAAGAAGCCATTCCCTATGGACAAACCCTCCGTATACACAGGATTTTCTCAGATGAGGAGGATCGTGACAGACACCTCCAGACGCTGAAAGATGCCCTCATAAGAACAGGATATGGTGCTCGACTCATCGATCGACAGTTCCCACGCGCCACAGTGAAAAACCACACTGACCTCCTCAGAAGACAAACACGGGACACGGTGGACAGAGTACCCTTCATCGTCCAGTACTTCCCCGGAGCGGAGAAGCTACAATATTTTCTCTGGAGTCTTCAACATATCATTGATGAAGACGAACATCCCACCAGGGCCATCCCCACACCCCCACTTCTTGCCTTCAGACAACCGCACAACCTCAAACAGACCATTGTCCGCAGCAAACTACCCAGCCTTCAGGAGAACAGTGACCACAACACCACACAACCCTGCCACAGCAACCTCTGCAAGACATGCTGGATCATCAACACAGGTGCCATCATCTCACGTGAGAACACCATCCACCAGGTACGTGGTAAACACTCTTACAACTCGGCCAACGTTGTCTACCTGATACGCTGCAGGAAAGGATGTCCTGAGGCATGGTACACTGGGGAGACCATGCAGACGCTACAACAACGGATGAATGAACACCGCTTGACAATCACCAGGCAAGACTGTCCCCTTCTTGTTGGTGAACACGAGCATTCAGTGGTCACGGGCATTCAGCCTCTGATCTTTGGGTAAATGTTCTCCAAGGCGGCTTCACAACACACGACAGTGCAGAGTCGCTGAGCAGAGACTGATAGCCAAGTTCCGCACACATGAGGACAGTCTCAACCGGGATCTTGGGTTCATGTTGCACTATCTGTAACCCTTGCCTGGGCTTGCAACATCTCACTTACTGTTCTGTCTGGAGACAATACACATCTCTTTAACCTGTGATTAACCCTCTCTCCACTCACATTGTCTGTACCTGTGAAGACTTGATTAGCTGTTAACATTCACATTCCTCACATTATCCTGTAATTGTGTTTGTGCTCTGTTTGTGAAATAAATCCTGCACTCACCTGATGAAGGCGCAGCGCTCCAAAAGCTCGTGCTACCAAATAAACCTGTCGGACTTTAATCTTGATGTTGTGAGACTACTTACTGTACAAGAAAGCCAGATACGATCTAAGGAGATCCATCAAAGATGCCCAAAAACAGTATCAGACCAAGCTAGAGTTCCAGGTGAGCCACATCGACCCCTGCTGACTATAGCAAGGTCTGCAAGACATAACAGGCTACAAGATGAAGACATGTAAAATCACCGGCTCCAATGCACCCCTCCCTGATAAGCTCAATGCATTCCACACCTGTTTTGAGCAAGAGGTCAGTGAGAGCATACCCTCCACCCTGGAAGTCCTGGGTGAACCTGTATCTGGGGTCAGCATTGCAGATGTCAGAGCAGCTTTCTCGAAGATGGAAAGCGACTGGCCTGGAACGCATACCCGGACAAGCACTCAGATCCTGCATGGATCAGCTGGCGGGGGTATTTGCAGACATCTTTATTCTCGCTTTACAACAATCTGAGGTCCCTATCTGCTTCAAAATGATGACCATTATCCCGGTACCTAAGAAAAACCAAACAGCGTGGCCTGAATGACTATCGGCCGGTGGCTCTGGCACCCATCATTATGAAGTGCTTCGAAAGGCTAGTCATGGCACAAATCAATTCCAGCCTCCCAGACTACCTGGATCCATTACAGTTTGCCTATCGCCGCAACAGGTCCACAGCAGGCGCCATCTCCCTGGCCCTGCACTCAACCCTGGAACACCTAGATAACAAGGACACCTATGTCAGACTCCTCTTTGAGTACAGCTCAGCCTTCAACAACATTATTCCCATGAAACTCATCTCCAAACTCCATGGCCTGGGCCTCAGCACCTCCCCTTGTGACTGGATCCTGAACTTCCTAACTCTCAGACCACAATCAGTAAGGATCGGCAACAACACCTCCTCCACGATCATCCTCAACACCGGTGCCCCACAAGGCTGTGTTCTCAGCCCCCTCCTATACTCCTTATACACCTATGGCTGTGTGGCCAAATCCCCCTTCAATTCAATTTTGAAGTTTGCTGATGACACCACTGTAGTGGATTGGATATCAAACAATGATGAGACAGAGTACAGGAACGAGATAGAGAATCTGGTGAACTAATGCGGTGACAATAATCTCTCCCTCAATGTCTTCATGTCTTCAATGTAAATAGCCTCAGCTATTTACCATTTATATAGATGATCTGGAGGAGGGAACCGAGTGTAAGGTGTTGAAATTTGCTGATGACACAAAGATTGGGGGAACGGCAAATTGCGCAGAGGGTGTGGAAAGTCTGCAGAAGGATCTGGATAGGCTGAGTGAGTAGGCGAGGACCTGGCAGATGGAATACAATGTTGGCAAGTGTGAGGTTATCCACTTTGGTAGGAATAATGGTAAGAAGGACTATTACTTACGTGGCGAAAAGTTGCAGCATGCTACGGTGCAGAGGGACCTGGGGGTCCTTGTGCATGAGTTGCAAAAACCCAGCCTGCAGGTGCAGCAGGTGGTCAGGAAGGCAAATGGGATGCTGGCCTTCATAGCGAGGGAGATTGAATATAAAAGTAGGGAGGTCTTGCTGCAACTGTACAGGGCACTGGTGAGGCCGCAGCTGGAGTACTGTGTGCAGTTTTGGTCGCCGCACTTGCGCAAGGATATTTTGGCTTTGGAGGGAGTGCAGAGGAGGTTTACTAGGCTGATACCGGAGTTGAGGGGGTTGAGCCATGAGGAGAGGCTGAATAAATTAGGCTTGTACTCGTTAGAGTTTAGAAGAATGAGGGGAGATCTCATTGAGACGTACAAGATGATGAAAGGGATGGCTAGGGCAGAGGTGGAGAGGTTCTTCCCTCTCAGAAAGGACAGCAGGACTAGAGGGCACAGCCTCAAGATAAAGGGGGGGGGGAGCGGTTTAGAACGGAGTTGAGGAGGAACTTCTTCACTCAAAGGGTGGTGAATCTCTGGAATTCTCTGCCTGTTGAAGTGGTTGAGGCTACCTCGCTGAATATATTTAAGTCACGGGTAGATAGGTTTTTGACAGACAAGGGAATTAAGGGTTATGGGGAGAAAGTGGGAAAGTGGAACTGATCCACGACAGATCAGCCATGATCTTATTGAATGGCGGGGCAGGCTCGAAGGGCTAGATGGCCGACTCCTGCTCCTATTTCTTATGTTCTTATGTCAACAAAATAAAGGAGATTGTCATCGACTTCAGGAAGCATAAAGGAGAACATGCCCCTGTCTACATCAACGGGGACAAAGTAGAAAGGGTCGAGAGCTTCAGATTTTTAGGTGTCTAAATCCCCCCATGCCAACACCATATTTAAGACCAACAATGCTTTTAGTTTCTCAGAAGACTAAGGAAATTTGGCATGTCAGCTCATTTACAGATGCACCATAGAAAGTGTTCTGTCTGATTGTATTACAGCTTGGTATGGTTCCACTCTGCCCTAGGCTGTAATAAATTACAAACCATTGTGAATATAGCCCAATCCATCATGCAAATCCATCTGTCTACACTTCCCACTGCCTTGGCAAAGCAGCCAGTACAATTAAGGATCCCACGGACCCCGGACATTCTCTCTTCCCCTACCTTCTTCCATCAGGAAAAAGAAACTAAAGTCCGAGGTTTCTTACCAACTGACTCAAGAACAGCTTCTTCCCGGCTGCTGTCAACGTTTTGAATGGACTTATCTTGCATTAAGTTGATCTTTCTCTACACCCTAGCTATGACTGTAACACTACATTCTGCACTCTCGCCTTTCCTTGTCTATGAATGGTATGTTTTGTCTGTATAGCACACAAAAACAATACTTTTCACTGTATGCCAATACGTGACAATAATAAATCAAATCAAATCAAAATCCTGGTCTGTTTCCACTAATAGAAGAAATGAGAACCGGAGGGCACAACCTCAGGCTAAAGGGACAATCATTTAAAACAGAGATGAGGAGGAATTCTTCAGCCAGAGAGTGGGGAATCTGTGGAACTCTTTGCCGCAGAGCACAGCCAGGTCATTGAGTGTATTTAAGACAGAGATAGGTCGGTTCCTGATTAATAAGGGGATCAGGGTTTATAGGGAAAAAACAGGAGACTGGGGATGAGAAAAATATCAGCCATGATTGAATGGTGGAGCAGACTCAAATGGGCCGAGTGGCCTTATTCTGCTCCTATATCTTATGGTCTTATAACTGAAGGGAAAGGAAGTGAATCCAGGGAGGGAGCAGACTCTGGAAAGGTTGGCCCAGGTCTCTCTCTCTCTCTGAAAGACACTGACAGCCTTTGCTCAAATATAGACTGCGGATGCTAGCATCTGAAATAAAAATAGAAAATGCTGGAAAAATTTCAGCAAGCCATAAACGTGCTCTCAACGTGGGAACAATTCATTCAGTTATCTAACCTGCAGAGACTCTGAGTTCACACTGGAGAGAGACCATTCACATGTCCCATGTGTGGGAAGGGATTCACTCACATATCAAACCTGCAGACACAGCAGTGAGTTCACACCGGGAGAACACTGTTCAGATGCTCTCACTGTGGAAAGGAATTTGTAATTCAGTCACCCTGCTGAGACACCAACAAGTTCACAGGTGATTAGGGGGAGGGGTTGGATTCAATGGAATTTAATGTTGGCAAGTGCGAGGTGGTCCACTTTGGTAGGAATAATGGTAGGAAGGATTATCACTTACGTGGCGAAAAACTGCAGCAGGCGACGGTGCAGAGGGACCTCGGGGTCCTTGTGCATGAGTCGCAAAAACCCAGCTTGCAGGTGCAGCAGATGGTCAGGAAGGCGAATGGGACGCTGGCCTTCATAGCGAGGGGGATTGAATATAAAAGTAGGGAGGTCTTGCTGCAGCTGTATAGGGCATTGGTGAGGCCGCAGCTGGAGTACTGTGTGCAGTTTTGGTCACCGTACTTACGCAAGGATATTTTGGCCTTGGAGGGAGTGCAGAGGAGGTTTACTAGGCTGATACCGGAGTTGAGGGGGTTGAACTATGAGGAGAGGCTGAATAAACTAGGCTTGTACTCGTTAGAGTTTAGAAGAATGAGGGGAGATCTCATTGAGACGTATAAGATGATGAATGGGATGGATAGGATAGAGGTGGAGAGACTCTTCCCACTGAGAAAGGACAGTAGGACTAGGGGGCACAGCCTCAAGATAAAGGGGGGACGGTTTAGAACGGAGTTGAGGAGGAACTTCTTCACTCAAAGGGTGGTGAATCTCTGGAATTCTCTGCCCGTTGAAGTGGTGGAGGCTGCCTCGCTAAATATATTTAAGACGCGGATTGATAGGTTTTTGATAAGCGAGGGGATTAAGGGTTATGGGGAGAGGGCGGGAATGTGGAACTGAGCCACGACAGATCAGCCATGACCTTATTGAATGGCGGGGCAGGCTCGAAGGGCTAGATGGCCTACTCCTGCTCCTATTTCTTATGTTCTTATTCTGCTGTTACTGTTTCTGTTCTCAGTTTCATTCAGGACTGCAGTTTGTTCATTCTCACAGCTGGTTAATGGGGACAGTCGGAGAGTTTCTCTCTATGGGATTGGCCGGTCTCACGATTTTGCCTCCAATGGGCTGATGCTCTTTGAGTCTTGTTGCGATTACCTGGTTTTAAATTTCACAAGTGATCACAGAGTGACGGGGTGTGAGGGAGTTCAGAGATATTTAGTCAGCATTTCTGTTTGAAACCACCCCAAATGTCCATCCAATTTCCTTTGTAATTGTTTATTGTCTCCACTTCCTCCCCCCTCGTAGGCAGCAAGTTCCAGGTCATTACCATTCACTGCATCAAAATATTCTTCCTCACATCCCCCCCTGCATCTCTGACCCAAAACCTTAAATCTGCCTCTCCCTTCGTCCTTATCCCATCAGCGAATGGGAACAGCTTTTCTTTATTCACCTTATCTAAACCTGTCAGAATCTTGTCCATCTCGATCAAATCTCCCCTCAACCTCCTTTACTCCAAGAGAAACAACCCCAGCCTGACACCGACAATAAAGAACAAACTAACACAATATGTTAATACCTGAAATCCAATGGGAATGTTTAATTTCTGTTTTCAAGATATTGTGAATATTATTATCCTGGAAAATAAAGAAATTGGAATTACTCACCTTGGGTGTGGTTGAATGGAATATATCAATCTGATATCCACCTACAGTCTAGTGAGTCTGGAATGTGTCCATGGGATGAATTAAGTCGATTTTTGTCTTGGGAATATTTACATCCTTGTCCATGAATTTTGTTTTAAAGAAATCCACAGACAGACACTCACTTTGATGTTTTCATCAGTACATCTGAGAGTTAAGAATGTGTGACATGATTTGGGGATACGGCAGTGAGTGTGCAGATGTAATTTGTTACGTGTGGAAAACAGCAAGTCTAAATTCATGGTGAGATGGAGTGAAGAGTGGGTCCCAAACACACACAGCTACTGGAGACACAGCAGGAGATGAAATGGTTAATGTGGCCAGGGGATTGAGACAACATTGTGACACCATCAAGGTAGCGACACGCACTCCAGAGAGAAACTGAGTTCCAAACTATCAGGATCCAATTAAACACACTGCACATGGACACAAAGTGAGGAAAATTAAAGTAAAATGGATAATATTATAGATTGGGAGAACAAGGGCTTGGGAGAAATAATATTGAGTAAGAACTGTCCACAAGTTGGATCAGGGTAAAGAGAGAGCTGGAGAATCTTTAACATCCGTGCTCGATCTGTTACTAGAAGCATCTGTCCTTATGTACAGTAACCTAGAACTCACGGTGCTCCTTCAGGAGAGGAAAAGATTGAGTAGATTTACCCCAAGTGGGGCCAGAACAGAACTGGAAAATAAAAGTGAAATTGAGTGCGGGGTCAGAGAGGAAGTTCTCCTCCCCCTCAAGGTGTGGATTGTAAGAATCCTGAGGGACTTCTGGCTTTCTTGCTAATTAGTGAATAATAAATGCTATGACTGGCTATGCAGTTATTTTGAATTTGATTGTTACACTTTTCCTGTTTTTATTCCTGTTGTGATTATGCTCTGGGTAAGAACATAAGAACTAGGAGCAGGAGTAGGCCATTCGGTCTCTCGAGCCTGCTCCGCCATTCAATAAGATCATGGCTGATCTTTTCATGGACTCAGCTCCATTTACCCGCCCGCTCACCATAACCCTTAATTCCTTTACTGTTCAAAAATTTATCTATCCTTGCCTTAAAAACATTCAATGAGGGAGCCTCAACTGGGCAGGGAATTCCACAGATTCACAAGAAGTTCCTCCTCAACTCAGTCCTAAATCTGCTCCCCCTTATTTTGAGGCCATGCCCCCCAGTTCTAGTTTCACCCACCAATGAAAACAACTTCCCTGCTTCTATCTTATCAATTCCCTTCATAATCTTATATGTTTTTATAAGATCTTCCCTCATTCTTCTGAATTCCAATGAGTATAGCCCCAGTCTACTCAGTCTCTCCTCATAAGCCAACCCTCTCAACTCCAGAATCAACCTAGTGAATCTCCTCTGCACCCCCTCCAGTGCCAGTATATCCTTTCTCAAGTAAGGAGACCAAAACTGTACACAGTACTCCAGGTGAGGCCTCACCAGCACCTTATACAGCTGCACCATAACCTCACTGTTTTTAAACTCCATCCCTCTAGCAATGAAGGACAAAATTCCATTTACCTTCTTAATTACCTGCTGCACCTACAAACCAACTCCTTGAGATTCCTGCACAAGGACACCCAGATCCCTCTGCACAGCAGCATGCTGCAATTCTTTACCATTTAAATAATAATCCATTTTGTTGTTATTTCTACCAAAATGGATGCGCTCACATTTATCAGCATTCTTCCCCTTGTTTACTCACTTAGACTGTCTGTATCCCTTTGCAGACTTTCAATATTCTCTGCACACTTTGCTCTGCCATTCACTTTAATGTCTTCTGCGAATTTTAACACACTACACTTGGGTCCCCAACTCCAAATCATCTACGTAAATCATAAACAATTGCGGTCCCAACACTGATCCCTGAGGTACACCACTAGTCACTGATGGCCAACCAGAAAAACACCCATTTACCCCCACTCTGTGCTTTCTGTTAGTTAACTAATCCTCTGTCCTTTATACATTACCTGTAATACTGTGCACCTTTATCTTATGTAGCAGTTTTTGGTACAGCATCTTATCAAATGCCTTCTGGAAATCCAGATACACCACATCCACAGGTTCCCCATTGTCCACTGCACATGTAACGTTCTCAAAGAATTCCACCAAATTAGTTAAACATGACCTGCCCTTCATGAACCCATGCTACATCTACCAGTGGGACAATTTATATCCAGAGGTCTCACTATTTCTTCCTTGACGATAGATTCAAGCATTTTCCCTGCTACAGAAGTTAAGCTAACCGGCCTATAACTACCCACCTTTTGTCTACCTCCTTTTTGAAACAGTGGCGTCACATTTGCTGTTTTCCAATCTGAGGGAACAACACCAAAGTCCAGTGAATTTTGGTAAATCAGTTCATTTGCTATTTCCCCCGCCATCTCTTTTATTACCCTGGGATACATTCCATCAGGACCAGGAGACTTGTCCACCTTTAGCACCCCCCCCCCCCCCCCCCCCCCATTAGCTTGCCCAATACTACCTCTTTCCTGACAATGATAGTTTCTAGGTTTTCACCTGCAATCAAAGGATTGCTGACAGGTGACAGGATGAGAAATTGTGGTTTGTGTCTTCACTGGCCAAGTGTTTCATTGATCTGAAAGATGTAAAAAGGGCCAAGCTTCAGCAGAAATCTAGCAGAGCTGAGAACCAATGACTTACTGAGTGGGAACAGGGAGGTTAACATCTTCCAGAGGGCAGAGAAAACAAGAGTGACTTGAATCCTGGAAGACACCTGGGTGTTGAGGCCACCATGTTTTGACTGTTTGGCAATGGGAACGCTGACTCCCTGTACCAGGAACAGAGTGTGGGGGAGACAATTGTTGGAGAGTTTGACGTGGTTTGGGTGGGTACAGATGGTTCAATGACAGGTTTTGTAATTGGTCCGTTCAGATATTAGCTCAGCAATGATTGGGTGAAATCAGTCTCCATAGAGTTTGTGATGGAAAAATGATAAGAAGGGATTCACGGAGCACAGAGATTTGTCGAGGTTTTACAGATTGCATTGACTGGTGCCGTGGCATCGGGGGCAGAGCAGGGGGCATTTCCATGTAGATGGTTCTTCTACCCAGAGTGTAATGGTAATGCTGCTGTACTTTGATACTCCTGCTCAGACATTAGCCTGTGTCAGCTCTTATTGATACTGAATAAAATCTAACCACTGTCACCAATAAGAGTTATCACTGGGAATCATTTCAGAGTTTGGGAAAGGGGGAGAAAGGGTTAATTGACTCCCTGAACCCTACTTTCTAACATCGCCGAGTCAAAAATAAAATCTCATCTCTCCCTCTGGCCCCTTTGCCCATTACCTCAGAGATTCCTCTGTTAAAGAGCCTGCGAATCCCTCTCACCCACTTTCCCTAAAGTGCAGCAATCTCATCAGGAAAAATCCAGAAAAATTGAATAATTTTACTGAATAAAGTTTATTAACGAAACACAACATGGTTAAAACAAACAGAAAATGACTTCAGATCAAAGACCAACCAGAGTAAAAGGATATTCACAATGTTCTGGACACAAATGGTTTCTCTTCAACTTCTCTGTCCCCTGTTCCTGTGACTCACCGCTTTGGGCACAGAGACACTGAACCCCCTGGGGGTCATGTCACCATCAGCCCCAGTCACCCCCTCCCTGGCCCCAATTGGCTGGAGGCTAATTTCCCAATCAATCCTCCAGCAGCTTCCTTTTTCCAAAATGTAATTCATTTTTTTGGGATGTCGGTGTCACTAGCTGGGCCAGCATTTATTGTCCATCCCTAGCTATCCTCCATTTTAGACACCATTTGAGAATCAGTCATATTGCTGTACACCTGGAGACCAGACCAGGAAGCATAGCAGACAAATCCACAGGTTCACCACCCTCTGAATGAAGATGTTTCTCCTCATCTCAATCCTAAATGGCCCCTACCCCGTATCCTGAGTCTGTGACCGCCCCCCTTCTTCTAGATACCCCCAGTATAAACAACATCTTTGCATCCAGTCAGTCTAACCATGTCAGAATTTTACACATTTCAATGAGATCCCCTCTCATTCTTCTAAACTTCAGTGAATACAAGACCCAGTTGACCCAACGTCTGCACATAAGACAATCCTGCCATTGCAGGAATCAATCTGCTAAACCTTCACCATATTCCATCTGTGGCAAATATCTCCTTTGTTAGACAAGGAGATCAAAACTGCACACAATATATGGTGTATATGGATTTTAGCAAAGCGTTTGATAAAGTTCCCCATGGTAGGCTACTGCAGAAAATGCAGATGCATGGGATTGAGGGTGATTTAGCAGTTTGGATCAGGAATTGGCTAGCTGATAGAAGACAGAGGGTGGTGGTTGATGGGAAATATTCAACCTGGAGTTCAGTTACAAGTGGTGTACCTCAAGGATCTGTTTTGGGGCCACTGCTGTTTGTCATTTTTATAAATGACCTAGATGAGGGTGTAGAAGGATGGATTAGTAAATTTGCTGATGACACCAAAGTTGGAGGAGTTGTAGACAGTGAGGATGGATGTTACAGTTTGCAGAGGGACACAGATAAGCTGCAGAGCTGGGCTGAGAGGTGGCAAATGGAGTTTAATATGGAAAAGTGTGAGGTGATTTACTTTGGTAAGAGTAACAGGAGTACAGAATATAGGGCTAATGGAAGGACTCTTGGTAGTGTTAACGAGCAGAGAGATCTCGGGGTACATGTGCATAGATCCCTGAAAGTTGGCACCCAGGTTGGTGAGTTTGTTAAGAAGGCGTACGGTGTGTTAGCTTTTATTGGTAGAGGGATTGAATTTCAGAGCCGTGAGGTCATGTTACAACTGTACAAAACTCTGGTGCAGCCGCACTTGGAATATTGCGTACAGTTCTGGTCGCCACATTATAAGATGTAGAGGCATTGGAAAGGGTGCAGTGGAGGTTTACCAGGATGTTGCCTGGTATGGTGGGAAGGTCTTATGAGGAAAGGCTGAGGGACTTGAGGTTATTTTCATTAGAGAGAAGAAGGTTACATGGTGACCTGATTGAGACATACAAGATGATCAGAGGATTGGATAGGGTGGACAGTGAGAGCCTTTTTCCTCGGATGGTGATGGCTAACACGAGGGGACATAGCTTTAAATTAAGGGGTGGTAATTATAGGACGGATGTCAGAGGTAGGTTTTTTACTCAGAGGGTAGTAAGGGTGTGGAATGCCCTGCCTGCAGCAGTTGTGGACTCGCCAACTTTAAGGGCATTCAAATGGTCAGTGGATAGGCATATGGATAACATTGGAATAGTTTAGGTTAGAGGGTCATTAGATTGGTTTCACTGGTCGGCACAACATCGAGGGCCAAAGGGTCTGTACTGCACTGTAATGTTCTATGTTCTACAATACTCCGGATGCTGTCGCACCAAGATCCTGGCTCCTGTTATCACGTCCACTTGAAATGAAGGCCAACAGACCATGTTCCTTTCTAACTACTTGCTGTACCTGCATGTTTGCCTTCAGTGATTGGTTTGAGGACACCAAGTTCCCTTGTACGTCTACATTTCCCGAATGTAACTTTTATTTCTAATGTGGCTAAAAGGGCCAAAACAAAATTCAAAATGACCTTTCCCATTGTGGGCAAATCCACTCTGAGCTCTTTATCGCCTGTGAATTCTTCAAAACTCTGGGCCACTAACCCAGCCTTGGTCTTATGTATTCCATCCGGTTGGACCTTTCCTGTGCTGATCCATTGATGCTGACCCCTATCTGGGCCCTCTGAACACACACCAAACTCTCTCCAACAGCCTCACTTTCTCTGTTTAGCTCCTGTGCAGTTTTATCCCTTCATTTGTCAGCAGCTACAAAACCCTCTGGCTCACAGAGAGTTCAGTATCACACCCAGACATATCCTCGGTGGCAAACCGACAATTCCATGTCTGAAATGTTCCAGTTATTGATATGACAGCGAATGGACATCAAAGAAACAGACCAGAAACAGATCCCTGAGGATCCGAGGAGGTCCCGGTGCTCAGTCAGATCCAACTAAATATGGGTGTTAGAAAACAAAGTCCTCAGGGACTTCCCTTTAATCAGTGCCATCAGTGGGTCCTATTCCTGATGACAGTTGTTATGGGACAAATGTCATTCGTAGTCCAGAGTTTTAAGTTTGCAAATCTTTATTACAAACATGCAGGACAATGCCACAGTGAACTGAAACACCTGAAAGAGCGGCTACAATAAAATACATTATCCACGGTACAGATCCAGCTGGCCAGGCTGCTTTGTCTGTGAGTTAGAGGGAAAGTACAGGACAGATAGGAAATTAAATATAGCTTGCACCCATTGGCTACAGTAACTTCATCTCTAGCGAAACACATCTGGGAATATATAGCAAGACAGAGAGACTGCTTTCACGAATATAACTCAGCTTAAAGCTCACATTAAACTTACTGACCCTTTATTCCAAACTTAAGAACTGATGGGCTGAATGGCCTTCTATGCAGTAGTGACTCAACAGTAGGAAAAATACACTTTACTGTCCAGGATAAAATAAATGTCCTTCATCAGCTTCTGTGGATGATTTCAGTGGAAATCTGCTCTCCCAGACTCAAAGAGCATCAGCCCACTGGAAGCAAAGTAATGAGACCGGCCAGTCCAGCAGAAAGAAACTCTCCGATCCTCCCACTTCACCCACTGTCAGAATGAACACGGTTCAGTCCCGGATGTGATTAACAACAGCAATAACAGAAGAATTCAATTCATGTAATCACTTGTGAATTTTCTGGTGTCTCTGCAGGTTGCATAACAGTGTGAATCCCTTCCCACACATGGAGCAGGTGAATGGTCTCTCCCCAGTGTGAACTCGCTGGTGTATGCGCAAGTTGGATGATGTTTGAAATCTCTTAGCACAATGAGAACAGTTGAATGGTCTCTCCTCTGTGTGCGTGCGCTGATGGACCATCAATACCTGAGAGCTTTTGAAATTCCTCCCACAGTCAGAGCATTTAAAGGGTCTCTCATTGGTATGAGTGACATTGTGTTGCAGCAGGTGGGATAACTGAGTGAATCCCTTCCCACACACAAAGCAGGTGAACGGCCTCTCCCCAGTGTGAACTCGCTGGTGGATTTGCAGAGCGAATGAATCACTGAGTCCCTTCCCACACTCAGAGCAGGTGAATGTCCTCTCCCTGTTGTGAATTCGCTGGTGCCTCCGCAGATGGGACGAATGAATGAATCCCTTCCCACAGTCAGAGCAGGTGAACGGCCTCTCCCCAGTGTGAACCCGTTGATGGATCTGCAGGCTGGATAACTCAGTGAAGCCCTTCCCACACTCAGTGCAGGTGAACGGTCTCTCCCCAGAGTGAACTCGCTGATGCCTCCGCAGGGCAGATGCATCACTGAGTCCCTTGCCGCACTCTGTGCAGGTGAATGGTCTCTCCCCGGAATGAACTCGCCGATGCCTCCGTAGGGCAGATGCATCACTGAAACCCTTCCCACACTCTGCGCAGCTGAAAGGCCTCTCTGCAGTGTGAACACACTGGTGTGCCTTCAGGTGGGATGAAACACTGAATTCCTTCCCACACTCAGAGCAGCTGAATGGCCTCTCCCCAGTATGAACTCGCTGGTGTGTCAGCAGGTGAGACGATTGAGTGAATCCTCTCCCACATGTGGAGCAGGTGAATGGCCTCTCCCCAGTGTGAATACGTTGATGTTTTTCCAGCTCAGATGGAAACCGGCATTCTAACCCACAGTGCCCACATTTCCATGGTTTCTCCATGGTGCGGGTGTCCTTGTGACTCTCCAGGTTGGCCAATCAGTTAAAGCCTTGTAGGCAAGAACACATGTACAGTCTCTCCCCACTGTGAATAATTTTTTTTCAGGCTGTGTAACTGGTTAAAGCTCTTTTCACAGTCAGTGCACTGAAACACTCTCACTCTATGCTTTTACACTCCAGCTGATATTCAGACTCTTTCAAAGATGACAGAAACAATGAAAATTTCTCCTTCAAGATTCAGAAGCTATTGATATTCAGGACCCAATGAATTGAGCAACTCTGTCAGATATTGATTCCACATATATCCTGTAAAAGCAGTTTAAAGAAGTCATCAGTGTCAGTACAGGATTCATAACAGACAATTCTAGTTTCTGTGGAACACTCTTTCTTTTCTCATTCCCCAAAAGCTGTAAATCTCCATCCCACACACTCTCCCTCCATTCTCACTCTGCTGTATCTAATATTCACCCTCCCAATTCTCCTGAAGGTGCTGATTGAGACTGATTGACAGATCCATGCTCACTGCTTCCTGTGCTGGACACAGAGAGCTGGAAATCTCCATGCAGGCTGCAGACAGATATATGTCTATATGACTGGGCTATAAATGTGTGAATACACAGACTGGATTCACTTCCTTACCCTTCAGTTGCTGCAGGTCCCCAGTTTCCCCCAGAATGAGAATAGAAATGGAAAGGGGGAAACACTGATTCCCTCCCAGATGTTGCCCAGAGGAGGAGGTTTTACTCTGAAGCTCATTAGGCAACTTCCGCATTGTGACGACACAATGGAGCCCTGTCTGGATCAGCCAATAGGAATCACTCTGCCCCGCGGTGACGTCTCCGGGCTCCAGTGCGCAGGCCCGGCGCGCGGACCCGGGAGCCCCGCCCCCGTCAGTTCCCTCCCCCTCCCCGAGCCCGGGTTTCCAGGGCAACCGGCTGACGGGCTCCGGCCAGAGCGAGAAGCCGCTCGGTGACCTCCCCCCGGCCCGGGACTGCGCATGTCCAAGGGAGAGGGGACAGCTGCGCATGTGCGGGGAGAACCACACCCTGACCTTAATTGGTGTTGACCAATGGGAAGAATCGGAGGACCGGAAGGATTCTGGTCCTCCAGCCAATCAGAGTGCGGGCTTTGTGTGAATGAGGATTGAGCTTCAGACAGACTCAAACTCCCTCCTGTCTCCAACATCTGTGAGTAAAACGCTTTCTTTCCCCCCCTTCCCATTTCTATTCTCATTCTGGGGGAAACTGGGGACCTGCAGCAACTGAAGGGAAAGGAAGTGAATCCAGGGAGGGAGCAGACTCTGGAAAGGTTGGCCCAGGTCTCTCTCTCTCTCTCTGAAAGACATTGACAGCCTTTGCTCCCTCAGCCTGACACATTTATTGGTCTGGATAAAAGGATGGGCTCTTTCCTCATGTTCACAATTAAAGGGCTGGTTTCCCCAGGGGGTGGCTGACATTGAAGGAGACAGTAAATTAATACAGGACAGAGATATGTCTGGTGTTGTTAAACGGTAAATCTTAGATATTTATGTTTCTGTAATGAAAACATATTTATAGGCTGTAATATAGTACTTTAACTACGTTATACATTTCCAGTCAGACTCATTACTGCACAGAAATGTTCCATTCCATAGTTCAAATCCATGCTGGTGCTCTGTCAAACAATCCAGTCCTATTCCTCCTTATATCTCTCTTTCCCAAAAGTTTATTTCATTTCAAAGACACACTCAAAGCCTCCCTGAAGTTGCTTGACATTGACACGACCACCTGGGAAACACTGGCACAAAACTGCCCTACCTGGCGTTGCCTCATCCACAAAGGCTGTCAAGCTCACGAAGCAAGGTGTATTGCTCAAGCACAACTTAAGCGCGAGCTGCGCAAGTCCAGAGCCACCAGCGCAACAACTACAGTGTCTACACAGGTCTGTCCAATATGTGCCAGGACATTCCGTGCCCGAATTGGCCCTGATCAGTCATCTTCGGACATACCGCAACCAGCCTCAAAATAACTAATGGTGTTGAGGTCCTCATCGATGACAATGGACGAACAACAATTTCCTTCATGTGCCCATCCAGTTTGGTTTTTAAATAAAATCTGTATACCTGTAATATGGTACTATAGCTACGTTATATTTTTCCAGTCATCACTTTCTTCGGAGAGTTGTTTAATCTTTGGATTTCTCTTCCACAGGAACCAGTGGTAGCTGATGATCATTGATTATATTTCAAGGATAAGGTAGGCATATTTTCTAATGACAAGAGACTCAAATGTTATGGGGAACAGATGGGAATGGACAACTCCGATATCTTCTGATGTCTGAGTCCTGAGCAGGAAATGGTCAGTTAGGAAAAGTCAATCAGCCTGAATCAGCACCTTCAGGAGAATTGGGAGGATGAATATTAGATACAGCAGATTGAGAATGGAGGGAGAGTGTGTGGGATGGTGATTTTGGGGAATGAGAGAGGAAAGAATGTTCCATAATACCAGAATATGTCTATTCTGAAATTCTATCCTGTACTGACAGTGATATGTGTTGTGATAATTTGCAGGATATTAGAAAGGGAAAATTGCAGATAGAACTTTAAACTTTGGAGCCTCAGTCATCAAATATTTTTGAGAAAGGGACTGGCAAAGATTTCTTAGATGTTAATAGATCAAGGGACTTTGTATGGGGAGAATGAGGCTGAAGTCGATCGACCAGTCATTGAATGGTTGAGTAAGCCTGATAGGCTGAATTGCCGACTGCATTTGTTATGGTCTCTGTGTCCAGGGCAGGAAGCAGTGAGCATGGATCTGTCAATCAGCACCTTCAGGAGAACTGGGAGGGTAAATATTCACAGCTTTTGGGCAATGAGAGAGGAAATAATGTTTCACGCTGGACAGAGGCTGATCTCCTGCTATGTATGTGGGAAAGGATTCACTTAGTTATCCCATCTGCAAACACATCAACAAGTTCATACTGGGAAGAGATGTTCACCTGCCCTTTGTGTGGAAAGGGAGTCACTCAGTTAGTTATCTGATCTGCAGAGACCCAGCGAGTTCACAAGTAATTACAATGGTTTGCTTCTGTCGTTAATCACATCCAGGACTGAACCATATTCAGTTGGTGAAGTGGGCTCAGAGAGTTTCTTTCTGCTGGACTGACTGGACTCATAGCTTTGCTAAACGACGAGGGAGCGAGCTATCTTGGATCTGGTGTTATGTAATGAGGCGGGTAGAATTAGGGACCTTGCGGTGAAGGATCCTCTTCGGGAGAGTGATCATTGTATGGCGGAGTTTCTGGTGCAGATGGAGGAGGAGAAAGTGGGTTCCCGGACACGCGTCCTTTGTTTGAACAGAGGGGAGTACGGTAGGATGAGAGAAGAATTGGTGAATGTGGACTGGGGGAGCGCGTTGGAAGGTAGGTCTGCTGAGGAGCAGTGGAGGATCTTTAAGGAGATCTTTCTTGGTGCTCAGCAGAAATTTATTCCGATGGTCAAAAAGGACAGTAGGAGGAGAGGTAATAAGCCGTGGATAACGAAGGAGGTGAAGGAAAGTGTTAAATTAAAAGCGGAGGCGTTTAGGGTAGCTAAGAGTAGTGGGCGAGAAGAGGATTGGGAGAGGTTTAAATGTCAACAAAGATTGACAAAGAAGTTGATAAAGAAGGGTAGGAGAAACTATGAAGCTGGGCTAGCGCTTAATATAAAAAAGGATAGCAAGAGTTTTATAAATATATAAAAAGGAAGAGGCTGGCTAGGGTGAATGTTGGTCCCTTAGAGGATGAGAAGGGGGACTTAGTGGTAGGGGATGGCTGAGGTCTTGAATAACTTTTTTGTTTCGGTCTTCACGGAGGAGGACGTGAATAATTTGCCGGGTGTTAGCGATGGAAAGGTGGTAGGACTGGAGGGTCTTAATGAATTACTGTTACTAGAGAGGCGGTGCTTGACAGACTGGAGGGGCTAATTGTGGACAAGTCCCCAGGACCGGATGGAATGCATCTAAGGGTTCTGAAAGAAATGGCGGAGGTGATAGTGGATGCCTTGGTGGTTATTTTCCAGACGTTGCTGGATTCCGGGGAAGTGCCGGAAGATTGGAAAACGGCTAATGTTACGCCGTTGTTTAAGAAGGGTGCCAGGCAAAAGGCAGGGAATTATAGGCCGGTTAGTTTAACGTCTGTTGTAGGTAAAATGTTAGAATCCGTCATTAAGGAGGAAATAGCGAGGCATCTTGAAGGGAATTGCTTGATAGAGCAGACGCAGCACGGTTTCGTTAAAGGGAAGTCGTGTCTGTCAAATTTACTGGAGTTCTATGAGGATGTGTCTAGGGCGGTGGATAGAGGAGAGCCGGTGAATGTGGTCTTTCTTGATTTTCAGAAGGCATTTGACAAGGTACCTCACAAGAGGTTATTGCAGAAGGTCAGGGGACATGGAGTTGGGGGTAGGGTGTTAGCGTGGATAGAGGATTGGTTGTCAAATAGGAGGCAGAGAGTGGGGGTCAATGGGTGCTATTCAGATTGGCGGATGGTGACTAGTGGAGTGCCCCAGGGGTCGGTGCTGGGGCCTCAGCTATTTACCATTTATATAGATGATCTGGAGGAGGGAACCGAGTGTACGGTGTCGAAATTTGCTGATGACACCAAGATTGGTGAAACGGCAAATTGTGCGGAGGGTGTGGAGAGTCTACAGAAGGATCTAGATAGGCTGGGCGAATGGGCCAGGAAATGGCAAATGGAATTTAATGTTGGCAAGTGTGAGGTGGTCCACTTTGGTAGGAATAATGGTAGGAAGGATTATTACTTACGTGGCGAAAAACTGCAGCAGGCGACGGTGCAGAGGGACCTCGGGGTCCTTGTGCATGATTCGCAAAAACCCAGCTTGCAGGTGCAGCAGGTGGTCAGGAAGGCGAATGGGATGCTGGCCTTCATAGCGAGGGGGATTGAATATAAAAGTAGGGAGGTCTTGCTGCGGCTGTATAGGGCATTGGTGAGGCCGCAGCTGGAGTACTGTGTGCAGTTTTGGGCACCGTACTTACGCAAGGATATTTTGGCCTTGGAGGGAGTGCAGAGGAGGTTTACTAGGCTGATGCCGGAGTTGAGGGGGTTGAGCTATGAGGAGAGGCTGAATAAATTAGGCTTGTACTCGTTAGAGTTTAGAAGAATGAGGGGAGATCTCATTGAGACGTATAAGATGATGAATGGGATGGATAGGGTAGAGGTGGAGAGACTCTTCCCGCTCAGAAAGGATAGTAGGACTAGGGGGCACAGCCTCAAGATAAAGGGGGGGCGGCTTAGAACGGAGTTGAGGAGGAACTTCTTCACTCAAAGGATGGTGAATCTCTGGAATTCTCTGCCCGTTGAAGTGGTGGAGGATACCTCGCTAAATATTTTTAAGACGCAGGTTGATGGGTTTTTGATAAGAGAGGGGATTAAGGGTTATGGGGAGAGGGCGGGAATGTGGAACTGAGCCACGACAAATCAGCCATGATCTTATTGAATGGCGGGGCAGGCTCGAAGGGCTAGATGGCCTACTCCTGCTCCTATTTCTTATGTTCTTAAACTTTAACCTGGTGTTGTGAGACTTCTTACTGTGTTTACCCCAGTCCAATGCCGGTGAATCCACTATATAACTGAAGCATATTCTCCCTACTTTTGTGTTCAATTTCCCTCGCAATAAATAAGAACATTCTATTAACTTTCCCAATTCCTTGGTGTACCTGTATATCAGCCTTTTGCAATTCATGCAAAAGGACAGCCAGGTCCCTCTGCGTCTCAGAGCTCTGCAATCTCTCACTATTTAGATAACAATCTTCTCTTTTATTCTTCCTGTCAAAGTTGACAATTTAACATTTTTCCACATTGCTCCATTAACCTATCTGTATATTTTTGTAGTCTTCCTATGTCATCTAAACAATTTACTTTCCTATCTATCTTTGTGCCATTAGCAAATTTAGCAACCACCCCTTTAGTCCTTTCATCTGAGTCATCTTTATCAATTGTAAAGCGTTGGAGCCCCAGCCCTGTATCCAGTAGACAGCACTCATTGCATCTTGGCAACCAGAAAATGACCCATTTATACCCACTGTGTCCTGTTAGCTAGTGAATCTTCTAACCACACCAATATGTTATCCCTGCAGCATGAACTTTTATTTGCTGCAATAACCTTTGATGTGGCACCTTATCAAATAAGAACATAAGAACTAGGAGCAGGAGTAGGCCATCTGATCCCTCGAGCCTGCTCCGCCATTCAATAAGATCACGGCTGATCTTTTTTGTGGACTCAGCTCCACTTATCTGCCTGCTCACCATAACCCTTAGTTCCTTTACTGTTCAAAGATTTATCTATCCTTGCCTTAAAAACATTCAATGAGGTAGCCTCAACTGCTTCACTGGGCAGGGAATTCCACACATTCACAACCCTTTGTGTGAAGAAGTTCCACCTCAACTCAGTCCTAAATCTGCTTCTCCTTATTTTGAGGCTATGGCCCCTAGTTCTAGTTTCACCCACCAGTGGAAACAACTTCCCTGCTTCTATCTTATCCATTCCCTTCATAATCTTATATGTTTCTATAAGATCTCCCCTCAGTCTTCTGAATTGCAATGAACATAACCCCTTTCTACTCAGTCTCTCCTCATAAGCCAAACCTCTCAACTCTGGAATCAACCTAGTGAATCTCCTCTGCACCCTCTCTTGTGCCAGTATATCCTTTCTCAAGTAAGGAGACCAAAACTGTACACAGTACTCCAGGTGTGGCCTCACCAGCACCTTATACAGCTGCAACATAATCTTGCTGTTGAATTTATGGGATTAGCTATCTAGCTGACCTGACCACATTTCCACATTCAGTCATTAAAGACACAGTCATAAAGCATTAAAGTTGCCACGCACAGCCTCTTATCAGCACACACGTGGCTGCTTTGTGCGACTGCTGGCGGTAGAGACATGTCAAAGGTAAGAGTGTCCTGAGAAGAGACATTCATGGTGAAGGCTCAGGGATGGTCGATAAGATCGTAGATTGCCATTCGGCCCATCAAGTCTGCACCAACCACAATTCCACCCAGGTCCTATCCCCCTAACCATGTATTCTAGCTAGTCCCTTGACACTAAGGGGCAATTTAGCATAGCCAATCCACCTAAGCCATGCATCCTTGGACTGTGGAAAGAAACCGGAGCACCAGAGCAAACCCATACAGACACAGGGAGAACGTGTAAACTCCACATAGACACTGACCCAAGCCGGGAATTGGATTTAGGACCCTGGTGCTGTGAGGTAGCAGTGCTAGCCATTGTGCCACTGTGCCATTCAGATAAGATGAAGGAACTCCATGATTCTAATGAACATTCTTTCCTCTCTCATTCCCCAACAGCTGTAAATCTCCATCCCACACACTTTCCCTCCATTCTCACTCTGCTGTATCTAATATTCACCCTCCCAGTTCTCCTGAAGTTGCCGAATTGGCTGGACACAGACAGCTGGAAATCTCCATGCAGGCTGCAGACAGACACATGTCTGTATGACTGGGGGAGGAATGGGGGGCGGGGCTCCGGGGGGGCGGAGCACCGGGGGGCGGGACTCCCGGGTCCGTGTTCCTGAACCTGGAGACGTCACCGCGGAGCAGCGTGATTGCTATTGGCTGATTCAGGCAGGGTTCCATTGTGCCGTCACAATGACTCAGAGGGGGCGTTCCCAGCACACAGTGTCCCATTGGCAGCAAGATCACTGGTTACAGAAGCAAGACACTGCGGATTGGACACAGCTCAGCGCGGTTGGCGGTCAAAGCCCCGCCCAAGCGGCGTTGGCTCCGCCCCCTTATTGTCCACATGCAGGAGATTGACCAATGGCAACGCATGGAGGACCGGACAGGCAGTGGTCCTCCAGCCAATCAAAGTCCAGGCCTTGTGTCAATGGCTGCTCGGAGATTCGTCCATTGTTAGCTGCTGCTTCTCTCTGAGTGAAGATTGAGCTTCAGACATATATATATATATAATTCCAGTCATTCATCTCTTGCCGATTAGAGTCATTCGTTTTTGGATTTCTCTTCCTCAAGGATTAGTGAAGGCTGAGGTTATTGAATTATTGAATGTATTCAATGTTAGCTAATAATATGAAATAAGATAGGAAGAGTTTTTTCAATATATAAAAGGTAAGGGAAAGGCAAAAATAGACATTGGACCACTGAAAAATGAGGCTGGAGAAGGAATAATAGGAAACAAAGCAATGGCAGAGGAACTGAATAGTTACTTTACATCAGTCTTCACTGTGGAAGACACCAGTGAGATGCCAGAGCTCCAGGAGAATCAGGGGACACAGGTGAGTGTAGTGGCCACCACTAAAGAGAAGGTTCTAGGGAAACTGAAAGGTCTGAAGGTGGATAAGTCACCTGAACCAGATGGACTATATCCCAGAGTTGTAAAAGAGATAGCTGAGGAAACGAGGCATTGGTGGTGATCTTTCAGGAATCACTGGAGGCAGGGAGGGTCCCAGAGGACTGGAAAGTAGCGAATGTAACACTGCTGTTTAAGAAGGGAGGGAGGCATCAGACAGGAAATTATAGACAGGTTGGCCTGACTTTGGTCATTGGTAAGATTTTAAGTCCATTATTAAAGATGTGATAATGGAGTACTTGGAAGTGCATGTTAAAATTGGACTGAGTCAGCATGGTTTCGTCAAGAGGAGGTCACGCCTGATAAATCTGTTAGAGCTCTTTGAGGAAGTAACCGGGAAGTTAGATAAAAGACTAGACGTGATTTATTTATATTTCCAGAAGGCCTTTGACAAGATGCTGTATAGGAGACTGTTAAATAAGTTAAGAGCCCATGATGTTAATGATAAGATCTTGGCTTGGATATAGGTTTGGCTGACTGGCAGAAGACAGAGTGTAGGGATAAAGAAGTCTTTTTCAGGATGGCAGCTGGTGACTAGTGGTGTGCCTCAGGTGTTGGTGCTGGATCTACAACTTTTCACAATATTCATTAATGATTTGGAAGGTGGAACTGAAGGCACTGTTGCTAAGTTTGCAGATGATACAAAGATATGAAGAGGGACAGGTAGTATTGGGGAAGCAATGGGGCTGCAGAAGGACTTGGACAGGTTAGGAGAGTGGGTAAAGAAATGGCAGGTGGAAAAGTGTGAGGTTATGCACTTTGGAAGGAGGAATGGAGGCAAAGACTATATTTTCTAAATGGGAAAATGCTTAGGAAATCAAAAACACAAAAGGACTTGGGAGTGATTGTTCAAGATTCTCTTCAGGTTAACGTGCAGGTTCAGTTGGCAGTTAGGAAGGCAAATGCAATGTTAGTATTTTTGTCGAAAGGGCTAGAATACAATAGCAGGGATGTACTTCTGTGTTTTATAAGGCTCTGGTCAGACCCAATCTGGAGTACTGTGAGCAGTTTTCGGCCCTGTATTTAAGGAAGGATGTGCTGGCCATGGAATGGGTCTAGAGGAGGTTCACAAGAATGATCCCTGGAATGAAGAGCTTGTCATATGAGGAATGGTTGAGGATTCTGGATCCGTACTTGTTGGAGTTTAAAAGGACGAGGGAAGATCTTGTTAAAACTTAAAGGGCCCGGATAGAGTGGACGTGGAGAGGATGTTTCCACTCGTAGAAAAAACTAGAACCGGGGGCACAACCTCAGATTAAAGGGATGGCCCTTCAAGACAGATGAGGAGGAATTTCTTCTGCCAGAGAGTGGTGAATCTGTGGATCTCTTTGCCACAGAAGGCTGTGGAAGCCAGATCATTGAATCTCTTTTAGACAGAGATAGGTAGATTCTTGATTAATAAAGGAATTGAGGTTGTAGGGAAAAGGCAGGAGAATGGGGATGAGAAAAATATCAGTCATGATTGAATGACAGAACAGACTCGATGGGCCGAATGGCTTAATTTTGCTCCATGACTTATGGTCTTATGTCCCAGGATGAGTTAGACTGGTTTTTGATTGATAAAGAGCCAGGCATTATGGGGAACATGCAGGAAAATGGAGAGAAAGTAATGTTTGTTTATTAGTCACAAGTTGGCTTACATTCACAGTGCAATGAAGTTACTATGAAAATCCCCTATCGCCACACACTGATGCCGGTTTGGGTACACGGAGGGAGAATTTAGCATGGCCAATACACCTGACCTGCACATCTTCGGAGGAAACCGGAGCACCCAGAGGAAACCCATACACATAGGGAGAGAATTGCAAACTCCTCACAGACAGTGACCCAAGCTGTGAATTGAACCTGGGTCTCTGGAGCAGTGAGGCAGCAGCGCTGACCATTGTGCTGCTCGTGAGAAAGTTAAGATGAGAAGAGATTTCCTCACTCAACGATATGGTGAAGTTTTGGAATTTTGGATCCCAGAGAACTGTACAGCCTCAGTCATTGAGAATTTTCAAGACAGACTTTGATAAGTTTTGAGATGTTGAAGACATCGAGCGATCTGGGGGATAGTCTGGGAAACGGTGCTGAGATAGATCAGCCAATTCTTAACGAATGGTTGAGGCAGTTTGATAGGCTGAATGGCCAACTGAAGCTCCTGCGATGTATGATTCCTGTGCTGGACAGGAAGCAGTGAGCATGGATCTGTCAATCAGCACCTTCAGGAGAATTGGGAGGGTGAATATTAGATACAGCAGAGTGAGAATGGAGGGAGAGTGCGTGGGATGGAGATTTACAGCTTTTGGGGAATGAGAGAGGAAAGAATATTCTATAGAAACTAGAATTGTCTGTTCTGAATTTCTATCCTGCACTGACACTGATGACTTTTCTAAACTTGTTTTACAGGATATTGAAAGAGGAATCACAGGCGGTAATCTCAAACGTCACATCTGGATCTGCCAGAGTCACATTCCTCGGGACCTGAGCATCATCGGCCTTTGAATCTAGAAGGAGAAATGATTGTCGGGTCAGTCGATTTGAAACGATTTCAAACATCGGTGTGACTGGAAAAGCACCAACACACAGCCACACTCGAGTGAGAGCGTTCCAGTGCACTGACTGGAGAACTTTAACCAGTTACACAGTCTGAATAAATATCACCCCATTCACAGCGGGGAGAGACTGTACTCGTGTTCTGTGTGTGGACGAGGCTTCAACTGATTGTCCACCCAAGAGAGAGACAAGGACACCTGCACCATGGAGAAACCATGGAAATGTGCGGACTGTGGAAAGAGATACAGAGTCCCATCTCTGCTGGAAGCTCATCGGCGCAGCCACACTGGGGAGAGGCCGTTCACCTGCTCTCAGTGTGGGGAGGGATTCATTAGATTATCCAGTCTGCAGAAACACCAGCGAGTTCACACTGGGGAGAAGCCATTCACCTGCTCTCAATGTGGGAAGGGATTCACTCAGTTATCCAATCTGCGAACACACCAGCGAGTTCACACTGGGGAGAGGCCATTTATCTGCTCTCAGTGCGGGAAGGGATTCACTCAGTCATCCCACCTGCGGACACACCAGCGAGTTCACTCTGGGGAGAGACCACTCGCATCATCTCAGCGTGGGGAGGGATTCACAAACCACCTGCAGAGACATCGAGTTCACACTGGAGAGAGGCCATTCACCTGCTTTCAGTGTGGGAAGGGATTCACTCGGTTATCCAGTCTGCGGGCACACGAGCGACTTCACACTGGGGAGAGACCATTCATCTGTGCTCAGTGTGGGAAGAGATTCACTCAGTCGTCTGACTTGCGGGCACATGAGCGAGTACACTCTGGGGAGAGGCCATTCACCTGCTCTCAGTGTGGGAAGGGATTCACTCAGTCATCTGCCCTGAGGGCGCACCAGCGAGTTCACACAGGGGAGAGACCATTTATCTGCTCTCAGTGTGGGAAAGGATTCACTCAGTCATCCGCCCTGAGGACACACCAGCGAGTTCACTCTGGGGAGAGGCCGTTCACCTGCTCTGTGTGTGGGAAAGGATGCACTGACTTATCCAATCTGCGGACACACCAGCGAGTTCACACTGGGGAGAAACCGTTCACTTGCCCTGAGTGTGGGGAGGGATTTAAACAGTCATCCGCCCTGCGGACGCACCAGCGAGTTCACAGTGGGGAAAGACCCTTCATCTGCTCTCAGTGTGGGGAGGGATTCACTCGGTTATCCAACCTGCAAACACACCAGCGAGTTCATACTGGGGAGAGGCCGTTCACCTGCTCTCAGTGCGGGAAGGGATTCAGTCAGTCATCTGACCTCCAGAGGCACCAGCGAGTTCACACTGGGGAAAGACCATTCACCTGTTCTCTGTGTGGGAAGGGATTCAGAGTTTCATCCCAGCTACTGAGACACCAGCGAGTTCACGAGTGATTATAGGGATTGGATTCTGTTGTAAATGTTTCTGTTCTCAATTACATCCAGGACTGCATTTTGTTCATTCTCACAGTTGGTTAATGGGGACAGTCGGAGAGTTTCTTTCTATGGGATTGGCCGGTCTCACGATTTTGCCTCCAGTGGGTTGATGCTCTTTCAGTCTTGTTGCGATTACCTGGTTTTAAATTTCACAAGGATCACAGAGTGACAGGGTGTGAGGGAGTTCAGAGATATTTAGTCAGCATTTCTGTTTGAAACGCCCCCAAATGCCCATCCAATTTCCCTTGTAATTGTTTATTGTCTCCACTTCCTCTCCCCTCGTAGGCAGCAAGTTCCAGGTCATTACCATTCGCTGCATCAAAATATTCTTCCTCACATCCCCCCCTGCATCTCTGACCCAAAACCTTAAATCTGCCTCTCCCTCATCCTTATCCCATCAGCGAATGGGAACAGCTTTTCTTTATTCACCTTATCTAAACCTGTCAGAATCTTGTCCATCTCGATCAAATCTCCCCTCAACCTCCTTTACTCCAAGAGAAACAACCCCAGCCTGACACCGACAATAAAGAACAAACTAACAGAATATGTTAATACCTGAAATCCAATGGGAATGTTTAATTTCTGTTTAAAGATGTTGATAATATGTTGTTCTGGGAAATAAAGGAATTGGAATAACTCACCTTGGGTGTGGTTGAACGGAATATCTGATACCCACCTACAGTCTAGTGAAAGTCTGGAATGTGTAGCTGGAAATCCCTCCCTAACAGCGCTGTGGGTGTACCTACACCTCAGGCACTGTGGCAGTTCAGGAAGGCAGTGTTGGGGTTGACCGTGGCCGAGGCAGCTACACACAGCCACATATTCTGTTATAATTGATGGAGTGTAGATTGAATGAGAGGCGTTATGGGACTGGACTGTATTGACCACATTCCTGTGGCTGCTCAGTTTCTGCAATCAGGAACCATTAAAGCTGCTCAGCAGGGAACTGACAGAGGACCCGGTGAGAATATTTACTCAGAATGAGTTGGAATTAAACTTATTCCAGGACAGGCTGGTGTTCAGCAGCTGAGATACCCGAACCTGTAAAAAGGGAGTCTGACCAATCAACAAACAGTGGTAGGTAGTTAGTGAAGAAGTTAAGCGTTCTTAGGCATTGTTCACATTATTTTATCATAAATTTGTGATTTGAAGTGTGAGGGACTTGTGATCGATGGTTGGTGAAGTGACGGGAAACTCCAAGTCTCACTGGACTGAAAAGCAGAGCTCTGAGAGTAGATTCTAATGGTTATAATCGTACCAGTAAATGGAACAAAAACAAAGGTAAAGTTGTAATGAAGGAGAATGGAGGATCTTGTTATTTTAATCAAGGAGTTGAGAGAAGAATGAGGGGAGATTTGATAGAGGTGTATAAGATTTTGATGGGTGTGGATAGAGTGAATGCAAGCAGGCTTTTTCCACTGAGGCTAGGGGAGAAAAAAACCAGAGGGTATGGGTTAAAGGTGAAAGGAGAAAAGTTTGAAGGGAATATTAGGGGGGGGGCTTCTTCACACAGAGAGTGGTGGGAGTGTGGAATGAGCTGCCGGATAAAGTGATAAATGCAGGGTCACTTTTAACATTTAAGAAAAACTTGGATGGGTTCATGGATGAGAGGGGCGTGGAGGGATATGGTCCAAGTGCAGGTCAGTGGGACTAGGTAAAAAATGGTTTGGCACAGACAAGAAGGGCCAAAAGGCCTGTTTCTGAGCTGTAATTTTCTATGGTTCTATGGAGTTGTGAGCTTCTGGTGCTCTGTCACTTCAAGAAGCTATAGCAGTGAGAGAATACTCAAGATTCCTTGTTTGAAAATTTGCGAGCTGTGAGAACCTGTGTTTTTATATCGATGTTTGTAAATGTGATTTATCATTGCTTTGGGCTATATTTGTTCAGGTTTATTTTTCTGGGGAATTAATCTTACCTTGTATCTTTAATTAAAGGTATTTCTGGAAGTTTAAAAACAGAAACACAATGCTTAAGGAATTCATTGTGGTTACTGTTGTAAACTACATATGAAGTTTCTCTGCTTGTGTAGGGATGATATTTGCAGATTGAATACTTCAAGCTTTGAGATTTTCCATCTGTGGTTTAAGTCAAACAGTCATAACATTTCAAAAGTATGAGCCCGGAGCCATGTTTACTGGCCGGAGGTATGATTCCAGGATATTTTGCTAAACGTGTGGGAATTTTAATCTGGACTCAAACCTCATGTGAGAATGAGAGTTTTAATTCTAATGGTCAATTAAATGTGGAACATATGAAATGATTATGACCAGTGCTATGTTCATAGAATCCCTGCAGTGCAGAAGGGGCCATTCGGTGAGTCTACACTGACTCTGTAACAGAGAACTTACCCAGACCCTCTCCCCTTTCCTATCCCTGTGTTAGAGGAAATTAAGACTAAAAAAACTAATAAATCAGGGTGGACTAATTTAGAATTGACTGTAGTACAGAAAAGTATAAAGCACCCTGAGATTGCGAAGCTACAGCTGCATAGAAATACATATAACCACTGTTAGATAATTTAAATGTTTATTTCTCAAAGTGTCATTAAAATGTACACCTTGCCAATTACAGACTGCTCCAAGACATAATGGGATGAAAGCTAAGTGAGATGAACCACATTCTTTAAGAACAATACAATCATAGAGCATCATGTTATCAGTGTAGATTAAGGAAAGTACGAGTACCAAGGCACCATCATAATGGGACAATACAATTTCTACTGATTAGGAATTGTTTAGCAGACAGAGAATGAGACCTTTTGAACTCTGTTACTATATAATTGAAGTTGCTAGGAGACAAGTGGGTGGGAGCATCTGAATTCTATGCACCAATGAATTCTCATGCTGCCAAAGAGTAGGATGTCATTGGCTAAGGTAAATAATCCATATTAATATGATTGCTGCATCCTATTAAGATGTGATGTGGAGGTGCCAGCTTTGGACTGGGGTAAACTGGGGTTTATTACTTACGTGGAGAAAAACTGCAGCAGGCGACGGTGCAGAGGGACCTCGGGGTCCTTGTGCATGAGTCGCAAAAACCCAGCCTGCAGGTGCAGCAGGTGGTCAGGAAGGCGAATGGGATGCTGGCCTTCATAGCGAGGGGGATTGAATATAAAAGTAGGGAGGTCTTGCTGCGGCTGTATAGGGCATTGGTGAGGCCGCAGCTGGAGTACTGTGTGCAGTTTTGGGTGCTGTACTTACGCAAGGATATTTTAGCCTTGGAGGGAGTGCAGAGGAGGTTTACTAGGCTGATGCCGGAGTTGAGAGGGTTGAGCTATGAGGAGAGGCTGAATAAACTAGGCTTGTACTCAGAGTTTAGAAGAATGAGGGGAGATCTCATTGAGATGTATAAGATGATGACTGGGATGGATAGGATAGAGGTGGAGAGACTCTTCCCGCTCAGAAAGGACAGTAGGACTAGGGGGCACAGCCTCAAGATAAAGGGGGGAGCGGTTTAGAACGGAGTTGAGGAGGAACTTCTTCACTCAAAGGGTGGTGAATCTCTGGAATTCTCTGCCCGTTGAAGTGGTGGAGGCTACCTCGCTAAATATTTTTAAGACGCGGGTTGATGGGTTTTTGATAAGTGAGGGGATTAAGGGTTATGGGGAGAGGGCGGGAATGTGGAACTGAGCCACGACAGATCAGCCATGATCTTATTGAATGGCGGGGCAGGCTCGAAGGGCCAGATGGCCAACTCCTGCTCCTATTTCTTATGTTTTTATGTTCTTAAACACAGTAAGAAGTCTCTCAACACCAGGTTGAAGTCCAACAGGTTTATTTGATAGTAAACCCACAAACTTTTGGGATTTCCCCCTTCGTCAGGTGAGTGGAGAGTTCTGGTCTAATTTCTATTCTGTTCTATCCTATTAAGATGGACAGAGTAGGCGGACAGGTGATTTTTGAAAAAAGCTACCTTAAATTGCTTTCCTGCGCATGCAGACCAGGCCTGGGTCATCAAAATACATCTTCAACCAGAATCTACCGTCTCCGTGAGTTTTTTGTATTTGCTGAGCTGTATTAATATCGAGAAATCTCCTGCATGAAGTTGATAGATCTCTGAAAACCTCCCACAAAAATTAACACTGTCAGCAGGGCAACTCATCGGATTCTGAAAGCAAGACCTACCTTCTAGATGGGTGAATATATTTTTTATTTACATCGAATAATTAGAGGAGTTATGTGTCAGGCTCCTGGAACCACAAGTTGAGCTTCCCGGACAAAATTTGAGGAAGTCACGGATAAGTGTTTTATGAGTGAATTTGCGCTATAATGCAAGAGGAGGGGGGTGCAAAAGCAGACTTTTGTACAGATTTTAAAACAGATTCTTGCACTGTCCCAGGGACAGAGTCATTGAGCTGCACAGAAGGAAGACATAGGTTATATGGATGTTCTCCAGAACCCTCTTCCAGGTTATGGTGAAACAGAGGCAAGGAGGAAGTAAATGTTCTTCATTCGTTCTCACAGCAGCAATCCGACTGGTTCTTCAGCTATGCCATGATGTTTGTCAGATAATAATACAGTCCTGTTGTTCTAGCATGATCCACTTCCTGAAAATGCTGGAAAATCTCAGCAGGTCTGGCAGCATCTGTGGAGACAGAACAGAGCCAACATTTCAAGTCTGGATGGAGAACCAGAGATGATGGAATATTTCCAAAAAGAAATCGGATGGGCACTTGAGGGAAATAAGCTTTCAGGGATAGAAATGGTTTGAATCACAGGGAGCCAGCATGGACTTAATGGGCCAAATGGCCCCATTCCAGACTCCAATTCCTGACTGATCTAAAGAGCGTGTCACTTGATGGGTATCAATAAAGCAACTCTATCAGGCTGAGGACTGTGAGAGCAGCAGGCTGAAGGGGTCCTGCTGTAAAGAACGGGTACAGGAGCTGATTGGATAGCAGCTGTCACTCTGTCTTGAATAGACATCGAGTGAAAACAGACCCCTGTGTGTTGTGTTCCTGAGTGAAATACACTCCCTGAGCGAGGCACGACTCCCTCAGCCTTTGTGACTAAAAGACATTGACTGATTAATGCCTGTTTTGTGAATATGTGACTGAAAGCACATCTCAGCCAGTGCAACCACTAGCAGAAGAAGACAAAGGGGTTTTGTCAGTGTTGACCTGCAGGAACAATCAAAGCACAAAGAAAGGTTCCCCTGAGTCTGGGACTCAGAGAATTTGGAACTGGCAGGGAGCCTGATTAACTTGCCTCACCTCGCAATGGGTCAGATTCGAGTTCAGACTGTCAGTTTTGTGTCTTGTTCAATCAGTATTTTAGCAGGTGTTGAGTAAAAAGGGAATTCAAGTGTTTGAGTGTTTGAAGGTAATCGACTTTCCAGCAAGTTAAGGAAAGAATAGTTCATGTTGAGTGTTTTCTTTAACCTTAATAAAGATGGAGGTGTAAAAAATATTCTGTGTCAGCATTTCATTGTCCACCACATTGGTCGATGCCTTAGTCTGAGCGTCAACAAGAGAAATTTCAGCTGCTCCAGTCTCTCCAACTCACTGAAGTCCCTCATCCCTGGAGCCATTCTCGTAAATCTCCTCTGCACCCTCTCTAAGAACCTCACATCTTTCCTAAAGTGCGGGGCCCATCTATAGGGTTCCATTCTAGAGGGATAGGATTGAACAGCAGGGAGGTTCTGTTCAGTTTGTTTGGAACCAGGGTTAGACTGCACTGGGAGCACTGTCAACATCTGTAATCTCCATTTAGAAAGAGGAAATAGAGGCACTGGAGAAGGAGCAAAGATTCACGAGAATAATCCCAGAACTGAGAGCATTTCACCCTCAGGAAAGGCTGGGGCAGCTTTTCTCCAGAAAAGAGAAGATTGAAGGGTGACCTGAGGGAAGTCTTTAAGATTATGAAGGGGTTCAATAATCCAATAGGGATTTGAGGAGAAACCTCTTTACCCAGCGAGTGGTGAGAATGTGGAACTCACTACCACAGCAAGTAGTTGAGGTGAATAACATGAACACATTGAAGGGGAAACTGGATACACACATGAGGGAGAAAGGAATAGAAGGATTTGCTGATGGGGGAGATGAAGGGGGGGTGGAGGCTCATGTGGAGCATAAATACTGACACAGACCAACTGAGCCGACTGGCCTGACCCTGTGCTGTAGCCTCAATGGAACAGAGACCAGAATAGAATGGAATATTTATTTTCGATCTATCTGTAGTGGTAGGAAAAACACTATTTACTGTCCAGGACAAAATAAATGTCCTTCATCAGCTTCTGTGGATGATTTCAGTGGAAATGTGCTCTCCCAGGCTCAAAGAGCATCAGCCCACTGGAAGCAAAGTTGTGAGACCGGCCAGTCCAGCAGGAAGAAACTCTCCGATCCTCCCACTTCACCCACTGTCAGAATGAACATGGTTCAGGCCTGGGTGTGATTAACAACAGCAGAATCCAACCCCTGTCATCAATTGTGAACTTGCTGGTGTCTCAGCAGGTGGGATGAATTTGTGAATTCCTTCCCACACTGAGAGCAGCTAAATGGTCTCTCCTCAGTGTCAATGCACTGGCAGACCATCAGTTCCTGAGAGCTTTTCAAGCCACTCTCACAGTCAGAGTAATTAAAGGGTTTCTCCGGGTTCTGAGTGACATTGTGCCTCAGCAGGTGGGATATTGAATCATTTTGCACACACAGAGCAGGTGAATGGTCTGTCCCAGTGTGAACTCTCTGCTGTCTCCTCAGTGAGAACAAAGAATAAAACAGCCCGGGAAACAGGCCCTTCGGCCCAACGAGCCCGCGCCGCCATTTTAACATTACCAGTCCCCCCTCCACCCATGACCCTTATCTATGCTTATGGCATTCCACATTGAGGGAAACTAATTTAGGGACAATTTATTACCTCCAATCAGCCTAATAGCACATCTTTGGGGTGTGGGAGGAAACCAGAGCACCCGGAGAAAACCCACGCAAGCATGGGGAGAATGTGCAAACTCCCACAGACACCGACCCAAATCCATGTATCTGCACAGCAAACAGTGATAGTCACTGAGCTGGTGTGTTGCCCAGCATCTGGTCCAGTTTAAGCATACACTAAAGACATGAAGTACTAGGCGATTCTCAAAACAACCAAGAGCAGCCCTTGTATGACCCATCGCATGTATGCCCCTCGTTGGACAACAGGGCAGACCAAAGCACCTGTGAATTAAAAGAGAAAAACATTAGTATCATCCCCATCCTTATACATTACCAGGGACGTCCCAAGGCTACTGAACCTTATTTAAAACAATCTCCAACCCACTCATGTGCCTGTCTAAGTAACAAGGGAGTGTGCTCCCTTCCAATAACACCAATAACCCACTGCGCAAAAACAAACAGAGGACAACAAAAGGACTGGGAATAAACAGAACCCACCTCACCCAGCCTCCAGAGAGATAGACACAATCTGCAATCCCCAAAAAAAAACACCCTGGAGAGAACAGAAAAATAGGCAGAAACAACCAAACTAGAGACCAAAAATACCAGAAACCACAAGGAAAACAACAGCTATCAAGGAAACCCCAAACACCACAGAGAGAAAGAGAGGGGACACGATGAGAAAAGCAAACACCAAATCTCACCAGGATGAGGAGATATTTAAAATTATAAAAAAAATTACCAACAAATTAAATCAAGGAAAGGGCAGGGATGAGGGAAAATGGAAGAAAGGACAGTTCTGATCAGACTGGCCCGAACTTGCAACATCTCACTTACTGTCCTGTCTGGAGACAACACACATCTGAGACTTCTTACTGTGTTTAACCCAGTCCAATGCCGGCATCTCCACATCAGGTTTCTAGATACACAGAGAAACTGCCACCAACACACAATCAAACAAGAATGCTCAGAATGCACAAGCAGTAACAACAAGACACCCAAACACACATCAGAAAAAAGAGACTGGACTCTCACACCATTAAAACCCATGTCATGGGAGACTCAAACCTGGTAAGAAGTCTCGCAACACCAGGTTAAAGTCCAACCAGTTTATTTGATAGTAAACCTACAAGCTTTCGGAAATGCTGTTCCTTTGTCAGGTGTGTGGAAGGTTCTGATCAGAGAAGGGCAGATAAAGGCACACACAGTTTACAGATTATTGATTAGAATGTGAGTCTTTACAGCTAACCTGCTATTCAAGTCTTAAGTATGCCGACAATGTGAATGGAAATAGCATTAGGCCCAGGTTAAAGAGATGTGTACTGTCTCCAGACAGTAAGTGGGATTCTCCAAGCCCAGGCCAGTGATGGGGGTTACAGGAGTGACCACTGCCCCAGTGGGTCAACACAAACAGACAGGGGCCCAGGGGCCCAGGCAACCCTGGAACTACACCCCCAACCACATGGGAAACACTCAACATATCAACAACAGGGCCCAACCGCAACTAAACACCCACAAACACCCCTCACAATTCCCCAATGCGGTAATTTACCGGGACCCCCTCCCCCTCCCCCTCCCCCTCCCTGGGCCCGGGTTTCCAGGGCAACCGGCTGACGGGCTCCGCCCAGAGCGACAGGTCACTCGGTGACCTCCGCCCGGGCCGGGACTGCGCATGTCCAAGGGGGAGAGAGAGAGAGAGAGAGAGAGAGACAGCTGCGCATGTGCGGGGGAGAGCCCGGTACGCTGAGATGTTGGCCAATAGGAATAGTTAGAGGACCGGAAGGACTCTGGTCCTCCAGCCAATCAGAACCCCCCCATTGTGTGAATGCGGAAGTTAGACAATGAGCTGCTGCCCAGGGAGCAGGTGAAAGGGCTGTTTTTGAATGAAGATTGAGCTTCAGACTGACTCAAACTCCCTCCTGTCTCCAACATCTGTGAGTAAAACACTTTCTTTCCCCCCCTTCCCATTTCTATTCTCATTCTGGGGGAAACTGGGGACCTGCAGCAACTGAAGGGAAAGGAAGTGAATCCAGGGAGGGAGCAGACTCTGGAAAGGTTGGCCCAGGTCTCTCTCTCTCTCTCTGAAAGACATTGACAGCCTTTGCTCCCTCAGCCTGACACATTTATTGGTCTGGATAAAAGGATGGGCTCTTTCCTCATGTTCACAATTAAAGGGCTGGTTTCCCCAGGGGGTGGCTGACATTTACCGGGACAGTAAATTAATACAGGGGAATTTCCACAGTAACTTCATTGCAGTGTTAATGTAAACCTTACTTGTGACTAATAACTATATAGGACAGATATATCAAGTATACAGTAAAGATTTGATATTATGGTTCTGTAATAAAATACATTTATTACTTCTAGTTGGGCGGCACGGTAGCACAGTGGTCAGCACTGCTGCTTCACAGCTCCAGGGACCTGGGTTCAATTCCTGGCTTGGGTCACTGTCTGTGTGGAGTTTGCACATTCTCCTTGTGTCTGCGTGGGTTTCCTCCGGGTGCTCCAGTTTCCTCCCACAGTCCAAAGATGTGCAGATTAGGTTGATTGGCCATGCTTAAATTGCACCTTAGTGTCCTGAGATGCATAGTGGGATTAGCGGGTAAATGTGTAGGGATATGGGGATAGATTAGGCCTGGGTGCGATTGTAGTCTGTACAGACTCAATGGGCCAAATGGCCTCTTTCTGCACTGTAAAATTTCTATGATTCTATGAAAATGCTGTAGCTGTGTTATGTGTTTCCACGTAGCATCATTACAGCACAGAAAAAATCCGTTCAACAACTCGAGTCCATGCCAACTCTCCATAGGATAATCCAGTCCCATTCCTCCTCTTCCGTGAAAAAGTTTATTTCCTTCAAGTGCCCATCGAGTTTCATTTCTAATTAGAATCCATAGACTTGTAATATAGGATTGTAGCTACATTATATATTTCCAGAGGGTTCTAAGTCTTGGATTTCTTTTCCACAGCAGCCGTTGAGCCTGAGGATCATTGAATATATTGCAAGATGAGGTAGACAGACTTTGACTGACAAGGGTGTCAAGGGTTATGGGGAACAGATGGGAAGGTGAGGAGTGATTTTTCTTACTCAAGGATGTGGTAAAACTTTGGAATTCTCAACTCCTGAGGAATGTGGTGTCTCAGTCATCAAGAATTTTCAAGAGAGATTAATTGGTTTCTAGATCTTGAGGATATCAAGGGAAATGGGTTTAGTGTGGGGAGAATGATGTTGAAATAGATGAGCCAGTGATCTCAGTGAATGATTGAAAAGAGTCAGTGGGCCAAATGACTGACCTGCAGCTCCTATTTGTTGTGGTCTGTGTCCAGCACAGGAAGCAGTGAGCATGGATCTGTCAATCAGTCTCAATCAGCACCTTCAGGAGAATTGGGAGGGTGAATATTAGATACAGCAGAGTGAGAATGGAGGGAGAGTGTGTGGGATGGAGATTTATAGCTTTTGGGGAATGAGAGAGGAAAGAATATTCTATAGAAACTAGAATTGTCTGCTCTGAATTTCTATCCTGCACTGACACTGATGACTTTTCTAAACTTGTTTTCCAGGATATTGAAAGAGGAAACACAGGCTGTAATTTCAAATGTCACGTCTGGATCTGCCAGAGTCACATTCCTCGGGACCTGAGCATCATCGGCCTTTGAATCTAGAAGGAGAAATGATTGTCGGGTCTGTCAATTTGAAAGGATTTCAAACATCAGTGTGACTGGAAAAGCACCAACACATAGCCACACTCGAGTGAGAGCGTTCCAGTGCACTGACTGAAGAACTTTAACCAGTTACACAGTCTGAATAAATATCACCCCATTCACAGCGGGGAGAGACTGTACTCGTGTTCTGTGTGTGGACGAGGCTTCAACTGATTGCCCACCCAAGAGAGAGACAAGGACACCTGCACCATGGAGAAACCATGGAAATGTGCGGACTGTGGAAAGAGATACAGAGTCCCATCTCGGCTGGAAGCTCATCGGCGCAGCCACACTGGGGAGAGACCGTTCACCTGCTCTCGGTGTGGGGAGGGATTCACTCGGTTATCCCACCTGCAGTCACATGAGCGAGTTCACACAGGAGAGAGGCCATTCATCTGCTGTCAGTGTGAGAAGGGATTTAGTCAGTTATCCGGCCTGCAGGCACACCAGCGAGTTCACACGGGGGAAAGGCCATTCACCTGCTCTCAGTGTGGGAAAGGATTCACTCAGTCATCCCACCTGCTGAATCACAAAGTTACCCACACCAATGAGAGACCCTATAAATGCTCTGACTGTGGGAGCAGATTCAAAAGGTCTGGAGAATTGATGTCCCACCAGCGCATTCACACTGAGGAGAGACCGTTTAGCTGCTCTCACTGCACAAAGAGTTTCAGAAGATCATCCCAGCTGTGGGCACACCAGCGAGTTCACACTGGGGAGAAACCATTCACCTGCACCGTATGTGGGAAGGGATTCACTCAGTTATCCGGCCTGCAGGCACACCAGCGAGTTCACACTGGGGAGAAACCATTCACCTGCACCGTATGTGGGAAGGGATTCACTCAGTTATCCAGCCTGCAGGCACACCAGCGAGTTCACGCTGGGGAGAGGCCGTTCACCTGCTCTCAGTGTGGGAAGAGATTCACTCAGCTATCCAGCCTGCTCAGACACAAAGTCACTCACACCAATGAGAGACCCTATAAATGCACTGACTGTGGGAGTGACTTCAAACGTGCTTCGGATCTGAGGGACCACCAGCGCATTCACACTGGGGAGAGGCCTTTCACTTGCTCCATCTGTGGGAAGGGCTTCACTCAGTTATCTAACCTGCTGAGACACAATCTCACTCACACTCTTTAAATGCTGTGACTGTGGGAGAGGATTCAAAAGCTCTCAGGAACTGATAATCCACCAGCGCATTCACACTGAGGAGAGACCGTTCAGCTGCTCTCGCTGCACCAAGAGATTTAGAACATCATCCCACCTGCGGGCACACCATCGAACTCAGTCTGGGAGTATCATCCACCTGGGGGAAGGGTTTCACTCAATCATCCAGCTTGCAGACACACCAAGGAGAGCCCATTTAAATTCCCTGACTGAAGAGGATGTCTTCAATAGTCCTCAGGAACTAATGTCCCACCAGCGAGTTCACATGTGCATAAATTCAATCTGCCATTTTCCTGCCCATATCGACAGCTGATCTATATCCTGCTGTATTCTTTGACAACCTTCTACACTATTTTCAAGACACGGTCCGGAGAGTCTTATCCGAGTTTTATTGTCGCTCATCGACAGTGCTGTGCACTTCTGAAAGGAATCAGAGCGTCATCCACCAGATCCCTCAGGCGATTGGCAGAAATGGGAAATTGATCTCCGTACGATACAGCCACAACCACCAGAATTGCGACAAGCAAATTAAGTCACACCGTTGGAAACATTTGTCGTGAAAGTTAGTTTGTGCTCGCTTGTTCGGAGCCGTTTACCCATAATCATCATTTGAGTTACAAAGCATTATTTTATTAAGTAACACAAACGTCAGTACAATGAGCAACACACAATTCAGACAACGCAACTGTAACATGAAACATGCTCGCACAACCCGGGAGCTGCAAACCAATCGCTGTCTAACCACACCCAACCCCTCGGGGCATGGAAGACTAATGTCTCTTTAAACAGTTTTTAGAGGTTCCCGCGAACCTTCTCCGTTATGTCGTCATCTGGGCAAGTGATCATCACGAATGAGACGGGGCACCAACGACCATTCGCTGCCTCACACCAGATACGGGTAAATTCGTCTTTCCTTGTAGCCGATTGTCTGGGCTGGAGGTCTCGGTAAGGCTTCTGCTACCTTGATAGGCGCGATCGCGTCCTTCGGGTCGAATGCACATCACCAACTATCCCCGGGACAGGGCGGAACCTGTCTAGTCAAAGTTTCTTTAGGTTGCCGGGTTTACAGGTACAGAAGCGTGTTGGCAATTCTCTGCTAGTTGAATTCTTGCAGAACAATCTTCTGCCAGGCTAAGGTTCTGCATACCCTGCGGGGCCATCGGCTAGGTTTCAACTCACTGTGGTCTAGAACGCCAGTTATGCAGATTCAGCCACGTACTATTAAACCAATACCACCGTACCAAGCTGGCAGTTGGGTGATAGTGGTCATAGGGCGGCATGAATTGCTCCCGCTATTTGTTTTTCAACCAGTCAACGAATACCATCTCCTGTGCCCTCAGAGACGATAGCAGGTGGTCCCTGCAGAATGGCTTGACTCGCTGTGCTATAGAAACCAGAAGATTCACACAGTTACTTGAGATTGGCAATTCTGGATGGAGCCTTTGCACATGAATATGAAAATAAGAAATAGGAGCAGGAGTAGGCCATCTAGCCCTTCGAGCCTGCCCCGCCATTCAATAAGATCATGGCTGATCTGAAGTGGATCAGTTCCACATTCCCGCCCTCTCCCCATAACCCTTAATCCCCTTGCCTACCAAAAACCTATCAACCCGCGTCTTAAATATATTTAGTGAGGCAGCCTCCACCACTTCAACGGGCAGAGAATTCCAGAGATTCACCACCCTTTGAGTGAAGAAGTTCCTCCTCAACTCCGTTCTAAACTGCCCCGCCTTTATCTTGAGGCTGTGCCCTCTAGTCCTACTGTCCTTTCTGAGCGGGAAGAGCCTCTCCACCTCTATCCTATCCATCCCATTCATCATCTTATACGTCTCAATGAGATCTCCCCTCATTCTTCTAAACTCTAACAAGTACAAGCCTAGTTTATTCAGCCTCTCCTCATAGCTCAACCCCCTCAACTCCGGAATCAGCCTAGTAAACCTCCTCTGCACTCCCTCCAAGGCCTAAATATCCTTGCATAAGTGCGGCGACCAAAACTGCACACAGTACTCCAGCTGCGGCCTCACCAATGCCCTATACAGCTGCCACAAGACCTCCCTACTTTTATATTCAATCCCCCTCGCTATGAAGGCCAGCATCCCATTCGCCTTCCTGACCACCTGCTGCACCTGCAGGCTGGGTTTTTGCGACTCATGCACAAGGACCCCGAGGTCCCTCTGCACTGTCACATGCTGCAGTTTTTCGCCATGTAAGTAATAGTCCTTCCTACCATTATTCCTACCAAAGTGGACAACTTCACACTTGCCAACATTAAATTCCATTTGCCATTTCCTGGCCCATTCGCCCAGCCTATCTAGATCCTTCTGCAGACTCTCCACACCCTCCGCACAATTTGCCTTTCCACCAATCTTGGTGTCATCAGCAAATTTCGACACCATACACTCAGTTCCCTCCTCCAGATCATCTATATAAATGGTAAATAGCTGAGGCCCCAGCACCGACCCCTGAGGCACTCCACTAGTCACCAACCGCCAATCCGAATAGCACCCATTGACCCCCACTCTCTGCCTCCTATTTGACAGCCAATCCTCTATCCACGCTAACACCCTACCCCCAACTCCATGCCCCCTGACCTTCTGCAATAACCTCTTGTGAGACATTTTATCAAATGCCTTCTGAAAATCCAGAAAGACCACATCCACCGGCTCTCCTCTATCCACCGCCCTAGACACATCCTCATAGAACTCCAATAAATTCGTCAGACACGACTTCCCTTTAACGAAACCGTGCTGCGTCTGCTCTGTCAAACAATTCTCCTCAAGATGCCTCGCTATTTCCTCCTTGAGGAAATTTCCTCTTTGTTCTTTGTTTGATGACGGATTCTAACATTTTACCTACAACAGACGTTAAACTAACCGGCCTATAATTCCCCGCCTTTTGCCTGGCACCCTTCTTAAACAACGGCGTAACATTAGCCGTTTTCCAATCTTCCGGCACTTCCCCGGAATCCAGCGACATTTGGAAAATAACCACCAAGGCATCCACTATCACCTCCACCATTTCTTTCAGAACCCTTGGATGCATTCCATCCGGTCCTGGGGACTTGTCCACAATCAGTCCCTCCAGTCTGTCAAGCACTGCCTCTCTAGTAACAATAATGTCATTCAGGCCCTCCACTCCTACCATCTTTCCATCGCTAACACCCGGCAAATTATTCACATCCTCCTCCGTGAAGACCGAAACAAAAAAGTTATTCAAGGCCTCAGCCATTTCCCCATCCCCTACCACTAAGTCCCCCCTCTCATCCTCTAAGGGGCCAACGTTCACCCTAGCCAGCCTCTTCCTTTTTATATACTTATAAAAACTCTTGCTATCTTTTTTATATTAAGCGCTAGCCCAGCTTCATAGTTTCTCCTACCCTTCTTTATCACTTTCTTTGTCATTCTTTGTTGACGTTTAAACCTCTCCCAATCCTCTTCTCGCCCACTACTCTTAGCTACTCTAAACGCCTCCGCTTTTAATTTAACACTTTCCTTTACCTCCTTCGTTATCCACGGCTGATTATCTCTCCTCCTACGATCCTTTTTAACCATCGGAATAAATTTCTGCTGAGCACCAAGAAAGATCTCCTTAAAGATCCTCCACTGTTCCTCAGCAGACCTACCTTCCAACGCGCTCCCCCAATCAACATTCGCCAATTGCTCTCTCATCCTATTGTACTCCCCTCTGTTCAAACAAAGGACACATGTCCAGGAACCCACTTTCTCCTCCTCCATCTGCATCAGAAACTCCACCATACAATGATCACTCTCCCCAAGAGGATCCTTCACCACAAGGTCCCTAATTCTACCCGCCTCATTACATAACACCAGATCCAAGATAGCTTGCTCCCTCGTCGGCTCCAACACACACTGTTCAAGGAAACTATCCCGGCAGCATTCCAAGAACTCCTCCACGAGCCCACTGTGTCCAACATGGGTCGACCAATCAATATGTAGATTGAAATCCCCCATAATTATCGCCGTCCCATTCCTGCACGCCGCATTTATTTACCCGTTAACAGCCCGCCCCACCTCCAGATCATTATTTGGGGGCCTATAGACGACACCCACCAGCGTCTTCCTCCCTTTGCTGTTCCTAATCTCCACCCACAACGATTCCACTTTCTGCTCTTTGGTTCCTATATCATCCCTTGCTACCACCCTGATGCTATCCTTAATCAGCAGAGCTACGCCCCCCCCTTTTTCTCCCGCCTATCCTTCCTAAACACTTGATACCCCTGGACATTCAGCTCCCAGTCCCTGTCACCTTGCAGCCACGTCTCTGTAATGGCCACCAGATCATATCCATTTGTGTCGATCTGCGCCACCAGCTCATCCACTTTATTCCGAATGCTTCGTGCATTCAGATAAAGTGACTTCATCCCAGCCTTCACCTGGACCCTATTTGCCGGAACGCCACCAACCATACTCACGCCCCCTACTCCTTTTATTATTGGGACATCCTCGGCCTCTTCCCTTACCTATACCTTCTCCTTTACTTTAGACCCCGTAATTTCACCTACCCTCGCGCACCCCCCCCCCCCAATTAGTTTAAAGCCCTGTCTACAGTCCTCTTTACTCGATTCGCCAGCACTCTGGTCCCAGCACGGTTCAGACCAACCCCATCCCACCTGAACAGGTCCCACCTACCCCAATACTGGTGCCAATGCCCCATAAATTCAAACCCATTCCTCCCACACCAATCCCTGAGCCACCCATTCACTTCCTTAATCCTATCAACCCTATGCCCGTCTGCACTCGGTTCAGGCAGTAGCCCAGAGATAACCACCTTATCGGTTCTACTTTTTAATTCCATTCCCAGCTTTTCATACTCCCTCCCCGGATCCTCAGTTCGCATTTTGCCTACGTCGCCGGCACCCACATGTACCACAACGACCGGATTCTCACCCTCCCACTCCAGGTTCCTCTGCAGCCCAGATGCGACATCCCAGACCCGAGCACCAGGCAGACAACACACCCTTCTGTGCACTTTGTCATTGTGACAAAGGACAGTGTCAATACCCTTCACCCCACTATCCCCAATCACTACTATGTTCCTTTTCACCTTCTCTTTGTCTATGTCCTGCTGCATCACTGTACCGTGTGCAGTTTGCTCACCAACCTCACCGCCCTCGTACTCGTCCAGACTGGAAGCAAGAACCTCAAACCTGTTATGCAGATTGAGAGGTTGAGGCATTTGGTCCCCACCCTCCTTCCTCCGGTCCCCACCCTCCTTCCTCCTCTCAGCAGCCCCCTCCTGTTCCTGACCCATAGAGTTAGCCAGTCTATGGGGGGGTGGATGTCACTTGCACCCCATTATCAATGGCACCCTCTCTCCCCCTGACGAGCCTCAGTGTCTGTAGCTCAGAGGCCAGCTCATCTACTTTGAGGTGGAGCTCCTCCAGCAACCTGCACTTACTGCAGACATGGTCACTGGGAAGGACCCTGGGGTCCACCAGCTCCCACATCATACAGAAACAGCACATCACATACCCCTCCATTATTCACCGTAGTAATATTGAACAACGATTTCAATGCAAACTTACCTGGCCCTTTTCTCCAAAGCCCTTTGAACCTAAGCCCTCGTAGCTCACTCAGCTTCCCTCTCACTCCACTGCCCGCTGTCTACACCAGGCCTCCTTTTAAACCTGGTGCTGTTTAAAAGCCTGCTTACCCACAAATCCCTGCTCTCCACTCCCTTTGAATTCTTAAAGCGGTAAATACAAAAAGCCCACGAAAATGCTTTTAAATGATTTAAACAGTTTTTAAACAGGTAATTTCTTACCTGACTCACTGCTCCTTCACTCGCCCGCTCCAGCAAACAACGGATGAATGGATTGAAAGGCCAATCTCAACCCACCCGTATGCAACTGCAGTTACAATTACATCCGCATTCACTCATCGGCCAGTCGCTTTAGCCATCGCTGCTCACTCGGAGTAGCAGCTAGTAGTAGCCCAGCGGGACCATTGGGGAGGCGCGACTCACTGTGTTATAGAAGCGAGGAAAATTCACACAGCTACTGTAACCATGGCTCTCCTTCCCGTTAAGAGAGTCATGGTTACTCCCGCCAACTACAACTCCTATCTACACCTAGCTTTGTGTCATCTGCAAATTTACCCATCCATACACATTTTCATCCAAATCATTTATACATATCTCAAAAGCAGAGGTCCCAGTATGAATCCCTGCGGAACACCAGTAGGCACAGACCTCCAGCCACAAAAACACCCACCACTACTCTCAGACTTCCATGGGCAAGTCAATTCTGAATCCAAGCGGCCAGGTCAACATCTTAATCTTGGATGAGCTTACCATGAGGGACCTTGTCAAAAGCCTTGTCTAAATCCTTGTACACAACATGCCCTGCTCTACCCTCATCAATCACCTTTGTCACCTCCTCCAGAAAATCAGTCAAGTTAGTAAGATGTTGACAGTGCTCCCAGTGTAGTCTGGTGATGAAAATATAGACTCTAAGTATAGACTTGTGGTTAGCGCTGCTGCCTCACAGCGGCAGGGACCCAGGTTTCATTCCTGGCCTGGGTCACTGTCTGTGTGGAGTTTGCATGTTCTCCTCGTGTCTGTGTGGGTTTCCTCCAGGTGCTCCAGTTTCCTCCCACAGTCTGAAAGACGTCCTGGTTAGGGTGCATTGACCCAAGTAAGCGGAGTAGCGTGGTAACTAGGGCAATTTCACAGTAACTTCATTGCTGTCTTAATGTAAACCCTACTTGTGACCAATAAATTAACTTGTTCGGTGAAATGTAGGTAACAGGTAGAATTGATATGTAAATATAGGTAAAGAAAGACTAAAACCTTACCTAGAATCCTTCTTAGATGCACATGGACATCTCTGAATCTGACATACGCCAAATGGAACGTTACACAAGGGACTGGAATTTCTTAACAACCTTTCAATGTAAATATTCTGGTCCAGACTGTGACAAAGGACACAACAGATAGCAACAACCAGGAGGAACCTTTAACCCAGAGAATGTTAATAACCTAGTTCAGGACAAGGCCAGGCACAGGAGGATCCCGATTAAAAACAGGACATAAGAACAATTCTAAATGACTGATTCTTTAACAAAGGAATGTTTAAAAACAGCATTGTGATATTCCAAGGTCAACTGTGTCTGGGGAAGGGACAGACTGATGTGTTTTTATTTTAAACAGGAGGATCCATTGAAAAGCAGCTCTGGACGATACGAGCACCTCCTGACCCACTTTCAATTCATTTCAAATCACCCATTGGAATATTCCCTTGGAATATTCTTTATTCTCTCCTGGGTTGTGGACACTGCTGACAAAGCCCCAGCATGTGTTGGTCATCTCCTAATTGTCCTTGAACAGACTGACTTGCTCAGCCATTTCAGAAGGGCAGCTAAGAGTCCCCCACATCGCTGTGTGGCTCTGGATTCACATGTAGGCCAGACCGGGTAAGAATGGCAGATTTCCTTCCTTAATAGAGTGAACCAGATGAGTTTTTGCAACAATTTCACGGTCACTGTTACTGAGACTAACTTTATATCATTCCAGAGTCTCTGAATTCAAATCGCACCAGCCACCTGTCCCCTGATCCTCTGCATTCCTCGGCCAGCGACATTCCCACTACCCAACCAGCTCCCGCTGAATGTGATATTCCACACAACCCTTCCTTAAACATAGAATCCCCAGAGTGCTGAACGAGGCCATTCAGCTCACAGAGCTCGTACTGACAACAATCCCACTGAGCCTCTATCCCCTTAACCCCATGAATTTACCCTGCTAATCCCCCTCACATTAAGAGACAATTTTACCCAATCCACCCAACCTGCACATCTTTGGACTGTTGGAGGAAACCAGAGCACCTGGAGGAAACCCATGCAGACATGGGGAGAATGTGCAAACTCCACACTGGCAGTCAACTGAGGCCAGATTTGAACCTGGGTGCCTGGTGCTGTCAGGCAGCAGTGCTAACCACTGTGCCACCGTGCTGAGAAACGAGAGAGGCTTTGGATAACCCCATCACAGAAACCTTAAAGCTGACCATTCTGTCAAAGTTTAAAAACTCTATTTTTATAACCCAGAGCAAGAAACAGGTGAATAGTAACATAGATGAACATTAATAGGTGGACATTACGACTGACATCAGAAACATCGATTGACTGAATAAACACTCGCTACATCACAGAGCGATCCTCAACTGTTTAAGAATTGACCCATAATAAGGAATGAGGGAGCCTTATAAAAAGAGACAAGAGTTTACACAGAGAGGTGACACCCCCAGCTGCTAAGGATGATGTAATTCAGTTCAAGAAGGGGATAAAGTGAGAAGCTTTTGTGATTCAAAGCAGAAGTATTGAACAATCTGGAATCAGTGCTTCTCGAGCTTGCTGACTAGCCAAACACTTCAATTAATCTCATCATAAAAACCCCCAGTGTAAATAACTTGGATTTTACTGAGAAATGGTGAAGTGTTGGTTCAGAGCCACAAATTTCAACTTCCTATGTGAGTCTGGGTCACCTTTCTGTCTCTTGCTCGTGTCAATGACACCAGGCGACAGAGCTGAATTTAGCTGAGGATAACGGGGTGTGCGACACGGTTGGGAAACTGCCCTGGGTGTCACACTGATAGACAGACAGGAAGATGCTGGAGGACACACTGCAAAATGGGCCTCCAGCCAACTGGGGCCAGGGAGGGGGTGACTGGGGCTGATGGTGACGTGACCCCCAGGGGGTTCAGTGTCTCTGTGCCCAAAGCGGTGAGTCACAGGAACAGGGGACAGAGAAGTTGAAGAGAAACCATTTGTGTCCAGAACATTGTGAATATCCTTTTACTCTGGTTGGTCTTTGATTCTCAAGTCATTTTCTGTTTGTTTTAACCATGTTGCGTTTCGTTAATAAACTTAATTCAGTAAAATTATTTGATTTTTCTTGACTTTTCCTGATGAGATTGATGTTCTTTAGGGAAAGTGGGTGAGAGGGATTCGCAGGCTCTTTAACAGAGAGTGAATCCGTCTGAGGTAATGGGCAAAGGGGCCAGAGGGAGAGATGAGATTTTATTTTTGACTTGGCGATGTTAGAAAGTAGGGTTCAGGGAGTCAATTAACCCTTTCTCCCCGTTTCCCAAACTCTGAAATGATTCCCAGTGATAACTCTTATTGGTGACAGTGGTTAGATTTTATTCAGTCTCAATGAGAGCTGACACAGGCTAATGTCTGAGCAGGAGTATCAAAGTCTATGGAAACTCATTGCACCCAATCATTGCTGAGCTAACATCTGAATGGACCAATTAAAAACCTGTCATTGAACCATCTGTACCCACCCAAACCACGTCAAACAATTATCCTGCCCACACTCTGTCCCTGGTACAGGGAGTCAGCATCCAAGGTCTAACATTGGACTTGAACTTTAGTATTTCTGTAAGATAATTTATTGTTGGCTGAGTGGGTGATTATTGATTGTGTGTTTCAATAAATATGGTTGTTTTAACAAGAAGTCTACTCGCAATTCTTTGTCCACCGTATAAGGGTTAAAACAGACAGCAGGCACAACAACCCAATCGAGGGGAGTGGTGAAGATCACGGAGTGAAGTGGGGGGGGTCGGGGGGCAGATGGTGACTAATCCTGAAAACTCTCACTAAGTTTGAGGATAGACTGGATAGTCAGAAGCTTTTCCCAGACTGGAAGAGTTAATGATAAGGGGGCATAGGCTTAAGGTGTGAGGGGCAAGGTTTAAAGGAGATGTACAAGGGAAGCTTTTTACACAGAGGGTGGTGGGTGCCTCATTGCTGGAGGGGAGGTAGTGGAAGCAGATACAATAGTAACTTTTAAGGGGCATCTGGACAAATACGTGAGTAGGAAGGGAATAGAAGGATACACTCACTGAAGGGTAGAGGGTTTTAGTTCAGTCGGGACAGCATGGTCAGTGCAGGTTTGGAGGGCCGAAGGGCCTGTTCCTGTGCTGGAATTTTCCTTGTTCTTTGTTTTTTTGTTCTATGATAACAGCACATCACTGTGACCCAATATCTCTGTCCCAATGGTCATCTCCATCCTGATTATTTCCCACCACTTCGTTTCCTGCTGGTCCCGGAACAAATATGTCCCACCAGTAGTATCCCCTCGATCGTTTCAATCCAGTGACAGGTCTGGGCAGAGAGTTTATAGAACATAGAACATTACAGCGCAGAACAGGCCCTTCGGCCCACGATGTTGCGCCGACCAGTTTTTTAAAAAAAAACACTGACCCACTAATCTAAACCAATCCCTTTTTTTTTCACCTCTTGTTTGTCCGTTATGGGCCTTTGGAGAGTCTGACATACTCATGGGTAATTTCCATAGCCTCCCACAAGGCCTGTTGGTCCACTTTCCCCAGCGTTTGGTCAATATACAACACATCATCTCACCACACACCAAACAAGTATCCCAATATTTTCCAGGCAGGTGGAACTCTCCTACAGTCAGTGAGCCTGTCACTTGCAGACAAAAAAATTGTGATTGCTTTCATGAAGTAAAGCCTCTGGGATTATTTCTGTCTCCGGGGGGATTCTGCATCACTGTGTGGGACCCACTCTCCCTGCTTTAAATGCCTCCTTCAATGGTAAAATCTCAATGATTATCTTGCTGGTGTTCCCGAGAGACTTGAGGGTCTGAGAGGCATACGCGATGTAATGCTCTGATTTTGATCAGCGTTCTGTCGTGCTCACATAGTCCAGGCTCTCCTTACGGATCCTTCAGGTACGGCTCAGAGAACCCAGTCCCTTTCCTCTGTCCCTAACGATTTAAATCTGTAACTATCCTTAAAGATCCCGTTGGATGTATTTTCACTTATAATAAGTTTTATAGCCTCTCCTCACTAGACCTCCTCCCGGTCAAGTGGTCACTACTCATGTCTATCCTGGTCAAAGTGAAGAAAGTTTAATTCATACAGCGAGGTTCGTAAATGTCGGGGAATGGTTCCAAATCTTTAAAGTCAGACCTAACCTCATGTATCAGATATCTGGCGAGATGATCATACTTCTTTTACTTTGTATCTGTGATTCAGGAGCAATTCTCTAATTGTCAATTATAGTTGGACTTTAGCCATTTAATGATATTGAGATGATTGTGGTATGTTGAATGTAATATCATTAATAAAATGGGAATATTGTAGGTTACCCCTGGGGATGCCATTGTCACATCACGGACTAAAAGGGTGTATGGGGTGTCAGGGAGGGGTAGTACCTCTGGTGGGGGAACATGTCGTGTCCTTTCAGGGCGGTTTATCCACCCTTTGTCCCCACCTGGCGCTCGGCTCTCACCCGTGGCTCCCTGTTTGCGCGCGACAGTGGCCACACCCCGGGCAACGGCCTCGACAAGCCGGCTAAACCGGGTGAGGGTAGCTGACGGGTCTCAACCCTCGGTGAGATAGCGAGATGTCTATCCCAGCGTGTGGAGACAGAGTCTGGCGGATTGAGCGGACGAGACCAATGGAAGGTCCAACGGTCAAGAAGGTGGTCTCTGCAAGTGTCGTGGAACACGAAGAGCAGGACAAGATACAGAAGACATCCTGGCCATCCACTGCACCTAGTCCCACCTCCAGCCGTCTTGACTCTTGTCTTACCACTGGATCGAGATGGGAATTGGGAAGAGAGAGTGAGGCTGACGCTGCGCAACTCTCCCTCACTTTAATCCAAATCAAGCGCTAGTTTCGACATCATCATCATCATCAGTGTCCTGTTCAACCCTTGAAGTCCTGTGGTGATGGGCGAGTGATGAAGCAGCAGGTGTGGATACACTGGGAGCTGTAGTCACGGACCTGCACGCAGGCGGCTCAGGTCTAATGGTCGTTTTCCGCTGACTGAAGCAGCAGTGAAACTCGGCATCTACCTGGGCGACTGAGCAGTCCTCTTCAGGAACACACTGCTCACCTCCAGAGAATGAGGAAGGGGCTAGAAAAGGTGCCCTAAACATTACCTGCTTCACTACACCCTGGCCAGTTTACTGCAGCTGGTGGGGATCCCATCTTCCAGTCGAACAAACAAAATAAAACACAAGGTGACACCACTCACTATTGGCACTTGGAACGTGCACACGCTTTCAGACAACCCTACAGCAGACAGACCAGAGAGAAGAACAGCCTTAGTTGCCAGGGAGCTTGCAAGATACAACATTGACATTGCTGCCCTGAGTGAAACTCGTCTTGCTAACGTAGGTCAGTTGACTGAAACGGGAGGTGGATACACTTTTTTCTGGAGCAGCAGCGATGAGCGTCGTGATGCAGGAGTTGGATTCGCCGTCAGGAGTCACCTTGTTGGGAAACTCGATAGTCTACCCAAGGGTGTGAACGACCGGCTTATGACATCACAGCTTCCACTACAGAACAGAAGTCAAGCCACCCTGATCAGCGCCTACGCCCCCACAATGAACAACCCAGAGGAGATGAAAGACAAGTTCTACAAAGAACTAGACCCCCTACTATCAGCAGTGAGCAATACTGACAAGCTGATCTTGTTTGGTGATTTCAATGCAAGAGTAGGGTGTGACTCTGCAACCTGGCAGGGAGTCATTGGGAGGCATGGAGTGGGCAAGTGTAACAGTAACGGCCTACTCTTACTGAAAGCCTGTACAGCACACAACCTCCTCATCACCAACACAACCTTCCATCTGCCTACCCGTAACAAGACCTCCTGGATGCACCCCCGCTCTAAGCATTGGCATCTTATTGACTATGTCATTGTCAGGAGAAAAGACAGGCAGGATATCAGAGTGACCAAGGCCATGTGTGGTGGACAGATCTGCCGGACAGATCACAGGCTCATCGGCTCCAAAATGAGGCTCCGCATCAGACCCAAGAGGTGACCGCAAGGAAGCAAGGTTATGAAAAGAATCAATGCGGCCAAGCTAGAGAACCCCAGCATCGCTTCAGCACTGGCTGAAGACTTAGAAATCAAGCTTGCTGACCTACACCTCACAGGCAGCGCTGAGGATGACTGGGAACGCTTCAGGGATGCTATCCATACATCTGCACTAAAGATGCTCGGGCCCTCCACCCACAAGCAGTATGACTGGTTCGATGAGAATGATGAGGAGATACAGGCTCTACTTGTTGAAAAGCACCGTCTTCATCGGGCCTGTCAGAACGACCCATCTTCAGCTGCCAAGAAAAATGCTTTTCCCAGTGTTCGCAGGACAGTCCAGAATAAACTGTATAAAATGCAGGATGCCTGACTGAGTGCCAAGGCAGATGAAATACAGGGATACGCTGACAGAAACGACTTAAAACGGTTCTATGAAGCCCTCAACACTCTCTACGGACCTCAATCTCTCAGGAGTTCCCCCCTCCTGAGTACAGATGGTACAACTCTCGTTACAGAGAGGGCTCAGATCCTGCAGAGATGGGCTGAACACTTTGAAGCCGTCCTCAACCGACCGTCATCTATTAACGATGAGGCAATGGACAGGATTCCCCAGGTCGATATCAACAGCACCATGGATGACCCACCGGTAGTAGCCAAAGTCATGAAAGCTGTCAGCCAGCTATCCAGTGGCAAAGCCCCAGGGGCAGATGCCATACCCACAGAGATCTACAAAGCTGCTGGTCCTGTACTTATCGAGAAGCTCACTGAGTCCAGTTCCAGTTCTTTTGGAAGCAAGGATCCATTCCTCAGGGACTTAAAGATGTTTCCATCGTTCACCTCTACAAGAGGAAGGGCAATCGGCAAGTATGCAACAACCACTGAGGAATCTCGCTGCTCTCCATCACAGGAAAAACCCTCACAAGAGTCCTGCCAAATCATCTGGTCACTCATCTGGAGCTGGGCCTGCTTCCAGAGTCACAGTGTGGCTTCCACAAAGGTCGCAGGCCTACTGACATGATTTTTGCTGCGCGCCAACTTCAGGAGAAATGTCAGGAGCAGAATCGCGAGCTCTACACAACCTTTGTTGACCTCGCGAAAGCCTTTGATACTGTCAGCCGACAAGGCCTGTGGACGATCATGTCCAAGTTCGGCTGCCCCCCCAAATTCATTCAGATGGTTCGCCAGTTCCATGATGGCCAGAGTACTGGATAGCGGAGAATCCCCTGAGGCATTCCCAGTCACCAATGGCGTCAAACAGGGCTGTGTGCTCGCACCCACACTGTTCAGCATGATGTTTACTGCCATGCTGAATGATGCCTTCCAGGACAGTGTTGCTGGAATCAGCCTCAAGTGCAGAGTGAATGGGAAGCTCTTCAACCTGAGGAGACTTCAAGCTTTCACTTCAAAGTGAAAGAGACAGTTCTGTTAGACTTCCTCTTTGCCAATGACTGCGCCCTGTATACTGGCTCAGACACAGTAAGAAGTCTGACAACACCAGGTTAAAGTCCAACAGGTTTATTTGGTAGCAAATGTTTATAATCAAATAAACCTATTGGACTTTAACCTGGTGTTGTCAGACTTCTTACTGTGTTTACTGGCTCAGAGCCAGAGATGCAAGTCAGTATGGACAAATTTTCCACAGCTTGTGACAACTTTAGACTCACCATCAACATTAAAAAGACTGAAGTCATGCACCAGCCTGTTCCCCATGCACCGTACACAGAACCCATAATCACAATCAGAAACTACAGGCAGTGGACTAGTTCACTGATCTTGGCAGCACCCTCTCCCAAGCAGTGACTATTGATACAGAAGTTAACTGCAGAATAGCTTTCGGTAGACCGCGCTCCACTGTATGGGAACATCGAGGAATCAGCCCAGCAATAAAACTGAAGGTCTACTGCACCGCGGTACTCACTACCCTCCTGTATGTCTGTGAAACGTGGACTGTGTATCGAAGGCATGCAAGACAGCTCAATCATTTCCACATGACTTGTCTTCGCAGAATATTACACATCAGACGGCAAGACAAAGTGCCAGACACTGAAGTTCTCTCCAGAACAAGTCTGGAGGATGGGGGGGGAGGACTGGGGACTTGGGAGGATCAGAGATCCATCTGAGCCCCCCCCACCTCCGGCAGATGCCAGCGGAAGGCCTGGAAGGTGCTGCAGGCTGTCCAATGAGTGCAGTAAAAAGTCTCACACCACCAGTCCAACAGGACTTTAACCTGGCGTTGTGAGACTTTTTACTGTGTTCACCCCAGTGGCATCGCCACATCAATGAGTGTAGGTCAGAAGGATGGTGGGGGGGTGGGGGGGGCAGCAATCGAGACAGGTTGGGGGTGTGCTCTGCCGAGGGGGGCCCTGCTTCCCAGGGGGGTCTGACCGTGGGGTGGGGGCGTGGAATCTGGCTCCTGGAAGGATCTGATCACAATGGGGGGGGGGCCTTGCCTCCTGGGAGGTCTGACCGTGGGGGGGGTCCGATCGCAGGGGGCAGGGGTGGCTGTCTCCAAAATGAGGGTCCGCATCAGACCCAAGAGGCGACCACAAGGAAGCAAGGTTATGAAAAGAATCAATGCGGCCGAGCTAGAGAACCCCAGCATCGCTTCAGCACTGGCTGAAGACTTAGAAATCAAGCTTGCTGACCTACCCCTCGCAGGCAGCGCTGAGGACGACTGGGAACGCTTCAGGGATGCTGTCCATACATCTGCACTGAAGATGCTCGGGCCCTCTACCCGCAAGCAGTATGACTGGTTCGATGAGAATGATGAGGAGATACAGGCTCTACTTGTTGAAAAGCACCAACTTCATCAGGCCTGTCAGAACGACCCATCTTCAGCTGCCAAGAAAAATGCTTTTCCCAGTGTTCGCAGGACAGTCCAGAATAAACTGTGTAAAATACAGGATGCCTGACTGAGTGCCAAGGCAGATGAAATACAGGGATACGCTGACAGAAACAACTTAAAACGGTTCTATGAAACCCTCAACACTCTCTATGGACCTCAATCTCTTGGGAGTTCCCCCCTCCTGAGTACAGTTGGTACAACTCTCATTACAGAGAGGGCTCAGATCCTGCAGAGATGGGCTGAACACTTTGAAGCCGTCCTCAACCGACCGTCATCTATTAACGATGAGGCAATAGACAGGATTCCCCAGGTCAATATCAACAGCGCCAAGGATGACCCACTGGTAGTAGCCGAAGTCACGAAACCTGTCAGCCAGCTATCCAGTGGCAAAGCCCCAGGGGCAGATGCCATACCCACAGAGATCTATAAAGCTGCTGGTCCTGTACTTATCGAGAAGCTCACTGAGTTGTTCCAGTCCTTTTGGAAGCAAGGATCCATTCCTCAGGGACTTAAAGATGTTTCCATTGTACACCTCTACAAGAGGAAGGGCAATCGGCAAGTATGCGACAACCACCGAGGAATCTCGAAGTCTCCATCACAGGAAAACCCTCACAAGAGTCCTGTTAAATCATCCGGTCACTCATCTGGAGCTGGGCCTGCTTCCAGAGTCACAGTGTGGCTTCCACAAAGGTCGTGGGACTACTGACATGATTTTTGCTGCGCGCCAACTTCAGGAGAAGTGTCAGGAGCAGAATCGCGAGCTCTACACAACCTTTGTTGACCTCGCGAAAGCCTTCGATACTGTCAGCCGACAAGGTCTGTGGAGGATCATGTCAAAGTTCAGCTGCCCCCCAAATTCATTCAGATGGTACGCCAGTTCCATGATGGCCAGAGTACTGGATAGCGGAGAATCCCCTGAGGCATTCCCAGACACCAATGGCGTCAAACAGGGCTGTGTGCTCGCACCCACACTGTTCAGCATGATGTTTACTGCCATGCTGAATGATGCCTTCCAGAACAGTGTTGCTGGAATCAGCCTCAAGTACAGAGTGGATGGGAAGCTCTTCAACCTGAGGAGACTTCAAGCTATTACCAAAGTGAAGGAGACTGTTCTGGGAGATTTCCTCTTTGCCAATGACTGCGCCCTGTATACTGGCTCAGAGCCAGAGATACAAGTCAGTATGGACAAATTTTCCACGGCTTGTCACAACTTTGGACTCACCATCAACATTAAAAAGACCAAAGTCATGCACCAGCCTGCTCCTCATACACCTTACCCTGAAGTTCTCTCTACAGCAAGTCTTCCATCAGTCCACACACTGCTGATGAGAGCGCAGACCCAGTGGGCAGGTCATGTCATCCATATGCCAGACGAGTGCATACCCAAGCAGCTCCTCTTTGGGGAACTCTCTGCTGGAAGATGCTCGCATGGAGGGCAGAAGAAACGTTACAAAGACACACTCAAGGCCTCCCTGAAGTCGCTTGACATTGACACGACCACCTGGGAAACGTTGGCACAAAACCGCCCTACCTGGCGTTGCCTCATCCACAAAGGCTGTCAAGCTCACGAAGCAAGGTGTATTGCTGAAGCACAACTTAAGTGCGATCTGCGCAAGTCCAGAGCCACCAGCGCAACAACTACAGTGTCTACACAAGTCTGTCCAATACGTGCCAGGACATTCCGTGCCTGAATTGGCCCTGATCAGTCATCTTCGGACACACCGCAACCAGCCTCAAAATGACTAATGGTGTCGAGGTCCTCATCGATGACGATGGACGAACAATAGTCCCCTTTAATGTCACAGTAAAAAGTCTCATAACACCAGGTTAAAATCCGACAGGTTTATTTGGCATCACGAGCTTTCACAGCACTGCTCCTTCATCGGTGAATTCCTGGATTCATTTCCTTTCCCTTCAGTTGCTGCAGGTCCCCAATTTTATCCCCAGAATGAGAAAAGAAATGGAAAGAGGGAGAAAATAAAGTGTTTTACTCACAGATGTTGGCCTCTTTTAAGGTCAAATGAAATAAACAAATTCAAGTTAGTCTGTCTGAAGCTCAACTTTTATTCAGAGAGAACAACGAACAAAGAAAAGTACAGCACAGAACATAAGAACATAAGAAATAGGAGCAGGAGTAGGCCAACTAGCCCTTCGAGCCTGCCCCACCATTCAGTAAGATCATGGCTGATCTGTCGCTGCTCAGTTCCACATTCCCGCCCTCTCCCCATAACCCTTAATCCCCTCGCTCATCAAAAACCCATCAACCCGCGTCTTAAAAATATTTAGCGAGGCAGCCTCCACCACTTCAACGGGCAGAGAATTCCAGAGATTCACCACCCTTTGAGTGAAGAAGTTCCTCCTCAACTCCGTTCTAAACCGCCTCCCCTTTATCTTGAGGCTGTGCCCCCTAGTCCTACTGTCCTTTCTGAGCGGGAAGAGTCTCTCCACCTCTATCCTATCCATCCCATTCATCATCTTATACGTCTCAATGAGATCTCCCCTCATTCTTCTAAACTCTAACGAGTACAAGCCTAATTTATTCAGCCTTTCCTCATAGCTCAACCCCCTCAACTCCGGAATCAGCCTAGTAAACCTCCTCTGCACTCCCTCCAAGGCCAAAATATCCTTGCGTAAGTACGGCGCCCAAAACTGCACACAGTACTCCAGCTGCGGCCTCACCAATGCCCTATACAGCCGCAGCAAGACCTCCCTACTTTTATATTCAATCCCCCTCGCAATGAAGGCCAGCATCCCATTCGCCTTCCTGACCGCCTGCTGCACCTGCAAGCTGGGTTTTTGCGACTCATGCACAAGGACCCCGAGGTCCCTCTGCACCGTCGCCTGCTGCAGTTTTTCTCCACATAAGTAATAATCCTTCCTACCATTCTTCCTACCAAAGTGGACCACCTCGCACTTGCCAACATTAAATTCCATTTGCCAGTTCCTGGCCCATTCGCCCAGCCTATCTAGATCCTTCTGCAGACTCTCCACACCCTCCGCACAATTTGCCTTTCCACCAATCTTGGTGTCATCAGCAAATTTCGACACCATACACTCAGTTCCCTCCTCCAGATCATCTATATAAATGGTAAATAGCTGAGGCCCCAGCACCGATCCCTGGGGCACTCCACTAGTCACCAACCACCAATCCGAATAGCACCCATTGACCCCCACTCTCTGCCTCCTATTTGACAACCAGTCCTCTATCCACGCTAACACCCTACCCCCAACTCCATGTCCCCTGACCTTCTGCAATAACCTCTTGTGAGGTACCTTGTCAAACGCCTTCTGAAAATCAAGAAAGACCACATCCACCGGCTCTCCTCTATCCACCGCCCTGGACACATCCTCATAGAACTCCAGTAAATTTGTCAGACATGACTTCCCTTTAATGAAACCGTGCTGCGTCTGCTCTATCAAGCAGTTCCCCTCAAGATGCCTCGCTATTTCCTCCTTGATGACGGATTCTAACATTTTAAGAACATAAGAAATAGGAGCAGGAGTAGACCATCTAGCCCTTCGAGCCTGCCCCGCCATTCAATAAGATCATGGCTGATCTGTCGCTGCTCAGTTCCACTTTCCCGCCCTCTCCCCATAACCCTTAATCCCCTCTCTTATCAAAAACCCATCAACCCGCGTCTTAAAAATATTTAGTGAGGCAGCCTCCACCACTTCAACGGGCAGAGAATTCCAGAGATTCACCACCCTTTGAGTGAAGAAGTTCCTCCTCAACTCCGTTCTAAACCGCCCCCCTTTTATCTTAAGGCTGTGCCCCCTAGTCCTACTGTCTTTTTTCAGCGGGAAGAGTCTCTCCACCTCTATCCTATCCATCCCATTCATCATCTTATACGTCTCAATGAGATCTCCCCTCATTCTTCTAAACTCTAACGAGTACAAGCCTAGTTTATTCAGCCTCTCCTCATAGCTCAACCCCCTCAACTCCAGTATCAGCCTAGTAAACCTCCTCTGCACTCCCTCCAAGGCCAAAATATCTTTGCGCAGGTGCGGCGCCCAAAACTGCACACAGTACTCCAGCTGCGGCCTCACCAATGCCCTATACAGCTGCAGCAAGTCCTCCCTACTTTTATATTCAATCCCCCTCGCTATGAAGGCCAGCATCCCATTCGCCTTCCTGACCACCTGCTGCACCTGCAAGCTGGGTTTTTGCGACTCATGCACAAGGACCCCGAGGTCCCTCTGCACCGTCGCCTGCTGCAGTTTTTCGCCCCGTAAGTAATAGTCCTTCCTACCATTCTTCCTACCAAAGTGGACCACCTCACACTTGCCAACATTAAATTCCATTTGCCATTTCCTGGCCCATTCGCCCAGCCTATCTAGATCCTTCTGCAGACTCTCCACACCCTCCACATAATTTGCCGTTCCCCCAATCTTGGTGTCATCAGCAAATTTCGACACCCTACACTCGGTTCCCTCCTCCAGATCATCTATATAAATGGTAAAAAGCTGAGGCCCCAGCACCGACCCCTGGGGCACTCCACTAGTCACCATCCACCAATCCGAATAGCACCCGTTGACCCCCACTCTCTGCCTCCTATTTGACAACCAATCCTCTATCCATGCTAACACCCTACCCCCATCTCCATGTCCCTCGACCTTCTGCAATAACCTCATGTGAGGTACTTTGTCAAATGCCTTCTGAAAATCTAGAAAGACCACATCCACCGGCTCTCCTCTATCCACCGCCCTAGACACATCCTCATCGAACTCCAGTAAATTTGTCAGACACGACTTCCCTTTAATGAAACCGTGCTGCGTCTGCTTTATCAAGCAATTCCCTTCAAGATGCCTCGCAATTTCCTCCTTAATGACAGATTCTAACATTTTACCTACCACAGACGTTAAACTAACCGGCCTATAATTCCCCGCCTTTTGCCTGGCACCCTTCTTAAACAACGGCGTAACATTAGCCGTTTTCCAATCATCCGGCACTTCCCCAGAATCCAGCGACGTCTGGAAAATAACCACCAAGGCATCCACTATCACCTCCGCCATTTCTTTCAGAACCCTCGGATGCATTCCATCTGGTCCTGGGGACTTGTCCACAATCAGCCCCTCCAGTCTATCGAGCACCGCCTCTCTAGTAACAGTAATGTCATTAAGACCCTCCAGTCCTACCACCTTTCCATCGCTAACATCCGGCAAATTATTCACGTCCTCCTCCGTGAAGACAGAAACAAAAAAGTTATTCAATACCTTAGCCATATCCCCATCCCCTACCACTAGGTCCCCTTTCCCATCCTCTAAAGGACCAACATTCACCCTAGCCAGCCTCTTCCTTTTTATATATTTATAAAAACTCTTGCTATCCTTTTTTATATTAAGCGCTAGCCCAGCTTCATAGTTTATCCTACCCTTCTTTATCAACTTCTTTGTCAATCTTTGTTGACATTTAAACCTCTCCCAATCCTCTTCTCGCCCATTACTCTTAGCTACTCTAAATTCCTCCGCTCTTAATTTAACACTTTCCTTCACCTCCTTCGTTATCCACGGCTTATTACCTCTCCTCCTACTATCCTTTTTGACCATCGGAATAAATTTTACCTACAAAGACACAGGCCCTCCAAACCTGTGCTGAATACGATGCCTGCCTAAATTATCTGTGAAGCAATTTAGGCGACCTCATCAAATGTTTTTAAGGTAAGTACAGATAATTCGTTTATTGTTCAAAAATCTCAGGTGAGCGGCCGAGAAAGTGGAGCTGAGTCCACAAAAAGATCAGCCAGGATCTTATTGAATGGCGGAACACGCTCAAGGGGTCAGATGGCCCACTCCTGCTCCTAGTTCTTATATTCTCACTGGCGGAATCCGTATCTTTCCATTCCCATCCTATTCATGTCTTTGTCTAGTTGCCCTTAAATGTCGGTATTGAACCTGCTCACCTCCTCCCCAGGCAGCACATTCCAGAAATGCGCCACCCACTGTGTAAAAAACTTGCCTTGCACATCTCCTCTAAACTTTTCCCCAAGCATCTTAAACCTATGTTTGGCAGTAATTGACTTTTCTCCCTGGGAAAGAGCATCTCACTTTCCACTCTGTCCACACCACTCATAATCTTGTAGATTTCTATCAGGTTGTTTCTCCCCTCGCTCCAGTGAGAACAAACCAAGTTTCTCATAGTTAATGCCCTCTACACCAGGCAACATCCTGTTAAATCTCTTCTGTACCCTTTCCAAAGCCCCCACATCCTTCCTGCTGCTGTGAGCTGAGCAGCAGCTTCACTGGACAGCAATGGGCAGGTGAACAAGGTAAAAAGTCTGACAACACCAGGTTTTAGTCCAACCTATTTATTTGATAATATACTCACAAGCTTTCGAGGGACACCCTCTTCGTCAGGTGAATGGAGAGTTGAATGGAGGGCCAGAACTCTCCATTCACCTGACGAAGAGGGTGTCCCTCGAAAGCTTGTGAGTATATTATCAAATAAATAGGTTGGACTAAAACCTGGTGTTGTCAGACTTTTTACTGTGTTTACCCCAGTCCAACGCCGGCATACCCACATCAGGTGAACAAGCCCATTGTCTAACTTCCGCATTCACACAATGGGGGAGCTCTGATTGGCTGGAGGACCAGAGTCCTTCTAGTCCTCCAACTCTCCCCATTGGTCAACACCTCAGTGTGAAGGTCAGGGTGTGGCTCTCCTGTCCAATGCGCAGCCGCGCCGCTCCTGTGGACAAGTCCCGGCTCGGGGCGGATCAGCGGGTCCGGAGCCCTCAGCTGGACAGCGGCGAGAACGGGTGAGGCTCCCGTGTCCGCGCCTCCGGTGTCCGGGTCCGCGCCTCTGGTGCCCAGTGCCGCTCCCGTGTCCGCGCCTCCGGTGCCCAGTGCCGCTCCCGTGTCCGGGCTCGCTCCCGGGTCCGCGCCTCCGGTGTCCAGGGCCGCTCCCGGGTCCGGGCTCGCTCCCGGGTCCGCGCCTCAGGTGTCCAGGGCCGCTCCCGGGTCTGGGCTCGCTCCCGTATCCCGGGGCCGCTCCCGTATCCGCGCTTCCCGTGTCCCGGGGCCGCTCCCGTGTCCGAGCCTCCCGTGCCCGGGCTCGCTCCCGTGTCCCGGAGCCGCTCCCGTATCCGCGCCTCCCGTGTCCCGGGGCCGCTCCCGTAGCCGCGCCTCCCGGGTCCGGGTTCGCTCCCGTGTCCCGGGGCCGCTCCCGTATCCGCGCCTCCCGTGTCCCGGGGCCGCTCCCGTATCCGCGCCTCCCGTGTCCCGGGGCCGCTCCCGTATCCGCGCCTCCCGTGTCCCGGACTCGCTCCCGTAGCCGCGCCTCCCGGGTCCGGGCTCGCTCCCGTGTCCCGGGGCCGCTCCCGCGTCCGCGCGCCGGGATGCTGCTTTGGAACCCGGAGACGTCACCGCGGGGCAGAGACACTCGGATTGGCTGATGCAACACGGGCTTCATTGTGACCTCACAATGCGGAAGTTGGTCAATCAGCTTCAGGCTGAAATCCCCTCCTTTGGGCAGCGTCATTCTGGGGGAGACCCGGGGGACCTGCAGCAACTGAAGGGAGAGGAAGGGAATCCAGTCTGTACATTTTTAATCCAGTCATATAGACATATATCTGTCTGGCAGCCTGCATGGAGATTTTCAACTCTGTCCAAACAGGACACAGTAAGAAGTCTCACAACACCAGGTTAAAGTCCTACAGATTTATTTGGTAACACCAGCTTTCAGAGTGCTCACTGCTCCTACATTCCCCAGTAATTGACTTTTCTCCCCTGGGAAAGAGCATCTCATTATCCACTCTGTCCATACCACTCATAATCTTGTCGACTTCTATCAGGTCTATCCCTGTCATTCCAGTGAGAACAAATAGCGAACGCTCCAAAAGCTATTGGTTTTTGCTACTAAATAAACCTGTTGGATTTTAACTTCATGTTGTGAGACTTCTTATTGTGTTTACCCCAGTCCAATGCCAGCAACTCCACATCCAGGACAGGAAACAGTGAGCATGGATCTGTCAATCAACACCTTCAGGAGAATTGGGAGGGTGAATATTAGATACATCAGAGTGAGAATGGAGGGAGAGTGTGTGGGATGGAGATTTACAGCTTTTGGGGAATGAGAGAGGACAGAATATTCCATAGAAACTAGAATTGTCTATGCTGAATGTCTGTCCTGATACTGATGACTTTTCTCAACTTTATTTTACAGGATATTGAAAGAGGAATCGCAGGTTGAAATCTCAAATGTCACAATTAGACCTGAGAGAGTCATATTCTTCGGGGCCTGAGCATCATCGGTCTTTGAATCTAGAAGGAGAAATGATTGTCCAGTCTGTCAAATTGAAAAGATTTCAAACATCAGTGTGACTGGAAAAGCACCAACACACAGCCACACTCGAGTGAGAGTGTTCCAGTGCACTGACTGAAGAACTTTAACCAGTTACACAGTCTGAATAAATATCACACCATTCACAGCGGGGAGAGACTGTACTTGTGTTCTGTGTGCGGACAAATTTCAACTGATTGCCCAACGAAGAGAGAGGCAAGGACACCTGCACCATGGAGAAACCATGGAAATGTGCGGACTGTGGGAAAAGATACAAAGTCCCATCTTTGCTAGAAGCTCATCGGCGCAGCCACACTGGGGAGAGGCCATTCATCTGCTTTCAGTGTGGAGAGGGATTCACTCGGTTATCCCACCTGCAGACACACAAGCGAGTTCACACAGGGGAGAGGCCATTCATCTGCTCTCAGTGTGGAAAGGGATTCACTCTCTCGTCCACCCTGCAAAGACACCAGCGAATTCACACAGGGGAGAGGCCGTTCACCTGCTCTCAGTGTGGGAAGGGATTCAATCAGTTATCCAATCTGCGGACGCACCAACGAGCTCACACTGGGGAGAGACCATTCATCTGCTCTCAATGTGGGAAAGGATTCACTCGGTTATCCGATCTGCGGATACACCAGCGAATTCACACTGGGGACTGGCCGTTCACTTGCTCTCAGTGTGGGAAGGGATTCATTAGGTTATCCAGTTTGCAAACACACCAGCGAGTTCACACTGGGGAGAGACCATTCAGCTGCTCTCAGTGTGGGGAGGGATTCACTCGGTTATCCAACCTGCAGAGACACCAGCGAGTTCACACAGGGGAGAGGCCATTCATCTGTTCTCAGTGTGGGAAAGGATTCAGTCAGTATTCCGACCTACAGAGACACCAGCGAGTTCACACTGGAGAAAGGCCGTTCACTTGCTCTCAGTGTGGGAAAGGATTCACTCAGTTATCCCACCTGCTGAGACATCAGCGAGGTCACACTGGGGAGAAACCATTCACCTGCTCTGTGTGGGAAGGGGTTCAGTGATTCATGCAGCCTGTGGAAACACCAGCGCGTTCACCTACTCTGTGTGGGAAGGGATTGAGAGTTTCATCCCAGCTACTGAGACACCAACAAGTTCACAAATGATTACAGGGGTTGGATTATTTTGTTCATTCTCACAGTTCGTTAATGGGGGAAGATTGGAGGGTTACTTTCTGCTGGACTGGCCGGTCTCAGCCTCCAGTGGGCTGATGCTCTTTGAGTCTTGTTGCGAATACCTGGTTTCAAATTTCACAAGGATCACAGAGTGACAGGGTGTGAGGAAGGTCAGAGATATTTAGTCAGTGTTTCTGTTTGGAACCCCCAAATGCCCATCCAATTTCCTGTTGTAATTGTTTATTGTCTCCACTTCCGTAAAGTTAAAGTTTATTTATTGGTCAAAAATAAGGCTTACATTAACACTGCAATGAAGTTACTGTGAAATTTCCTGAGTTGCCACACTACACTGCCTAACCAGCACGTCTTTCAGACTGTGGGAGGAAAGCAGAGGAAATCCGTGCCAACACGGGGAGAACGTGCAAACTCCACACGGACAGTGACTCAAGCCGGGAATCGCTGTGTCCCTGGCGCTATGAAGCAGCAGTGCTAACCACTGTGCTACCGTGCTACCCTCCACTCTCATAAGCAGCGAATTCCAGGTCACTCCCATTTGCATTAAAATATTCTTCCTCACATCCTCCCCTTACTGAGAATCTTAACTCTGCAACCCCCTCGTCCTTGTCCCATCAGTTAGTGGGAATAATTTTTCTTTGTCCACCTTATCTCAATCTGTCAGAATCTTTTCCACCTCAATCAAATCTCCCCACATCCCCCTTTTGCTCCAACACGGGGAGAACAAACCCTGCCTGACGTCAACAATAAAGAACAAACTAACAGAATATATTAATATCTGAAATCAAACAAGAATATTTAATTTCAGTTTTAAAGACATTTGAATATATTGTCCTGGACAATAAAGGAATTGGAATAATCACCTTGGGTGTGGTTGAATGGAATATATCAATGTGGAATCCACCTTCATTCTGGTGAAATTCTGGAATATGTCGATTGGATGAATAAGTTAATCATTTTCTCTGGGAGATATTTGCATTCTTGTCCATTATTAGAAGGGGTTTCAGAAGAAACTGGGACAGAAAGACCAATAGGTCAGAATAGGTTTATTTCGAGTTTATATCGCATAGAAGAATCACAAAGTACCTGGAGTACTGTTTGCAAGAAATACATATAACCACTGTTAAGAGAATTTAAAATGTATTTTTGAAAAGTCTGTATTTTTGAATATTCTGTATTAAAACATACACCTTGGCTAATGATACTCAGCATTGATGGGATATAGCTATGTAAGAACCACCACATTTTTTGAAAACAATACAGCCACTGAATGTAGCAAAAAAAACACACATCAGGGTGGGCTCCAGACAGTACAACTCCCCCAGATAATTAAATGAACAAGAGCGTAGAGTTTCCAGATAAAGAGCTGCTCGGACAGTTTTCTGATCAGGAGATGTGAGGAGACAGTGGAACAGACCGTTTGAACTCTATGGATCTACGTATTCTTATGCTGTCAGAGAGTGAAATGTTATTGGCCAAGGTAAATGATCTATTCTAATCACGATTGGCTCACATGATTGGCTGGGTGAGAAGAATGGGCGGGCAAATGATTTTTGAAAATTGTATCGTTGTAATATTGGAAGCAATGCAATTTAAAATAGTTTGGGCTGTCTCAAATTGTTCTGCTATGTGCGTGGGCCAGGCCTGGGCAATAAAGTATGTCTTCAACCAGAATTACTCTCTCCATGAGTTGTTTGTATTTAGTTGAGTTGTAAATCAGTGAAAGCCAACATAATACCTGATCTCTGAAACACTCCAACATCCATGAACTTTGTTTTAAAGAAATCCACATTTGAAAGCTCGGGCACTACATGAAATATCAGCATCACAACAGGGAGAGATAAGGAAGACAAACACTCACTTTGATCTTTTCATCAGCACATCTGAGAGTTAAGAATGTGTGACATGATTTGGGGATACCGCAGTGAGTGTGCAGATGTGATTTGTTGCGTGTGGAAAACAGCAAGTCTAAATTCATGGTGAGATGGAGTGAAGAGTGGGTCCCAAACACACACAGCTACTGGAGACACAGCAGGAGATGAAATGGTTAATGTGGCCAGGGGATTGAGACAACACTGCGACACCATCAAGGCATCGACACGCACTCCAGAGAGAAACTGAGTTCCAAACTATCAGGATCCAATTAAACACACTGCACATGGACACAAAGTGAGGAAAATTAAAGTAAAATGGATATTATAGATTGGGAGAAATAATACTGAGTAAGAACTGTCCACAAGTTGGATCGGTTAAAGAGAGAGCTGGAGAATCTTTTACAAAGAACAAAAACAGGCCCTTCGGCCCAACGAGCCCACGCCGCCATTTTAACATTACCAGTACCCCCCCTCCACCCATGACCCTTATCTATGCTTATGGCATTCCACATTGAGGGAAACTAATTTAGGGACAATTTATTACCTCCAATCAGCCTAACAGCACATCTTTGGGGTGTGGGAGGAAACTGGAGCACCCGGAGAAAACCCACGCAAGCATGGGGAGAATGCGCAAACTCCCACAGACACCGGCCCAAATCCATGTATCTGCACAACAAACAGTGATAGTCACTGAGCTGTCGTCTTGCCCAGTAAATGGTCCAGTTTAAGCACACACTAATGACATGAAGCACTAGGCCAATCTCGCACATCCAAGAGCAGCCCCAGTATGACCCATCGCGTGTATGCCCCTCGTTGGACACAAGGCGGACCGACTTAAAACCTGTGAATTAAAAGAGAAAAACATTAGTATCATACCACATCCTTTTACATTACCAGGGACGCCCCAGTGCTAATGAACCTTATTTAAAACAATCTCCTATATCCTTCCATCTCCAACCCACTCATGTGCCTGTCTAAGTTACTCTTAAACAACTCCAGCGTGCCTGCCTCCACCACCTTGCTTGGCAGAGCATTCCATACCCCCACTACCCTCTGTGTGAAAAACCTCCCTCTAATATCCGTGTTATACCTCTCCCCCCTCACCTTAAGCCCGTGGCCCCTCGTACTGTGTGTCTCTACCATAGGAAATAGCTTACCGCTGTTTACTCTATCTATACCCTTCATAATCTGATATACCTCTATAAGATCCCCCCTCAGTCGCCATCTTTCAAGGGAAAACAGCCCCAGTTTGCTCAATCTTTCCTCATAACCCAGTCCTTCCATACCAGGCAACATCCTGGTAAACCTCCTCTGCACTCTCTCCAGGGTCTCAATCTGTTGCTTGGACCATCAGTCCTTATGTACAGTAACCTAGAACTCACAGTGCTCCTTCAGGAGAGGAAAAGATCGAGTAGATGTTACTGCAGGCAGGTCCTGAACAGAACTGGAAAATAATGAAGTGAAATTGAGTGCGGGGTCAGAGAGTTCGCCTCCCCTCAAGGTGTGGACCGGAAGAATCCTGAAGGACCCCAGACTTCAATGAACATTAAATTCTGTGCATTTATTTTGATTGTTACACTTCTCCTGTTTTTATTCCTGCTGTGATTACACTCTGGGTAAGGATGGTTGACAGGTGACAGTGTGAGAAACACAGCTCACAGTTAAACAATTTAGTCAAGTCAAGTTCTGAAGGAGCAAGATTTTATTTGACGTTCTTGCAAGACCGGGTGTCTAGCGAAATAGGCACACCTCACATAGATTTACAGCACATTTTATACCTTTTTTACAAGCATTGTGATGGCTTTGCAATGTGATGTTCTCTCCTAATTGGTGGTCCCTGTCCCATCTATGTGCTGACATTCTCCTATTGGCTCGAGGTGCCCTAAGTTCCTATCCCATCTAACAATGTCTCCTGTTATCACAAGAGTGCATTAGCAAACTCATCCATCTTATCCAATACTGTTACATATCCAGTTCAGATTGGCGGTAATCAATCCTTTGCCAACTTAATCACTGCTGTCCCAACTATCTCAGTGACCCCTTCCCCCTTTTATGCTTAGTTGTATAAACAACACATCTTGCAGGCCATTTGCTTTTTATAACGTGGGCCTCTTACATTACTGCAGGATGTGGTGTATGCTTCACTGCACATCACATCTCTGATGTTATCTCTACATTACAGGCAGTCTTTTTATTATCCCTAAGTATTGCTGTTTTAGCAGCATCGAACCTTATGTCCTATGTTTGTGACTAAACTCACAGTTGTTTCCATAAAGTGGGTTATCAATATGCCTAACAATATCCAATCTATTTGACTTCAAGCTATTTCTCTATGCTCTACAAATATATGTGTCAACAACATCTTTACCTATTGCTCACAACAGGATGGGAAATTGTGGTTTGGGTCTCCACTGACTAAGTGTTTTATTGATCTGAAAGGTGTAAAAGGGGCCAAACCTCAGCAGAAATGTAGCAGAGCTGAGAACAGACAACTTGCTGGGAAATAAACAGATCCCAGAGGACAGAGAAAACAAGAGTGACTTGAATTCTGCACAACACCTGAGTGTTGAGGTCACCATGTTTTGACTGTTTGGCAATGGGAACGCTGACTCCCTGTACCAGGGACAGAGTGTGGGGGAGACAATTGTTGGAGAGTTTGATGTGGTTTGGGTGGGCACAGATGGTTCAATGACAGGTTTTGTAATTGGTCCGTTCAGATGTTAGCTCAGCAATGATTGGGTGAAATCAGTCTCCATAGAGTTTGTGATTTAAAAATGATAAGAAGGGATTCTCCGAGCACAGAGATTTGTCGAGATTTTACAGATTGCATTGACTGGTGCCGTGGCATCGGGGGCAGAGCAGGGGGCATTTCCATGTAGATGGTTCTTCTACCCAGAGTGTAATGGTAATGCTGCTGTACTTTGATACTCCTGCTCAGACATTAGCCTGTGTCAGCTCTTATTGATACTGAATAAAATCTAACCACTGTCACCAATAAGAGTTATCACTGGGAATCATTTCAGAGTTTGGGAAAAGGGGAGAAAGGGTTAATTGACTCCCTGAACCCTACTTTCTAACATCGTCGAGTCAAAAATAAAATTTTATCTCCCTCTCTGGCCCCTTTGCCCATTACCTCAGAGATTCCTCTGTTAAAGAGCCTGCGAATCCCTCTCACCCACTTTCCCTAAAGTGCAGCAATCTCATCAAGAAAAATCCAGAAAAATTGAATATTTTTACTAATAAAAGTTTATTAATGAAACAGAACATGGCTAAAACAAACAGAAAATGACTTCAGATCAAAGACAACCAGAGGAAAAGGATATTCACAATGTTCTGGACCCAAATGGTTTCTCTGTAATCCATCTGTAGCCTGTTCCCTGCCCTCTTTGTGGAACACCTCCACCCAGTCCACAAGCATGACCCCTGACCTCCCGCTTGTTTGCCATTCGGATTCACCACTTTACTCTCACACTCACATTTCTGTCCTCAGCCTGCTGGAACGTTCCGGAGAAGCCCAACACAAGCTGGACAAACAGCCCCTCATCTTCCAATGAAGCACTTTACAGCTTTCTGAACTCAACATTGAGTTCAACAACTTCATACCCTGAACTCTCTCGTCCGTTTTGATTTTCTTGCTGAGTGCGAATCTGCATCTTGTTTTCATGTTTTTTTTCCAAAGCTGTCCTTTATTCTGCCATTCACACTTACTCTGCACCAATACTTTGTTTCTTTACTACAATACCTCTCCCTTTGCCTTTTATTCCAGGACATTTTTCTCTACAGATGCTGCCAGACCTGCTGCATTTTGCCAGTTCTTTCTGCATTTATTTTAGGTCTATCTGTGGTGATAGGAAAAACACTATTTACTGTCTAGGGTAAAATAAATGTTCATCAGCTTCTGTGGATCATTTCAGTGGAAATGTGCTCTCCCAGGCTCAAAGAGCATCAGCCCACTGGAAGCAGAGTTGTGAGACCGGCCAGTCCAGCAGAAAGAAACTCTCCGACCCTCCCACTTCACCCACTGTCAGAATGAACATGGTTCAGTCCCGGATGTGATTAACAGCAGCAATAACAGAAGAATCCAACCCCTGTGAACTTGTGAACTCGCTGGTGTCTCTGCAGGGGTGTTGACTGATTGAATCTCTTCCCGGGTGTTGACTGATTGAATCTCTTCCCACACTGAGAGCAGGTGACTGGTCTCTCCCCACTGTGAACTCGCTGGTGTGTCTGCAGATGGGATAAGTGAGTGAATTCTTTCCCACAGTCAGAGCAGGCGAACAGTCTCTCCCCGGTACAAAATTGGTTGTGTCTCACCAGGATGGAGGAATCTCGGAATCTCGTCCCACAATCAGAGCGGGTAAATGATCTTTCCCCAGTGTGTACTCTCTGGTGTTTCTGCAGATTAGATGAATATGTGAATCCCTTTCCACACTCAGTGCACAAGAATGGTCTCTCTCCAGTGTGAATTTGTTTGTGTCCCAGCAGGTTGGATGATTGAGTGAATCCCTTCCCACAGTCAGTGCAGATGAATGATCATTGTGTGTGAACTCACTGGTGTGTTCACAGGTGTGCTAACTGAGCGAGTCCTTTCCCATAGTCAGAGCAAGTAAACGGCCTCTCTCCAGTGTGAATGCATCAAAGACTTCCCAGTCTTGCTGGGGTAATGAATTCCCTCCCACATTCCCACGGTTTCTCCTTGCAGTAGGTGTTGTTGTGCCTCTCCACGTTCAACAATCAACTGAGGTGTCCACACACACCTTTATTGGGACTGAGGGTTATAGATAGGCCTGGTAGGTAGGGATAATGATCAGCGCAATTGTGGGCCGAAGGGCCTCTTTGTGCTGTAGTGTCCTATGTTCACACAACATGTGCCGTGCCTTTCCTGGCTCCAAACTAATCAACTGGTTAAAGATGAAACACTCAGATGCATGTGTGTCTCGGTGTTTTTCCAGACACACTGATGTTTAAAATCCTCTGTTGCAGACAAAATAGACAAACAATTCTCCCACGTTCAAAGGCTGATGATGTTCAGGTCCTGATGAATTGAGAGACTCTGTCAGATGTTGATGAGAAATCTGTCTGTAAATCCTCACCTTCTGATAACCTGTAAAAGGAGATACAAAATTCATCAGTCAGTACAGGATAGAAATTCAAAATAGACAATTCTAGTTTTTATGGAACATTCTTTCCCCTCTCATTTGGTGCAGTGGTTAGTGCAGCTGCTTCACAGAGCCAGGGACCTAGATTCAGTTCCCAGTTTGGGTCACTGTGAGGAGTCTGCGCGTTCTCCCTGTGTCTGTGTGGATTTTGTCCGGGTGCTCCAGTTTCCCCCAACAGAAGATGTGCTGGTTAGGTATATTAGCAATGCTAAATTTTCCCTCAGTGAACCTGAATAGTGTACTTACCTGTGGCAACTAGGGGATTTTCATAGTAACTTCATTGTAATGTTAATGTAAACCTTGTGACACTAATGAATAAAAAAAACCCAAAATCTGAAAATCTCTGTCTCACTCCCTCCATTCTCACCCTGCTGTATCAAATATTCACCCTCCACATTCTCATCAATGAGTGAGTCGTGCCAGCCCATAGATACAAGGTCCCGGAGTGAGCCATCCAAACATTTTAATTTAGTAAATGTACATATCTTTCCAGATGCACAATTAGCTGTCTGGAAAATGTTCAGAGAGTACTGTATTATTTCAATTATAGATAGAGTGGGGGTGTGTGAGGAAGAACCTTATTTAGACAGCAAGTGGGCGCAATCAAAAAAATCACACCAGTGCTGGAAGTGAAGAAGAATTTGAAATAACTTGGTTTGGGTATCTGAAGGAAATAAACTTGCAAATGAAACCGACTGACTGAGGGGGAAATGGCACTGATTGCATTGTCCGGTAGAGTTGGTATGGATACGAGTTACTGAATGGAATCCTCTTGTGCTGTGACTACTCTGACAGGGAGGGAGGGGGGTTGGGGGGGGCAGGCACCTGGGTGGACAATAGGGAGTGTGAAACTGAAGCTCAGAGTCAGCACCTTCAGGGAAGGAGAATGAATTAATGTTACAATCAGTAGGGAGGAAGGAGTGTGTGGGGACAGAGTTTTATAGTTTGAGAGGGAGAAAGATTTTAGAATCATGGAATCTATGACACTCTCTCTGTGTATGCATGGGGTTCCTCTGGATGTTCCACATGGACAGTCATCCAAGGCTAAGATCAAACCCAGTTTGCTGTGGGCAATGGTCTGTTTGAGGTTGTGTGGTTATTCAAAGGCAAGAAGCCTCAAGTTGCCTTCAAAGAACTGTATAGTTGTTTATGCAAACTACCCAGCCTTCAGGAGAACAGTGACCACAACACACACAACCCTGCCACAGCAACCTCTGCAAGACATGCCGGATCATCGACACAGACGCCATCATCTCACGTGAGAACACCATCCACCAGGTACACGGTACATACTTGTGACTCAGCCAACATTGTCTACCTGTTATGTCCAGTAAGAAGTCTCACAACACCAGGTTAAAGTCCAACAGGTTTATTTGATAGCACAAGCTTTCGGAACACTGCCCCTTCGTCAGGTGAGTGAGTTCTGTTCACAAACAGGGCATATAAAGACACAAACTCAATTTACAGAATAATGATTGGAATGCGAGTCTTTACAGGTCATCAAGTCTTAAAACTACAGACAATGTGAGTGGAAAGAGGGCTAAGCACAGGTTAAAGAGATGTGTATTGTCTCCAGACAGGGCAGTTAGTGAGATGTAGCAAGCCCAGGCAAGTTGTAGGAGTTACAGGAAGTGCGACATGAACCCAAGGTCCCAGTTGAGGCCATCCTCATCATCGATATAGATGTGTGTTCAAAGATGTGTGGGTTAGGTTGATTGGCCATGCTAAAATTGCCCCTTAGTATCCTGAGATGTGAAGTCAGAGGGATTAGTGGGGAAAATATGTAGGGATATGCGAGTAGGGCATGGGTGGGATTGTGTTCGGTGCAGACTCAATGGACCAAATGGCCTCTTTCTGCGCTGTAGGGTTTCTATGATTCTATGCCGTCATCTCACGTGAGAACACTATCCACCAGGTACACGGTACATACACTTGTAACTCAGCCAACGTTGTCTACCTGATACACTGCAGGAAAGGATGTCCTGAGGCATCATATATTGGGGAGACCATGCAGACACTACGACAACAGATGAATGAACACCGCTCAACAATCACCAGGCAAGATTGTTCTCTTCCTGTTGGGGAACATTTCAGTGGTCACGGGCATTCAGCCTCTGACCTTCGGGTAAGCATTCTCCAAGGCGGCCTTCACGACACACGACAGCGCAGAGTCACTGAACAGAGACTGATAGCTAAGTTCCGCACACATGCGGATGGCCTCAACTGGGATCGTGGGTTCATGTCACACTATCTGTAAGCCCCATGACTTGCCTGGACTTGCAAAATCCCACTAACTGGAGACAATACACATCCCTTTAACCTGTGCTTAGCCCTCTGTCCACTCACATTGTACCTTTAAGACTTGATTACCTGTTAAGATTTGCATTCCAACCATTATCTTTGTGTCTGTATATGCCCTCACTTACCTGATGGAGCCTGAGACTCCAAAAGCTTGTGCTGCCAAATAAACCTGTTGGACTTTAACCTGGTGTTGTGAGATTTCTAACTGTGCTTACTTTAACTTTACAAATATCGATTGGAAAAGCTATAGTTCAAGCACGTTAGAGGGGTCAGTTTTTGTCCAATGTGTGCAGGAAGGTTTCATGACACAGTATGTAGATAGGCCAACAAGGGGTGAGGCTACATTGGATTTGGTACTGGGTAATGAACCAGACCAGGTGTTAGACTTGGAGGTAGGTGAGCACTTTGGTGATAGTGACCACAGTTCGGTTACGTTTACTTTAGTGATGGAAAGGGATAGGTATATACCGAAGGGCAGAAGTTATAGGTAGGGGAAAGGTAATTATGAGGCTATTAGGCAAGATTTAGGATACATAGGGTGGAGTAGGAAATTGCAGGGGCTGGGAACATCTGAAATGTGGAGCTTATTCAAGGAGCAGCTACTGCGAGTCCTTGATAAATATGTACCTGTCAGGCAGGGCGGAAATGGTCGAGCAAGGGAACCGTGGTTTACTAAGGAAGTTGAATCTCTGGTGAAGAGGAAGAAGGAGGCTTATGTAAAGATGAGACGTGAAGGCTCAGTTAGGGCACTGGAGAGTTATAAATTAGCCAGGAAGGAGCTAAAGAGAGTGTTAAGAGCTAGAAGAGGACATGAGAAGACTTTGGCAAATAGGATCAAGGAAAATCCTATAGCTTTCTACAGGTATGTCAAGAATAAAAGATTGGTTAGGGCAAGATTAGGGCCAGTCAGAGACAGCAGTGGGAAGTTGTGCGTGGAGCCTGAAGAGATAGGAGAGGCACTGAATGAGTATTTTTCGACAGTATTCACACAGTATTCAGTGTAGTCGAGGAGAATACTGCGATACCAGGTAGTAGACTAGACGGGATTGAGGTACATAAGGAGGAGGTGTTGGCAATTCTTGAGTGTGTGAAAATAGATAAGTCCCCTGGGCCGGATGGGATTTACCCTAGGATTTACCCTAGGATTCTCTGGGAGGCTAGGGAGGAGATTGCAGAGCCTTTGGCTTTGATCTTCATGTCGTCATTGGCTTCAGGTATAGTGCCGGAAGACTGGAAGATAGCAAATGTCGTCCCCTTGTTCAAGAAGGGGAGTAGAGACCATCCTGGGAATTATAGACCAGTGAGCCTTACTTCTGTTGTGGGCAAAGTTTTGGAAAGAATTATAAGGGATAAGATTTATAATCATCTAGAGGGAAATAAATTGATTAGGGATAGTCAACACGGTTTTGTGAAGGGTAGGTCATGCCTCACAAACCTTATCAAGTTTTTTGAAAAGGTGACCAAAGAGGTGGATAAGGGTAAGACAGTTGACATGGTGTATATGGATTTTAGCAAAGCGTTTGATAAAGTTCCCCATGGTAGGCTACTGCAGAAAATGCAGATGCATGGGATTGAGGGTGATTTAGCAGTTTGGATCAGGAATTGGCGAGCTGATAGAAGACAGAGGGTGGTGGTTGATGGGAAATATTCAACCTGGAGTTCAGTTACAAGTGGTGTACCTCAAGGATCTGTTTTGGGGCCACTGCTGTTTGTCATTTTTATAAATGACCTAGATGAGGGTGTAGAAGGATGGATTAGTAAATTTGCTGACAACACCAAAGTCAGAGGAGTTGTAGACAGTGAGGATGGATGTAACAGTTTGCAGAGGGACACAGATAAGCTGCAGAGCTGGGCCAAGAGGCGGCAGATGGAGTTTAATACGGAAAAGTGTGAGGTGATTCACTTTGGTAAGAATAACAGGAGTACAGAATATAGGGCTAATGGAAGGACTCTTAGTAGTGTTGACGAGCAGAGAGATCTCGGGGTACATGTGCATAGCTCCCTGAAAGTTGGCACCCAGGTTGATAAGGTTGTTAAGAAGGCGTACGGTGTGTTAGCTTTTATTGGTAGAGGGATTGAATTTTGGAGCCGTGAGGTCATGTTGCAACTGTACAAAACTCTGGTGCGGCCGCACTTGGAGTATTGTGTACAGTTCTGGTCGCCGCATTATAAGAAAGATGTGGAGGCATTGGAAAGGGTGCAGAGGAGATTTACCAGGATGTTGCCTGGTATGGTGGGAAGGTCTTATGAGGAAAGGCTGAGAGGCTTGATTTTCATTGGAGAGAAGAAGGTTACGAAGTGACCTGATTGAGGCATACAAGATGATCAAAGGATTGGATAGGGTGGACAGTGAGAGCCTTTTACCTTGGATGGTGATGGCTAACACGAGGGGACATAGCTTTAAATTAAGGGGTGGTAATTATAGGATGGATATCAGAGGTAGGTTCTTTACTGCCTGCAGCAGTTGTGGACTCGCCAACTTTAAGGGCGTTCAAATGGTCAGTGGATAGGCATATGGATAATATTGGAATAGTTTAGGTTAGAGGGTCATTAGATTGGTTCCGCTGGTCTGTGCAACATCGAGGGCCAAAGAGCCTGTACTGCGCTGGAATGTTCGATGTTCTACCCCAGTCCAATACCGGCATCTCCACGTCTGTGGGAGGAAACCAGAGCACCCCGGAGGAAACCCACGCAGGTACAGGGAGAATGTGCAAGCTCCACATAGACAATGACTCAAGCTGGAAATTGAACCTAGGTCCCTGGCTGTGAGGCAGCAGTGCCACTGTGCCGCCCAAATGCAGAATCTCTCTCCATGCCTTAACAGATACATATACACAAAAAAAACTCCCCCCCCAGACACACCCCTCCCCCCTCAGACAGACACGCCCCTCCCCCCTCAGACAGACAGACACGCCCCTCCCCCCTCAGACAGACAGACACGCCCGTCCCCCTCTCAGACAGACAGACACGCCCCTCCCCCCCGACAGACAGACACGCCCCTCCCCCCTCAGACAGACAGACACGCCCCTCCCCCCTCAGACAGACAGACACGCCCCTCCCCCCTCAGACAGGCAGGCACGCCCCTCCCCCCCGCGCAGACACGCCCCTCCCCCCCGCAGACACGCCCCTCCCCCCCGCGCAGACACGCCCCTCCCCCCCGCGCAGACACGCCCCTCCCCCCGCGCAGACACGCCCCTCCCCCCGCGCAGACACGCCCCTCCCCCCCGCGCAGACACGCCCCTCCCCCCGCACAGACACGCCCCTCCCCCCCGCACAGACACGCCCCTCCCCCACCGCAGACACGCCCCTCCCCCCCGCACAGACACGCCCCTCCCCCCCGCACAGACACGCCCCTCCCCCCCGCACAGACAGCCAGATTTGGTCCACTCTTATTTCTGTCTCACTCACACTGATTCCACTCCCTCTCAGGTACACAGTAAACAAGGATATTTCTAATTCTCTCACACACTGATTCCAGTCCCTGTCCCCAGGCCGCTCACTGTCTCTCTGACCCTCTCAGGCCGGTCGGACACTGGGATCCGCGCCGGCCCCTGACCCACAACTGCGCATGTGCGGAGCCCCCCACCCCTGACCCTAGGTGTTGACCAATGGGAAGAGTTGGAGGACCGGAAGGATTCTGGTCCTCCAGCCAATAGGAGCGCGGGCTTTGTGTGAATGAGGATTGAGCTTCAGACAGACTCAAACTCCCTCCTGTCTCCAACATCTGTGAGTAAAACACTTTCTTTCCCCCCCTTCCCATTTCTATTCTCATTCTGGGGGAAACTGGGGACCTGCAGCAACTGAAGGGAAAGGAAGTGAATCCAGGGAGGGAGCAGACTCTGGAAAGGTTGGCCCAGGTCTCTCTCTCTCTCTCTCTCTCTGAAAGACATTGACAGCCTTTGCTCCCTCAGCCTGACACATTTATTGGTCTGGATAAAAGGATGGGCTCTTTCCTAATGTTCACAATTAAAGGACTGGTTTCCCCAGGGGGTGGCTGACATTTAGCGGGACAGTACATACATAAGAACATAAGAAATAGGAGCAGGAGTAGGCCATCCAGCCCTTCGAGCCTGCCCCACCATTCAATAAGATCATGGCTGATCTGTGGTGTCTCAGTTCCACATTCCCGCCCTCTCCCCATAACCCTTAATCCCCTCTCTTATCAAAAACCTATCAACCCGCGTCTTAAATATATTTAGCGAGGTAGCCTCCACCACTTCAACGGGCAGAGAATTCCAGAGATTCACCACCCTTTGAGTGAAGAAGTTCCTCCTCAACTCTGTTCTAAACCGCACCCCCCCTTTATCTTGAGGCTGTGCCCCCTAGTCCTACTGTCCTTTCTGAGCGGGAAGAGTCTCTCCACCTCTATCCTATCCATCCCATTCATCATCTTATACGTCTCAATGAGATCTCCCCTCATTCTTCTAAACTCTAACGAGTACAAGCCTAGTTTATTCAGCCTCTCCTCATAGTTCAATCCCCTCAACTCCGGAATCAGCCGAGTAAACCTCCTCTGCACTCCCTCCAAGGCCAAAATATCTTTGCGCAGGTGCGGCGACCAAAACTGCACACAGTACTCCAGCTGCGGCCTCACCAATGCCCTATACAGCTGCAGCAAGACCTCCCTACTTTTATATTCAATCCCCCTCGCTATGAAGGCCAACATCCCATTCGCCTTCCTGACCACCTGCTGCACCTGCAGGCTGGGTTTTTGCGACTCATGCACAAGGACCCCGAGGTCCCTCTGCACTGTCGCATGCTGCAGTTTTTCGCCACGTAAGTAATAGTCCTTCCTACCATTATTCCTACCAAAGTGGACCACCTCACATTTGCCAACATTAAATTCCATTTGCCAGTTCCTGGCCCATTCACCCAGCCTATCTAGATCCTTCTGCAGACTCTCCACACCCTCCGCACAATTTGCAGTTCCACCAATCTTGGTGTCATCAGCAAATTTCGACACCATACACTCGGTTCCCTCCTCCAGATCATCTATATAAATGGTAAATAGCTGAGGCCCCAGCACCGACCCCTGGGGCACTCCACTAGTCACCAACCGCCAATCCGAATAGCACCCATTGACCCCCACTCTCTGCCTCCTATTTGACAACCAGTCCTCTATCCACGCTAACACCCTACCCCCAACTCCATGTCCCCTGACCTTCTGCAATAACCTCTTGTGAGGCACCTTGTCAAACGCCTTCTGAAAATCAAGAAAGACCACATCCACCGGCTCTCCTCTATCCACCGCCCTAGACACATCCTCATAGAACTCCAATAAATTCGTCAGACACGACTTCCCCTTAACGAAACCGTGCTGCGTCTGCTGTACCAAACAATTCTCCTCAAGATGCCTTGCTATTTTCTCCTTGATCACGGAGTCTAACATTTTTCCTACAACAGACGTTAAACTAACCGGCCTATAATTCCCCACCTTTTGCCTGGCACCCTTCTTAAACAACGGCGTAACATTAGCCGTTTTCCAATCTTCCGGCACTTCCCCGGAATCCAGTGACGTTTGGAAAATAATCACCAAGGCGTCCACTATCACCTCTGCCATTTCTTTCAGAACCCTCGGATGCATTCCATCCGGTCCTGGGGACTTGTCCACAATCAGTCCCTCCAGTCTGTCGAGCACCGCCTCTCTAGTAACAATAATGTCATTCAGGCCCTCCACTCCTACCATCTTTCCATCGCTAACACACTAACACAGTAAATTAATACAGGACAGAGATATGTCTGGTGTTGTTATATGGTAGAGATTACATATTAGAGATTAAATAATTAGATGTATTAATTATAAATCTGTCATAAAATAATTTCTTATTTCTCATTTTGTAATATAAATACTGTCGCTACTTCATATATTTCCAGTTATAGAGTCATGACAAAACAGAAGAGTCCATTCAGTGACTCGAGTTCATGCTGACTCTGTCGAACAATCAAATCAGTCCCATTCCTCTCTATATCCCCATTCTCTCTATATCCCTGCAAGTTCCCCTCACAGTGCCAGGGACACAGGTTCGATTCCTGGCTTGGGTCATTGTGTGGAGTTTGCACGTTCTCTCCGTATCTGCATGGGTTTCCTCTGGATGCTCCGGTTTCCTCCCACAGTCCGAAGTACGTGCTGGTTTGATGCATTGACCCAAACAGGCGCTGTAGTGTGGCAACTAGAGGATTCTCACAGTAACTTCATTGCAATGTTAATGTAAGCCTTATTCCTGACCAATAAATAAACTTTCTTTTACTTCCTACAACTCACCAAAGTTATTGTGCAAATGTACTTCTCCACTTCCACCATCAGCTTACAGAATGATGTCTGAAGTTCTTCCTCATACACCCCACTCTATCTCTAATTAACATGTACTTAACCCTCAATTAAACATTTCTTTGCAGCTAAGTGTGCATCTGGAAAGATATATGTACATTTACAAATACCTTCCATTACCAATTTTCAGTGTCTGTCTCCTGGACCTTGTTTTGGTGAATCAGGATAAATCATTACTTCTGGACAATTGGGAAACTGAATATTAGACACAGCAGAGTCAGAATGGAGGGAGAGGAAAGTATATACCATAGAAACTAGAATTGTCTGTTCTAAATTTCCATCCTGTACTGACACTTACTTTTGTAAACTCCTTTTACAGAATATCAGAAGATGAGGATTTACAGACAGAAATCTCAAATCAAGCATCATGTCAACATCTGACAGTCACTCAATTCACCAGGACCTGAGTGTCATCGGCCTTTATCTAGAAGGAGGTGTCTTTCTCTGTTCTGTCTTCTGCAGAAGATTTTAAACATCAGTGTGGCTGGGAAAGCACCGAGACACAAACACACACCCAAGTGAGTGTGTTCCAGCTTTAATAGTAACAGTTTTAAAAAACAATTCCCTTTGGAGCCAGGACAGACCCTACCCGTGTTGAGTGTGTGAAAACCTCATTTGGTTCTTCAACATGGAGAGGCAAAGGGCCATGGGGAAACCGTGGAAATGTGATGAATGTGGGAAGGGATTCATATCCCCATCGATATTGGAAATTCATCGACACAGTCACACTGGGGAGAGGCCGTTCACCTGCTGTGTGTGTGGGAAGGGATTCAGAAATTCATCCAACCTGCACGCACACCAGAGACTTCACAGTGTGGAGAGGCCGTTCACCTGCACTGAATGTGGGCAGGGTTTCAAACGTGCATCCACTCTGCAGGATCACCAGCTAGTTCACACCGGAGAGAAGCCATTTACCTGCCCTATCTGTGGGAAGAGATTTACTCAGATATCTAATTTACGGAGACACCAACGAGTTCACACCGGAGAGAGGCCATTTACCTGCTCTGATTGTGGGAATGGATTCAGGGATTTATCCACCCTGCTGAATCACAAGCGAGTTCACACTGGGGAGAGGCCATTCACTTGCTCTAACTGTGGGAAGGAATTTGCTCAGTTATCCAGTCTGCAGACACACCAGCAAGGTCACACTGAGGAGAGACAATACAGCTGCTCTCATTGCACAAAGAGGTTTAGATGGTCATCCAGCCTACAGAGACACCAGCGAATTCACACCGGGGAGAGGCCATTCATCTGCACTGAGTGTGACAAGGGGTTCAGACATTCAAATACCCTGAAAATTCACCAGCGAGTTCACACTGGGGAGAGGCCATTCACTTGCTCTCAGTGTGGGAAGGGATTCACTCATTCATCCCATCTACTGAGACACCAGCGAGTTCACAAGTGATGACAGGGGTTGGATTCTGCTGTTAATCACATCCGGGACTGAACCATGTTCATTCTGACAGTGGGTGAAGTGGGAGGATCGGAGGGTTTCTTTCTGCTGGACTGGCCGGTCTCACAACTTTGCTTCCAGTGGGCTGATGCTGTTTGAGCCTGGGAGAGCACATTTCCACTGAAATCATCCACAGAAGCTGATGAAAGCTCTGATGAAGGGTCATCTAATCTCAAAACATTGTCTGTATTCTCCCTGCAAGATGCTGTCAGACCTAAGAACATAAGAACATAAGAAATAGGAGCAGGAGTAGGCCATCCAGCCCTTCGAGCCTGCCCCGCCATTCAATAAGATCATGGCTGATCTGTCGCTGCTCAGTTCCACTTTCCCGCCCTCTCCCCATAACCCTTAATCCCCTCTCTTATCAAAAACCCATCAGCCCGCGTCTTAAAAATATTTAGCAAGGCAGCCTCCACCACTTCAACGGGCAGAGAATTCCAGAGATTCACCACCCTTTGAGTGAAGAAGTTCCTCCTCAACTCCGTTCTAAACCGCCCCCCTTTTATCTTGAGGCTGTGCCCCCTAGTCCTACTGTCTTTTTTGAGCGGGAAGAGTCTCTCCACCTCTATCCTATCCATCCCATTCATCATCTTATACGTCTCAATGAGATCTCCTCTCATTCTTCTAAACTCTAACGAGTACAAGCCCAGTTTATTCAGCCTCTCCTCATAGCTCAACCCCCTCAACTCCGGTATCAGCCTAGTAAACCTCCTCTGCACTCCCTCCAAGGCCAAAGTATCTTTGCGCAGGTGCGGCGCCCAAAACTGCACACAGTACTCCAGTTGCGGCCTCACCAATGCCCTATTCAGCTGCAGCAAGACCTCCCTACTTTTATATTCAATCCCCTTCGCTATGAAGGCCAGCATCCCATTCGCCTTCCTGACCACCTGCTGCACCTGCAAGCTAGGTTTTTGCGACTCATGCACAAGGACCCCGAGGTCCCTCTGCACCGTCGCCTGCTGCAGTTTTTCGCCTCGTAAGTAATAGCCCTTCCTACCATTTTTCTTACCAAAGTGGACCACCTCACACTTGCCAACATTAAATTCCATTTGCCATTTCCTGGCCCATTCGCCCAGCCTATCTAGATCCTTCTGCAGACTTTCCACACCCTCCGCACAATTTGCCGTTCCCCCAATCTTGGTGTCATCAGCAAATTTCGACACTCTACACTCGGTTCCCTCCTCCAGATCATCTATATAAATGGTAAAAAGCTGAGGTCCCAGCACCGACCCCTGGGGCACTCCACTAGTCACCATCCGCCAATCCGAATAGCACCCATTGACCCCCACTCTCTGCCTCCTATTTGACAACCAATCCTCTATCCACGCTAACACCCTACCCCCAACTCCATGTCCCTCGACCTTCTGCAATAACCTCTTGTGAGGCACTTTGTCAAACGCTTTCTGAAAATCTAGAAAGACCACATCCACCGGCTCTCCTCTATCCACCGCCCTAGACACATCCTCATAGAACTCCAGTAAATTTGTCAGACACGACTTCCCTTTAATGAAACCGTGCTGCATCTGCTCTATCAAGCAATTCCCTTCAAGATGCCTCGCAATTTCCTCCTTAATGACAGATTCTAACATTTTACCTACCACAGATGTTAAACTAACCGGCCTATAATTCCCCGCCTTTTGCCTGGCACCCTTCTTAAACAACGGCGTAACATTAGCCGTTTTCCAATCATCCGGCACTTCCCCAGAATCCAGCGACGTTTGGAAAATAACCACCAAGGCATCCACTATCACCCCCGCCATTTCTTTCAGAACCCTCGGATGCATTCCATCCGGTCCTGGGGACTTGTCCACAATCAGCCCCTCCAGTCTGTCGAGCACCGCCTTTCTAGTAACAGTAATGTCATTAAGACCCTCCAGTCCTACCACCTTTCTATCGCTAACACCCGGCAAATTATTCACGTCCTCCTCCGTGAAGACAGAAACAAAAAAGTTATTCAATACCTTAGCCATATCCCCATCCCCTACCACTAGGTCCCCTTTCTCATCCTCTAAAGGACCAACATTCACCCTAGCCAGCCTCTTCCTTTTTATATATTTATAAAAACTCTTGCTATCCTTTTTTATATTAAGCGCTAGCCCAGCTTCATAGTTTCTCCTACCCTTCCTTATCAACTTCTTTGTCAATCTTTGTTGACATTTAAACCTCTCCCAATCCTCTTCTCGCCCACTACTCTTAGCTACTCTAAATTCCTCCGCTTTTAGTTTAACACTTTCCTTCACCTCCTTCGTTATCCACGGCTTATTACCTCTCCTCCTACTATCCTTTTTGACCATCGGAATAAATTTCCGCTGAGCACCAAGAAAGATCTCCTTAAAGATCCTCCACTGCTCCTTAACAGACCCTCCCTCCAACGCGCTCTCCCAGTCCACATTCGCCAATTCTTCTCTCATCCTACCGTATTTCCCTCTATTCAAACAAAGGACGCGTGTCCGGGAACCCACTTTCTCCTCCTCCATCTGCACCAGAAACTCCACCATACAATGATCACTCTCCCCAAGAGGATCCTTCACCACAAGGTCCCTAATTCTACCCGCTTCATTACATAGCACCAGATCCAAGATAGCTCGCTCCCTCGTCGGATCCAACACACACTGTTCGAGGAAACTATCCCGGCAGCATTCCAAGAACTCTTCCTCGAGCCCCCCGCGTCCAACATGGGTCGACCAATCAATATGCAGATTGAAATCTCCCATAACTACGGCCGTTCCATTCCTGCACGCCGCACTTATTTGCGCTTTAACAGCCCGCCCCACCTCCAGATCATTATTCGGGGGCCTGTTTACGACACCCACCAGCGTCTTCCTCCCTTTGCTGTTCCTAATCTCCACCCACAACGATTCCACCCTCTGCTCCTTGGCTCCAATATCATCCCTTACTACCACCGTGATGCTATCCTTAATCAGCAGAGCTACGCCCCCCCCTTTTCCCTCCTGCCTATCCTTCCTAAACACTTGATAGCCCTGTACATTCAGCTCCCAGTCCCTGTCACCTTGCAGCCACGTCTCTGTAATGGCCACCAGATCATATCCATTTGTGTTGATCTGCGCCATCAGCTCATCCACTTTATTCCGAATGCTTCGTACATTCAGATAAAGCGCTTTCATCCCAGCCTTCACCTGGACCCTATTTGCCGCAACGCCACCAACTATACTCACGCCCCCTACTCCCTCTATTATTGGGACATCCTCGGCCTCTTCCCTTACATGTACACTCTCCTTAACTTTAGACCTTGTAAGGTCACCTACCCTCACACCCTCCCCCCCCATAATTAGTTTAAAGCCCTGTCTACAGTCCTCTTTACTCGATTCGCCAGCACTCTGGTCCCAGCACGGTTCAGACCAACCCCATCCCTCCCGAACAGGTCCCACCTACCCCAATACTGGTGCCAATGCCCCATAAATTCAAACCCATTCCTCCCACACCAATCCCTGAGCCACCCATTCACTTCCTTAATCCTGTCAACCCTACGCCCATCTGCACACGGTTCAGGCAGTAGCCCAGAGATAACCACCTTGTCAGTTCTACTTTTTAATTCCATACCAAGCTTTTCATACTCCCTCCCCAGATCCTCAGTCTGCATTTTGCCTACGTCGCCGGCACCCACATGTACCACAACGACCGGATTCTCACCCTCCCACTCCAGGTTCCTCTGCAGCCCAGCTGCAACATCCCGTACCCGAGCACCAGGCAGACAACACACCCTTCTGTGCACTTTGTCATTGTGACAAAGGACAGTGTCAATACCCTTCACCCCACTCTCCCCAATCACTACTACGTTCCTTTTCCTTTTCTCTTTGCCTATGTCCTGCTGCATCACTGTACCGTGTGTAGCTTGCTCACCAACCTCACCTGCCTCGTTCTCGTCCAACTTGGAAGCAAGAACCTCAAACCTGTTATGCAGATTAAGAGGCTGAGGCCTCCGCTCCTCACCCCCCCTTCCTCTTCCCAGTAGCCCCCTCTTGTCCCTGACCCTTAGAGTTAGCCAGTCTAGGGGGGGGTGGATGTCACTTGCACCCCATTGACAATTGCACCCTCTCTCCCTTTGATGAGCCTCAGTGTCTGTAGCTCAGAGGCCAGCTCATTTACCCTGAGCTGGAGCTCCTCCAGTAACCTGCACTTACTGCAGACATGGTCACTGGGATGGACCCTGGGGTCCACCAGCTCCCACATCATACAGAAACCACACATCACATGCCCCTCCATTATTTACTGTAGTAGTTTTGAAAAAGTTTTTTTTTTGTTTTTCAAACGAACTCACCTGGCCTTTTTTCCTTCCAGCCCTTTTTGATATTAAGCCCTAGTAGCTCACTCTGCTTCCCACTCACTCCGCTGCCCGCTCAGACGCTGCCCGCTGTCTACACCAGGCCTCCTTTTAAACCTGGCGCTGATTTAAATCTGATGAACCACAACTGCCTGCTAACCACTCCCTCAGAATTCTTAAAGCAGTAAATACAATAAATAAATGCTTTAAACAGTTCTACAAAGAACAAAGTGCTTTAAACTTGTTTTAAACTGGTTTTTAACAGGTAAAATCTTAGCTGTCTCTCTGCTCCTTCACTCGTCTGCTCCAGCAAACAAACAGACCTGCTGAGATTTTGCAGCATTTTGTTTTTGTTTCTGATTACAGCATCTGCAGTATTTTGCTTTGATCCAAGGACATTTATTTTATCCTGGAGAGTAAGTAGTGTTTTTCCTATCACTACATTTAGATCTAAAGTAAATACATTTGTCTCTGTTCCATTGAGGCTACAGCACAGGGCCTGGCCAGTCAGCTCAGTTGGTCTGTGTCAGTATTTATGCCCCACATGAGCCTTCACCCCCCCTTCATCTCCCCCATCAGCAAATCCTTCTATTCCTTTCTCCCTCATGTGTGTATCCAGTTTCCCCTTCAATGTGTTCATGTTATTCACCTCAGTCACTCGCTGTGGTAGTGAGTTCACATTCTCACCACTCGCTGGGTAAAGAGGTTTCTCCTCAAATCCCTATTGGATTATTGAACCCCTTCATAATCTTAAAGACTTCCCTCAGGTCACCCTTCAATCTTCTCTTTTCTGGAGAAAAGCTGCCCCAGCCTTTCCTGAGGGTGAAATGCTCTCAGTTCTGGGATTATTCTCGTGAATCTTTGTTGCTCCTTCTCCAGTGGCTCTATTTCCTTTTTCTAAATGGAGATTACAGATGTTGACGGTGCTCCCAGTGCAGTCTAACCCTGGTTCGAAACAAACTGAACAGAACCTCCCTGCTGTTCAATCCTATCCCTCTAGAATGGAACCCTATAGATGGGCCCCGCACTTTAGGAAAGATGTGAGGTTCTTAGAGAGGGTGCAGAGGAGATTTACGAGAATGGGTCCAGGGATGAGGGACTTCAGTGAGTTGGAGAGACTGAACTGCTGAAAATTGTCTCTCTCAATCAGGCAGGCATTTGGGTCAGGAATAGGACCATTCAGCCTGTTGAGTCCATGCCAGCCATTATAGATCAAGCCATTTGCCCCATTCTATCCCTGTAGGGTTTATTTCCCACAAGTGCCCATCCGACTTTCTTTGGCAAGCAATGATACATCTCTGCTTCTACCTCCTCTTAGGAAATGGGTTCCAGGTATTTGCCACTTGGTTGAAATGCAAACGAGGTTCAGTGAACACGAGCAGTGACCATTCCATCCATTATCCCCATGCTAACTCTTTGAACATTAGAAGTTACGAGGTCAAGGAAGCCATGTTGAATTCTAACATCTGACTAGAATTTAATTTTAAAATTTAAAAATTAATACTATATTCATCAAAATGCTTGTGAAAGCTGTATAGCTAGCAGAAATTGTTTAAACTCAAAATTTCTTTCATATTGAACAGTTGGAGGACATTATGTTCTGTGAAAACTTGTTGAAGAATAAGGCTGAGTGTTCAGTCTAAGAAAGATATTGTCCCAGAGTCTCTTTTTGAACCAGTGTATCGTGTTAACCAAATTATTAAAGATTAGTGTTCATTAGATACCAGTCAGTAACAGGAGATTGAATAGATTATAAGTCTTATTTGAATTACAATGAATGAATCAGTAGTTTTCTAAAAGACTCATCTTTTATTTGTTGTGTAAATGTAAAAGTTTAATTGCTGTGTAAATAAAGAATGTTCAATGGAGATAAATGTACCGGCAAGAGAGACCTTCCGGCCCTGATTAGTCTCAACATTTGAACCTGTGTGAATAAGGGATTGTATACAATCAGATAAAGGGAGAGTACAAAACGGTTTGACTGCATTCAGAGAATAGAATCGACAGTGCGGAAGGAGGCCGTTCAGCCCATCGAGCGTGTACCAGTAACAATCCCCCCAATCCCTATCCCTGTCGTTCCATATATTTGCCCTGCTAATCCTCCTGACACTAAGGGGCAATTTAACACGGCCAATCAGCCTAACCCGCACATCTGTGTGAGGAAACCGGAGGAAACCAACACAGACACAAGGAAAATGTGCAAACTCCACACAGTCACCCAAGACTGGAATTGAACCCAGGTCCCAGTGCTAATCACTGTGCCGTCCCTGTCTAAAATAATGAGAGAAGGTGGTGTAAGTAATTGGGGATCTGTTATACCTTTAAAACAAGTGCGTGGTTGCTTAAGAGTTGATCACATGATTTTATGGTTATTCGGGAGAATGAATTCAGAAGAATCAGAAGCCCAATTCAATCAACAAACTGTTTACTGAGTTATGCCAGTGGGTTGAAGCCACAGGGGCTGACCGTGTACAACTCCACCCAACAAAGAAAATCATCAATTCTTATCCAGTTACTCAGCACATCCCGGCTGGACACAATCCAATCAGAATGGTTACAGATTAGACACATTACATTTAGGTCCAATAACATTAATAACTGGGCATCATGAGGCTGTGTGATCAGCTCATGAACAGATAGGTGCCTCTCTCATGTTTCCCAGACCCCTCATCAACTGTCCTTGGGCCTTCTCTGCACATAGACAGAGGCTCCTTTCTCTCTGCCCAGTAACTGTTAACAGTTACTCAGAGGCAGCTGCCTGGGGGGTGGCTAAAGTGGGGGGTCCTGTTGAGTGAGCTGTTTGTGTGTCTGTATTACTGAATATCCCCTCAATGTGGTCAAGTCAGCTAGACCCATGATGCTTCTCGAACTGTTACACTCCATTTTGATTGGTATTGTGTGTTGCTAGTATGAAAGGAATCTAAATATATCTAATTGTATTGTGGGTGCCTCTGCTTCGAGTTCACCTCAACAATCCTCCCTTTGGGTAATGGACGAGCCCCAGTCCCATTAACCAACACCGTTAGTTTACCGTTGGCCCCGCTTTTGTTCAGCTAGTTTATTTCTCGAGGTGCTAATTATTTATTGATATCATTTCCCATTGTCCCTGATTTTCTGTAAAACCAGGTAAACTAAATTAAATAAACTCGGGAATGCCATAGTCCCAGTGACTGGCCTTCTGAACTATCAATTACTCGTGGGACACTCCCTCTCCTTGAAGATTGTGTCTGTTACTTCTTGCTAAGATTAAAGCTTTTGATATCTGTCTTGGCCATTTGTTCAGGATGGGGAAATATGGTGTTTATGTTTTGGACAGGTTATTTGAAGGTTATAGAACAAAGAACAAAAACAGCCGGGGAAACAGGCCCTTCGGCCCAACGAGCCCGTGCCACCATCTCAACACCACCAGTCCCCCTCTCCACCCACGACCCCTGTCTAATGTTTTATGGCCATCCAGATTGAGGGAAACTGATTTAGGGACAATTTATTCCTGCCAATCAGCCTAACAGCACATCTTTGGGGTGTGGGAGGAAACTGGAGCACCCGGAGAAAACCCACGCAAGCACGGGGAGAATGCGCAAACTCCCACAGACACCGGCCCAAATCCATGTGTCTGCACAGCAAACAGTGATAGTCACTGAGCTGTCGTCTTGCCCAGTATCTTGTCCAGTTTAGGCACACACTAACGACATGAAGCACTAGGCCAATCTCGAACAGCCAAGAGCAGCCCTCGTACGACCCATCGCGTGTATGCCCCTCGTTGGACATGAGGTGGACTGACTTAAAACCTGTGAATGAAAAGGAAAAAAAAATTATTATTGTACCATATCCATTTACATTACCAGGGACGCCCCAATGCTAATGACCCTTATTTAAAACAATCTCCTATATCCACCCATCTCCAACTCAGTCATGTGCCTGTCTAAGTTACTCTTAAATGACTGTAGCGTGTTTGCCTCCACCACCTTACTTGGCAGAGCATTCCATACCCCCACTACCCTCTGTGTGAAAAACCTCCCTCTAATATCTGTGTTGTACCTCTCCCCCCTCACCTGAAGCCCATGGCCCCTTGTCCTACGTGTCTCTATTATAGGAAATAGCTTACCTCTGTTTACTCTATCTATACCCTTCATAATCTTATATACCTCTATTAGATCCCCCCCTCAGTCGCCGTCTTTCAAGGGAAAAGAGCCCCAATTTCTTCAATCTTTCCTCATACCCCAGTCCTTCCATACCAGGCAACATCCTGGTAAACCTCCTCTGCACTCTCTCCAGAGTCTCCACGTCCTTCCGGTAGTAAGGCGACCAGAACTGGACACAGTACTCCAAATGTGGCCTAACCAATGTTCTGTACAACTGCAACATTAGACTCCAGCTCTTATATTCTATACCCCTTCCTATAAAGGCTAACATACCATAGGCTTTCTTCACCACACTCTCCACTTGCACTGCCACCTTCAAAGACTTGTGCACTTGCACCCCCAGGTCTCGCTGCGATTCTATACTCCTTACGGGCTTACCCTTTAATCATATAACTCCCCCCTACATTATTCCGGCCAAAATGCATCACCTCACATTTATCAGGATTAAACTCCATTTGCCATGTATCTGCCCAATCAACCAGCCTATCAATATCCCGCTGTATTGCCAGACACTGCTCCCCACTGCCCGCCAATCCAGCCATCTTGGTGTCATCAGCAAATTTGCTGATCACACCACCTACTCCCTCTTCCAAATCATTTATATACACTACGAAGAGAAGAGGTCCCAGTACTGAGCCCTGCGGCACACCACTAGTGACAGACCTCCAGCTAGAAAAGGACCCCTCCCCTCTCTTTGCAAGCCAGTTCTCTACCCATCTAGCTACCTGACCACATATCCCATGAGCTTTAATCTTCTGTACCAACCTACCATGAGGGACTTTGTCAAACGCCTTACTGAAATCCATATAGACGACATCAACGGCTCATCCTTCATCAACCGTTTTTGTCACCTCCTCAAAAAATTCTACCAGATTCGTCAGGCAAGACTTCCCCTTTACAAAGCCATGCTGCGTATCCTTAATCAGATCGCAACGCTCTAAGTGCGCATACATCCTATCCCTAAGAATCCTCTCCATCAACTTACCTACCACTGACGTTAAACTCACCGGCCTATAGTTACCCGGGTTATCCCTCCTACCCTTTTTAAACAACGGTACCACGTTCGCTATCCTCCAGTCCTCTGGGACCTCACCTGTGTCCAAAGAAGAGACAAAGATTTGCGTCAGAGGCCCAGCAATCTCATCCCTCGCCTCCCTAAGCAGCCTAGGATAAATGCCATCGGGCCCCGGAGATTTATCGGTTTTAATGCCAGCTAAAAGCCCTAACACTTCTTCCCTCATAATCGATAGATCTTTCAATTGGTCTACAGCTCCCTCGATGACCGTACCAGACATCAAGCCCCTCTCCTTCGTGAATACCGACGCAAAGTATTCATTCAGGATCTCCCCCATTCCCTCTGCCTCTAAGCACAATTCCCCACTTCTGTCCCTGAGAGGACCGATTTTACCCCTAGCCACCCTTTCCTTCTTAAGATAGGAGTAAAACACCTTTGGATTCTCCTTAACCCTACCTGCCAAAGCCATCTCATGCCCCCTCTTTGCTCTCCTAACTCCCCGTTTGAGATCCCTCCGACTCTCTCTGTATTCCTCCAACGCTCTCTCCGTTCCCAGCTGCTTAGACCTGACATATGCCTCTCGTTCCTTCCTAACCAGGTCTTCTATATCTCTAGTAATCCACGGTTCCCTAATCCTACCTTTCCCATCCTTTCTCCTAACCGGCACATGCCTTTCCTGCACCCATTGCAGTTTTCCCTTGAAAGACTCCCACATGCCTAACGTGGTCTTGCCTCCCAACAGCCTATCCCAGTCTGTATCCCTAAGCTCCTGCCTAATCCGGCTGTATCTAGCCTTCCCCCAATTTAGCACCCTCCCCTTAGGACAGCTCTCATCTTTTTCCATTCGTATCCTAAAGTAGATGGAGTTGTGGTCACTATTAGCCACATGTTCACCTACCGCAACCTCAACCACCTGACCAGGCTCATTTCCCAGAACTAAATCCAGTATCGCCCCCTCTCTAGTCGGGCTGTCTACATACTGTTGCAAGGATCCTTCCAATACACATCTTACGAATTCCTCCCTGTCCGAACCCCCAGCTCTAGGCACCTTCCAATCCATCCCAGGGAGATTAAAATCTCCCACTACAACAACCCTGTTCTTCCTACACTTATCCAAAATGTCCCTACATCTACCCTCTTCCACTGCCCGCGGGCTATCGGGCGGCCTATAGTACACTCCTAGCATAGTAATGGCCCCCTTCCTATTCCTCAACTCCACCCACAGAGACTCAATTTCCAGCCCCTCCATGTTATCCTCCCTCTGCACCGCTGTGATCTGCTCCCTAACTAACAGCACCACTCCCCCTCCTCTTTTCAACCCTCCCCTATCACGCCTAAAACACTTATACCCTGGAATATTTAGCTGCCAGTCCTGCCCCTCCTTTAACCACGTCTCTGTCACTGCCACCACATCTAAATTCCTCGCGAACATCAAGGCCCTAAGTTCATCTGACTTTCCCGTCACACTCCTCACATTAAAACAGATGCACCGAAGACCCTCAGGCCCTCTCGGATCCTCCTTATCCTGGGGGATTTTCCTATCATCTAGACTTACCCTGACCTCCAACTCACTCCCACTCCCACTAATAGTTATTCCTCTCTGAATATTTGAAATGAATTACTTTCCTTATAACCTTAAAACATATCTTAGTGTTTGGTGTAACATAGTACATCCAACTCACAGACTTTTTTTAGATTATTTATTAGTGTCACATGTAAGCTTACAATAACACTGCAATGAAGTTTCTTGAAAATCCCGAGTCACCACATTCTAGCACCTGATTGGCTACACTGAGGGGAGAAAGTTAGCATGGCCAATGCACCTAACCAGCATGTCTTTCGGACTGTGGGAGGAAACCAGAGCACCCAGAGGAAACCCACACAGACAGTGACCCAAGCTGGGAATCGAAGCCAGGTCCATGGCCCTGTGAGGCAGCAATGCTAACCACTGTGCTTTTCTACATGTCAGAGGTGGGTTTTGAACCCATGACCCTAGAAAGGGACCAGAACTCAACAGGACGCCACAAGGGAAAAGGCCATTCTGCTTAAGTCTGACGCCTTAGATCACATAAGAACATAAGAAATAGGAGCAGGAGTAGGCCAACCAGCCCTTCGAGCCTGCCCCGTCATTCAATAAGATCATGGCTGATCTGTCGTGGCTCAGTTCCACATTCCCGCCCTCTCCCCATAACCCTTAATCCCCTCGCTTATCAAAAACCCATCAACCCTCTTCTTAAAAATATTTAGTGAGGCAGCCTCCACCACCTCAATGGGCAGAGAATTCCAGAGATTCACCACCCTTTGAGTGAAGAAGTTCTTCCTCAACTCCGTTCTAAACCGCCCCCCCTTTATCTTGAGGCTGTGCGCTCTAGTCCTACTGTCCTTTCTGAGCGGGAAGAGTCTCTCCACCTCTATCCTATCCATCCCATTCATCATCTTATACGTCTTAATGAGATCTCCCCTCATTCTTCTAAACTCTAACGAGTACAAGCCTAGTTTATTCAGCCTCTCCTCATAGTTCAACCCCCTCAACTCCGGCATCAGCCTAGTAAACCTCCTCTGCACTCCCTCCAAGGCCAAAATATCCTTGCGTAAGTACGGCGACCAAAACTGCACACAGTACTCCAGCTGCGGCCTCACCAATGCCCTATACAGCCGCAGCAAGACCTCCCTACTTTTATATTCAATCCCCCTCGCTATGAAGGCCAGCACCCCATTCGCCTTCCTGACCACCTGCTGCACCTGCAGGCTGGGTTTTTGCGACTCATGCACAAGGACCCCGAGGTCCCTCTGCACTGTCGCATGCTGCAGTTTTTCTCCACGTAAGTAATAATCCTTCCTACCATTATTCCTACCAAAGTGGACCACCTCGCACTTGCCAACATTAAATTCCATTTGCCAGTTCCTGGCCCATTCGCCCAGCCTATCTAGATCCTTCTGCAGACTCTCCACACCCTCCGCACAATTTGCCTTTCCATCAATCTTGGTGTCATCAGCAAATTTCGACACCGTACACTCGGTTCCCTCCTCCAGATCATCTATATAAATGGTAAGTAGCTGAGGCCCCAGCACCGACCCCTGGGGCACTCCACTAGTCACCAACCGCCAATCCGAATAGCACCCATTGACCCCCACTCTCTGCCTCCTATTTGACAACCAGTCCTCTATCCACACTAACACCCTACCCCCAACTCCATGTCCCTTGACCTTCTGCAATAACCTCTTGTGAGGTACCTTGTCAAACGCCTTCTGAAAATCAAGAAAGACCACATCCACCGGCTCTCCTCTATCCACCGCCCTAGACACATCCTCATAGAACTCAAGTAAATTTGTCAGACACGACTTCCCTTTAACGAAACCGTGCTGCGTCTGCTCTATCAAGCAATTCCCCTCAAGATGCCTCGCTATTTCCTCCTTGATGACGGATTCTAACATTTTACCTACAACAGACGTTAAACTAACCGGCCTATAATTCCCCGCCTTTTGCCTGGCACCCTTCTTAAACAATGGCGTAACATTAGCCGCTTTCCAATCTTCCGGCACTTCCCCGGAATCCAGCGACGCCTGGAAAATAACCACCAAGGCATCCACTATCACCTCCGCCATTTCTTTCAGAACCCTCGGATGCATTCCATCCGGTCCTGGGGACTTGTCCACAATCAGCCCCTCCAGTCTGTCGAGCACCACCTCTCTAGTAACAGTAATGTCATTGAGACCCTCCAGTCCTACCACCTTTCCATCTCTAACACCCGGCAAATTATTCACGTCCTCCTCCGTGAAGACCGAAACAATAAAGTTATTCAAGACCTCAGCCATTTCCCCATCCCCTACCACTAAGTCCCCCTTCTCATCCTCTAAGGGTCCAATGTTCACCCTAGCCAGCCTCTTCCTTTTTATATACTTATAAAAACTCTTGCTATCCTTTTTTATATTAAGCGCTAGCCCAGCTTCATAGTTTCTCCTACCCTTCTTTATCAATTTCTTTGTCAATCTTTGTTGACATTTAAACCTCTCCTAATCCTCTTCTCGCCCACTACTCTTAGCTACTCTAAATGCCTTCGCTTTTAATTTAAAACATTCCTTCACCTCCTTCATTATCCACGGCTGATTACCTCTCCTCCTACGGTCCTTTTTGACCATTGGAATAAATTTCTGCTGAGCACCAAGAAAGATCTCCTTAAAAATCCTCCACTGCTCCTCAGCAGACCTACCCTCCAACCTGCTCCCCCAATCAACATTCCTCTCTCATCCTATCGTACTCCCCTCTGTTCAAACAAAGGACACATGTCCAGGAACCCACTTTCTCCTCCTCCATCTGCATCAGAAACTCCACCATACAATGATCACTCTCCCCAAGAGGATCCTTCACTGCAAGGTCCCTAATTCTACCCGCCTCATTACATAACACCAGGTCCAAGATAGCTCGCTCCCTCGTTGGCTCCAACACACACTGTTCAAGGAAACTATCCCAGCAGCATTCCAAGAACTCCTCCTCGAGCCCACCACCTGACAATTTACTAAACAAATAGCCTGGTTATTAAGTTCAGTAGGCTTACATTGTCAATGCAATGAAGTTACTGGGAAAATTGCCTAGTCGCCAAACTCCAGCATCAGTTCGGATACACTGAGGGAGAACAGATATTTACCATTTCAAAGAAGTAAAGATTTACAAAACCTAACAACAGAATTTTATTCTAAACTTACAAAATCAGAGATAGTTACACAGTGTGAACTAAAGTGACTTCTTTTGAGCATTACCATTTTAAGAACTAATCATTGATTCGTCCACCTTGAGGCTGAGATTTCCTGGATATTTGATGCTCTACACATAATAACCCTACTGCTGTGTGTCAAATATCTCGTGTGTTTTTTCCTGTAAGTGTGGGTATTAGACTGACTCCACAAACATCATTATAACTCACAAACCATCTCCCAATTCTCCTATCGTTTGTAAAGGATGGAATTTGATCTGTTGCTGTGTTACTAAATCCATTAATTGATTCCTGTGTGGGTCAAATGTCATTCCAACTGGATTTTTACAGGGTGAGATTTTACTCCTTCACATCTTGTCTTGATCACCAACATCTGGCACAGTATCTTACCCAAGCCCTATTTCAGTAATCTCATGTACTTGCCCCACTAATCCCCCTAATCTATTCATTTTAGGACACTAAGAGACAATTTAGCGTGGTCAATCCATCTAACCTACACATCTTTGGACTGTGGGAGGAAACCGGAGCATTTGGAAGAAACCATACAGATATGGGGAGAACATACAACCTCCAAACAGAGGATCATCCAAGGCCAGAATCGAACCTGGGTCTCTAGTGCCGTGAGACATCAGTGCCACTGTGCCACTAAGTCACTTCTTATAATTGACGTATATAAAATGATTAAAAAACATGAACAAAGTGGAATTAGAGGATGCTTCCTCTTGTGGGGAAAACCACAACTGAACCAGAGTTCAGTTTTAGGGTAAGGGGCAGCAGATTTAATCAGAGAGGAGGAAAAAGTGGTGGGTCTGTGGAATTCACTACCTCAGAATGTGGTGGATGCCAGGGCATTGAATAAATTTGAGGAGGAGACTGACAGCTTTTTAATAGGGATAGATTGCAGGGTTATGGAGAATGGGCAGGAGTTGAGGCTGAGATGAGATCAACCATAATCATATTGAATTACAAGCTCGAGGGGCTGAATTAGCTCCTCCTGCTCCTAATTCTCATGTTCACTGTCAGTACTGGATGTGATTAACAGCAGCAGTAACAGCAGAATCCAACCCCTGTCATCACTTGTGAACTCTGGAGTTTCAGCAGGTGGGATGATTGAGTGAATCCCTTCCAATACACAGAGCAGGTGAACGGTCTCTCCCCAGTGTGAACTTGCTGGTGTTTCAAAAATTTCGATGAAGAATGAATCCCATCCCACGTTGAGAGCACATGTATGCTTTCTCCCCAGTGTGAACTCACTGGTGTCACTGCAGTTTGGATGATATTTTAATCCTTTTTGTGCTGTCAGAGCAGCTGAACAGTCTCTGCTCAGTGTGAATGTGTTGATGCATTATCAGATACTGAGAGGTTTTGAAGCAATTCCCACAGTCAGAGCATTTAAAAGGTCTCACTGGTGTGAGTGACATTTTGCCTTAGCAGATGGGATAACCCTGCCCACACACACAGCAGGTGAACAATCTCTCCCTGGTGTGAACTCGCTGTTGTACGCACAGATTGGATGAATTTCTAAATCTCTTTGTGAAGTGAGAGCTGATAAATAGTGTACCCACAGACTGAATATTCATTTAAACCTGAATGTGCAGTGAGAGCAGCTGAACGGTCTCAGAGTGAGTGCACTGGTGGGACAGCAGTTCACCTGAGTTTTTGAACCCACTTCCACAGTCAGACTATTTAATAGGCCTTCTGGATGTGAGTGAAATTGTGTGCATGCAGCTGGATAAAATGAGTGAATTTCTTCCCACACACCGAGCAGGTGAATAATCTCTCAACCGTGTAACAGCGTTGACGAATTTCCAGTTGTGAAGGGAAGCTAAATTCCTTCCCACAACCCCCACATTTCCACAGTTTCTCCATACTGTGGATGTCCTTGTGACTCACCTGGTTTGATGATGAGTTTAAGCCTCATCTACACACACAGCACGTGAATGGTCTCACACCATTGTGAACACTGTGCTGTTTCAGGCTGTGTAACTGTTAAAGCTCTTTCCACAGTCAGTGAACTGAAACACTCACTAAGATGTCACAATGTCTTTCAGAGAGAGACCTGGGCCAACCTTTCCAGAGTCTGCTCCCTCCCTGGATTCACTTCCTTTCCCTTCAGTTGCTGCAGGTCCCCAGTTTCCCCCAGAATGAGAATAGAAATGGGAAGGGGGAGAAAAGAAAGTGTTTTACTGACAGATGTTAGCCTCTTTCAAGGTGGCCAATATCTGTGAGTCAAACACTTTCTTTTCTCGCCGTTCCCATTTCTTTTCCCGTTGGAGACCGCTGAGTCTGTCAGAAGCGCAATCTTCATTCAAAGAGAGAGGGGCAGCAGCAATGGAGCGGGGTGGGGGGGGGGGACTCTTTCAGGTCAAACCAAGTAAACAAACTCAAATTACATTAGGACAAAGTAAAAGGCGCAGCTCCCCAAAAGGAGGGGGAACGGCCCAATCAGAAACAAAAAGTACAAAGGAAACTTAAGACAAGTCAAATCAGAATGTGATTGTCGGGGTCTATAACGCACCTCAGCCCCTATGGTGCCCAACGGGCGCGGAAGGCATTGACTGTGCCCATGGACACTGCGTGCTCCCTCTCCAGGGACACCCGGCCGCAAACGTAGCTGCGGTAGAGGGGCAGGCAGTCGGGACAAACGGCCCTCTCCGATCACCCACTGCCTGGACCTGTTGATGGCGCATTTCGCCAGGCCCAGGAGCAGGTTCACGAAGAGGTCAGCATCCCGACCCTCCCCTCTCTGCACCAAGTGTCCGTAGATCAGGAGCATGGGACTGAAATGCAAACAAAACATCAATAAAAGGTGTTTCAGAAAATCAAAAAGGGAGTGCAATCTATAACACAGAACATAGACATGAGCAGCAGTGGAGGAAGCACCTCACAGCAGACCAGGTGGGAACTCTGATTGGCTGGAGGACCACTGCCCATCCGGTCCTCCACGCATTGCCATTGGTCAATCTCCCATATGTAGATAATGAGGGGTGGAGCCAGAGGCCACGTGGGGCGGAGCTTTGACCGCTAGTTGCGCTAAGCTGTGTCCAATCCGCAGTGTTTTCCTTCTGTAACCAGTGATCTTGCTGCCAATGGGACACTGTGTGCTGGGAACGCCCCCTCTTGAGTCATTGTGACGGCACAATGGAGCCCTGCCTGAATCAGCCAATAGCAATCACGCTTCTCCAGGTGATGCCACTGGGTTCAGGTGTGTGGACCTGGGAGCCCCGCCCCCCCAGAGCCCCACCCCCCCGGAGCCCCTCTCCCCAGGGCCCCTCCCCCCATGAGCCCCACTCCCCATTGCTCCCCCAGTCTGTGTATTCACACATTTATAGTCCAGTCATATAGACATATATCTGTCTGCAGCCTGCATGGAGATTTCCAGCTCTCTGTGTCCAGCACAGGAAGCAGTGAGCATGGATCTGTCAATCAGTCTCAATCAGCACCTTCAGGAGAATTGGGAGGGTGAATATTAGATACAGCAGAGTGAGAATGGAGGGAGAGTGTGTGGGATGGAGATTTACAGCTTTTGGGGAAGGAGAGAGGGAAGAGTGTTCCACAGAAACTAGAATTGCTTGTTCTCAATTTTTATAGTAAGAAGTCTCACAATACCAGGTTAAAGTCCAACAGGTTTATTTGGTAGCAAACGCTACGAGCTTTCGGAGCGCTGCTTCTTCGTCAGGTGAGTGGGAGTTCTGTTCACAAACAGGGTATATAAAGACATAAACTCAATTTACAGAATAATGATTGGAATGACAATCATTATAGACAATCAAGTCTTAAAGGTACAGACAATGTGAGTGGAGAGAGCATGAAGCACAGGTTAAAGAGATGTGTATTGTCTCCAGACAGCACAGTGAGTGAGGTTTTGCAAACCCAGGCAAGTCACGGGGGTTACAGATAGTGCGACATGAACCCAAGATCCCGGTTGAGGCCGTCCTCCTGTGTGCGGAACTTGGCTATCAATCTCTGCTCAGCGACTCTGCGCTGTCGTGTGTCGTGAAGGCCGCCTTGGAGAACGTTTACCCGAAGATCAGAGGCTGAATACCTGTGAGCACTGAAGTGTTCGCCAACAAGAAGGGGGCGTTCCCAGCACACAGTGTCCCCTTGGCAGCAAGTCTTGCCTGGTGATTGTTGAGCGATGTTCATTCATCCGTTGTCGTAGCGTCTGCATGGTCTTCCCAATGTACCATGCTTCGGGACATCCTTTCCTGCAGCGTATCAGGTAGACAACGTTGGCCGAGTTGCAAGAGACTGTACTGTGTACCTGGTGGATGGTGTTCTCACGTGAGATGTTGGCATCTGTGTCGATGATCCGGCGTGTCTTGCAGAGGTTGCTGTGGCAGGGTTGTGTGGTGTTGTGGTCACTGTTCTCCTGAAGGCTGGGTAGTTTGCTGCGAACAATGGTCTGTTTGAGGTTGTGTGGTTGTTTGAAGGCAAGAAGTGGGGATGTGGGGATAGCCCTGGCGAGATGTTTGTCTTCATCAATAAAATGTTGAAGACTCCGGAGAAAACGTCGTAGCTTCTCCGCTCCGGGGAAGTACTGGACGACGAAGGGTACTCTGTCTGCCATGCCTCGTGTTTGTCTGCTGAGGAGGTCAGTGCGGTTTTTTTGCTGTGGGGCATCGGAATTGTCGATCGATGAGTCGAGCGCCATATCCTGTTCTTATGACAGCGTCTTATGAGTGTTGGTGAACACTTCAGTGGTCACGGACATTTGGCCTCCGATCTTCAGGTAAACATTCTCCAAGGCGACCGTCACGACACACGACAGCGCAGAGTCGCTGAGCAGAGACTGATAGCCAAGTTCCGCACACACGAGGACGGCCTCAACCGGGATCTTGGGCTCATGTCACACTATCTGTAACCCCCCACAACTTGCCTGGGTTTGCAAAATCTCACTCACTGTCTTGTCTGGAGACAATACACATCTCTTTAACCTGTGCTTCATGCTCTCTCCACTCACATTGTCTGTATGTTTAAGACTTGATTAGCTGTAAAGACTCACATTCCAATCATTATTCTGTAAATTGAGTCTTTATATGCCCTGTTTGTGATCAGAACTCCCACCCACCTGACGAAGGAGCAGCGCTCTGAAAGCTAGTAGCGTTTGCTACCAGATAAACCTGTTGGACTTAAACCTGGTATTGTGAGACTTCTTACTGTGTTTACCCCAGTCCAACACTGGCATCTCCACATCATGTCTGAATTTTTATCCCTACTGACATTTTTTTTCAAACTCGCTTTACAAGTTTTCAGAAGTTGATGATTTACAGACAGAAATCTCAAAACAAACATCACATCAACATCTGACATCCTCACACAATTCATTGGGACTTGAATATATCGACCTTTGAATCTGGAAGGAGAATTGTTCTCTCTGCTTCAGAAAACTTTAAATATCAGTGTGACTTGAAAAACACTGAGACACACACCCCCGTGTGAGAGTGTCCCAGTGCACTAAGTGTGGAAAGAGCTTTTATCAGTCACACAGCCTAAAAATACATGGCAGCATTTACAGCGGGGAGAGACTGTCGCTGTGTTCTGTGTGAGATTTAACTGTTTGTTTAACCTGGAGAGTCACACCTGCACTATGGAGAAACCCTGGAAATGTGGGGACTGTGGGAAGGGATTCAGATTCCCATCTGTACTGGAAACCCATCGACGCAGTCACACTGGGGAGAGGCCATTCACCTGCTCTGTGTGTGGGAAAGGATTCACTCAGTCATCCAGCCTGCTGAGACACAACGTCACTCACACCGATGTAAGGCCTTTTAAATGCTCTGACTGTGGAAGTTGTCTCAAAAGCTCTGGAGAGCTGGTGTCCCACCAGCGCATTCACACTGAGGAGAGACCGTTCAGCTGCTCTCACTGCACAAAGAGGTTTAGAACATCATCCAACCTGTGGAAACACCAGCAAGTTCACAAAGGGGAGAGACCGTTCACCTGCTCTGTGTGTGGGAAGGGATTCACTCAGTCATCCAACCTGCTGACACATAAAGTCACTCATGCCTCAGAAAGACCCTTTAAATGCTCTGACTGTGGGAGTGGCTTCAAAAGCTCTCAGGATCTGATGGACCACCAGCGAGTTCACACTGAGGAGAGACCGTTCACCTGCTCTCACTGCACAAAGAGATTTAGAACATCATCCCATTTGCAGGTACACCAGCGAATTCACACTGGGGAGAGGTTATTTACCTGCTCTGTGTGTGGAAAGGGATTCACTCAGTTGAGCAATCTACAGGCACATCAGCGAGTTCACACTGGGGAGAGGCCGTTCACCTGCTCGCAGTGTGGGAAGGGATTCACTAATTCATCGCACCTACAGAGACACCAGCGAGTTCACAAGTGATGACAGGGGTTGGATTCTGCTGTTAATCACATCCGGGACTGAACCTTGTTCATTCTGACAGTGGGTGAAGTGGGAGGATCGGAGAGTTTCTTTCTGCTGGATTGGCCGGTCTCACAACTCTGCTTCCAGTGGGCTGATGCTGTTTGAGTCTGGGAGAGCACATTTCCACCGAGATGTTGCATCGACAACACAGGACCAGGTTCACTAGATTTCAGTGTTACCCAACCATCTTCACATCAATTTCAGTTATATTCAATAAAAGGTCAAAAGGTCATTTTGTTTTTGTACTGATGATAAGAAGTGTTCGGTATAATCACTCACGTGTATTATATGAGCTGCACGTCATCATTGAGGCCACGCCACTGGTGGAAGAAATACATCGCCAGGGCAACCATCGTGGAGGAGGCTGAAGGTAAAGGTATCTCTGCAGGATCTGGAGGTGGAAGGTCACTATCTGAGTGCAGAGGCACACCAGACCCTGACCGCCCTCCTCAGGGTACCACAACATGGAGGCGACCAGTTGGTTTATGATGAGAACTCGCGCCCTATAGGACAGCACTTGGAGCAGTCCCGTCCAGCGAGCCAGGCGGGTGGTGACTTTGGCCTCCAGCTCCCGCCAGTTTGCTGGCCAGGATTCCTCGGTGACATCCCCGGTGGCCACACTCTCCCCCAGGACCCCCCTGTAGTCGCTCCCCAGGACGTCCCAGAACGCCCTGAAGAACTCCACGGTCAGCCCGTCCATTCCCGGGGCCTTACCCCGTCCCAGGCCGTTCAGGGAGCCGGTCAGCTCGGCCAGGGTGATATCAGCCTCCAGCCGACCCATGCCCTCTGGGCTGACCTGCGGCAGGTCCTCCCACAGAACTCTGCGGGCATCCTCGCTGGACGGATCCGGAGAGAAGAGGGAGGTGTAATAATCCCGGGCGACGGCCCGGATACCGTCCGGATCCGAGAGGGGGGAACCGTCGTGGACCAGCAGCGTAAGGAGCTGCTGACGGTCAGCCCGGCCTTTTCCCAGCGAGTAGAAGAAGGGAGAGCCGCGGTCCAGGTCCACTCGGAACTGGATCCGCGACCTCACGTACGCGCCGTGGGACCCGACCAGTTGCAGGTCCCGCAACTTCTTCTCCCTGTACTCCAGACGCAGGGCCGGGTCCGCGTCGGGCCGACCGAGACGTTCCTCCAGGTCGAACCTGATGCTAAAATGCCGCCCTGACTACCTTCCACAAGAGTTCATCTCCATATCCTGATAGCAGTTTCATCCCACCCCATGCAGACGTGAAGATCGTGCTGGGTGAAATATACACCAGTACAAAAAGCCTTGAGATGAACATCCCGAGGTCTTGGTCATCGTGGCTGGGGACTTCAATCAGGCCAAGCTCGACAGCGTACTACCAAGTTACCATCAACACGTCTCCTGCTCCACCAGAGGCCCAAGTGGTCCAAACCACTGCTACACAAATCTCAAACATGCTCCCACTCTATCGCCCACCCACACTTTGGCAAATCAGATCACAAGGCTGTGCTCCTGCTCTCAGTTTACAAGCAAAAACTGAAGCGGGAGAATCCATCAAAAAAAGTCATGCAATGTTGTTCTGAGGAATCAGCTGATCTCCTACAGGCTGCTTGGAGTCAGTGGATTGGTCAGTATTTAAAAATTCTGTCACTAGCCTAACTGAGTACGCCACTACAGTAACTGACTTCATTAGTAAGTGTGTAGAAGACTGTGCCAAAGAAACAAATCCATGTGTTCCCCAACTGGAAACCATGAAAGAACAGGGATATCCACAGCTTGGTGAAGTCCAGGTCTGAGGCGTTCAAGTCAGATGACCCTGACTTATATAAGAAAGCTAGATATGATCTAATGAGATCCATCAAAGATGTTAAAAATCAGTACTGGACCAAGCTCGAGTCCCAGGCTAGCCACACCAACCCACACCGACTATAGCAATGTCTGCAAGACATAACAGGCTACAAGATGAAGTCTTGTAAAATCACCGGCTCCAACACATCCCTCCCTGATGAGCTCAATGCATTCCACACCTGTTTTGAGCAAGAGGTCAGTGAGAGCATTCCCTCCACCCTGGAAGCCCTGGATGAACCTGTATCTGGGGTCACCACTGCAGATGTCAGAGCAGCTTTCTCAAAGGTCAACCCATGGAAAGCACCTGGCCTGGATGGGGTATTGGCAGGGGGTATTTACAGAAATCTTCATCCTCTTTTTACAACAATCTGAGGTCCTTGCCTGCTTCTAGAAAACGACCATCACCCTGATACCAAAGAAAAACAAAGCAGCGTGGCCTTAATGACTGTTGGCTGGTGGGTCTGACAATCATCATTATGAAGTGCTTTGAAAGGTTAGTCATGGCACAAATCAGCCTCCCGGACTACCTGGATCCACTACAGTTTGCCTATCGCCGCAACAGGTCCACAGCAGATGCCATCAACCCTGGAACACCTAGATAACAAGGACACCTATGTCAGACTGCTATTTATTGAATATAGCTCAGCCTTTAACACCATTATTCCCACAAAACTCATCTCCAAACTCCATGGTCTGGGCCTCAGCTCCTCCCCTCTGTGACTGATTCCTGGACTTCCTAACTCACAGACCACAATCAGTAAGCATAGACAACAACACCTCCTCCATGATCATCCTCAACACCGGTGCCCCACAAGGCTGTGTTCTCAGCCCCCTCACTATACTCCTTATACACCTCCAGTTCCCCTTCAATTCAATTTTCAAGTTTGCTGATGACCCCACTGTAGTGGGTCGGATCTCAAACAATGATAATGTGGAGTTGCTGGCATTGGATTGGAGTAGGCACAGTAAATAGTCTCACAAAACCAGATGAAAATTCCAACAGGTTTATTTGGTAGCACGAGCTTTCGCGAGCGCTGCCCCTTCATCAGGTGAGTCACTGATCTGATGAAGGGACAATGCTCTGAAAGCTCGTGCCACTAAATAAACCTGTTGGACTTTAACCTGGTGTTGTGAAACAATGATGAGACAGAATGCAGGAATGAGATGGAGAATCTGGTGAACTGGTGCAGTGACAATAATCTCTCCCTCAATGTTAGCAAAATGAAGGAGATTGTCATTGACTTCAGGAAGCATAGAAGGGAACATGCCCCTGTCTACATCAACAGGGACAAAGTAAAAAGGATCAAGAGCTTCAAGTTTTTAGGTGTTCAGATCAGCAACAACTTGTCCTGGTCCCCCCCATGCTGACACTATCATTAAGAAAGCCCCACAACGCCTCTACTTTCTCAGAAGACTAAGGAAATTTGGTATGTCAGCTACAGCTGTCAGCAACTTTCACAGACGCACCATAGAAAGCATTCTTTCTGGTTGTATCACAGATTGGTCTGGGCTCCTGCTCTGCCCAAGACTGCAAGGAACTACAAAGGTTGTGAATGTAGCCCCAATCCATCACGCAAACCAGCCTCCCATCCATTGACTCTGTCTACACTTCCCACTGCTTCGGCAAAGCAGACAGCTTAATTAAGAACCCCACGCACCCCAGTCATTCTCTCTTCGACCTTCTTCCATCGGGAAAAACAAATAAAAGTCTGAAGTCACGTACCAACCGACTCACGAACAGCTTCTTCCCTGTTGCTGTCAGACTTTTCAATGGACTTAACTTGCATTAAGTTGATCTTTCTCTACACCCTAGCCATTACTGTAACAACACTACGTTCTGCACTCTCTTGTTTCGTCCTCTGTGAACGATATATTTTGTCTGCATAGTGCGCAAGAAACAACACTTTTCACTGTATGATAATATATGTGACAATAATAAATCAAATCAAAACTTGAAGCTTTTGACCATGGGCGGCAGAGTGGCACAGTGGTTAGACCTGCAGCACCAGGGACCTGAGTTTGATTCCCAGCTTGGGTCACTGTCTGTGTGGAGTTTGCATGTTCTCCCCATGTCTGCATGGGTTTCCTCTGGGTACTCCAGTTTCCTCCCACAGTCTGAAAGGCATGCTGGTTAGGGTGCATTGACCCGAATGCTGGCATGTGGCAATGAGGAGAATTTCACAGTAACTTTGCAGCAGTGTTAATGTAAGCCTTACTTGTGACTAATATGTAAACTTAATAAAATTATTTCTACTTTGTCACCTTTGATGTAGACAGGGGCATGTTCTGCACTATGATTCCTGAAGTCGACGACAATTTCCTTCATTTTGTTGACATTGATTTTAAATATCAGTGTGGCTGGAAAAGCACAGACACACACACTACCGAGAGTGTTCCAGTGCACTGTGTGGAAAGGACCTTAACTAGTGAGACATTCTGAAAAGATATCGCACCTTTCACCTGGGGCGAGACCATACATGTGTTCTGTGTGTGGATGAAGCTTCAACTTATCATCAAACCTGGAGACACAGAGACACTCCTGCATCACAGCCAAACGGTGGGACTGTGGGAAGGGATTCAGATCCCAATCTCGGCTGGAAACCCATCGACACAGTCACACTGAGGACAGAACATTCTCCTGTTTTGTGTGTGGGAACTGATTCACTCAGTCATACGACCTGCTGATACACCAGCAAGTTCACACCAGGGAGATGCTGTTACTCAGCAGTGTCTGTGGCGAGGGATTAATTCAGTTATGCAGCCTGCTGATACACAATTTCACTCGCAACAATGAGAGACCCTTTAAATACTCTGACTGTGGGAGCAACTACAAAAACTCTGGAGAACCATCTCATTCACACTGGGGAGAGGCTGTTCACCTGCTCTGTGTGTGGGAAGGGATTCACTCATTCACACAGCCTAATGAAACACAAAGGCACTCACAGCAATGAGAGATCCTTTAAAAGTCCTGACTATGGGAGCAGCTTCAAAAGTGCTGCAGATCTGAGGGACCACCAATACATTCACTCTGAAGAGAGACTATTTTCAGCTGCTCTCACTGCACAAAGAGATTTAGAAGGTCGTCCCTCCTGTAGACACACCAGTGTGTTCACGCTGGGGAGATACCATTCATCTGGTCTGTGTGTGGGAAGAGATTCACTCAGTTATCCAATCTGCTGACACATAAATTCAATAATAACAATTGGAGACCCTTTAAATGTTCTAACTGTGGGAGTGGCTACAAAAACTGTGGAGAGCCAGTGGTCCACCAGCAAATTCACACTGAGGAGAGATCGTTCAGCTGCTCTCACTGCACAAAGAGATTGTTAGGCGCTTGGCTTTCTTGTTGTAATTTAAAACTCTCGTTCCCTTCAAGTGGCCAAACAAAGTAACAGAGTGGTTCCAAGATGAACTTTACTATAACAAGACAGGTATCCTTTCAGAGTGAAAAATTCAGAAATACAAACGTAATTAAAGACTCAGCAGCAATTACAAGTATTTGGTATTTACCACTAACACAACAGGAATTATCTCTATCCAATCATTGTTATGGTTACATCATGCTTACAAAAGCATATAATTTCCAATTAAAACTTGCGCATCAAGAAATGATAGCTATATCCCTGACAAATGGTATCCTAACCTTCCTTTCCATTGTTCCATTTTCGAAGGAACAGATATGAACTGCAGCTCCACACCATTCCATCAGATCGTCCTTGACCTTTTCTGGGCTCACTTTAATCAAAACCTGTAAGTGGAACTTCGCTCTCGGTGTGGCTGAGGTTCAGCTTGCAGCTTACGTGATTTTTAACCCTTTCAGACACCCTCCCCCGACCCCTTTGCCACCCAAAAAGACCAATAGGATGTTGAGAACACCTGTCCGAATCGTTCAGTTGGCAGAAGCCGGAAATATCCCAAACGATTCGGCCGTAAATTTCAGCTGCTGACTTCATCACTTCTTTCTTACAGCGAACCGTAGGACGTCCTGCCAGCACTGATAGCAGCACAGTGAGGTACTGCCAGTACTGGTAGCAGCACAGTGAGGTACTGCCAGTACTGATAGCAGCACAGTGAGGTACTGCCAGCACTGGTAACAGCACAGTGAGGTACTGCCAGCACTGATAGCAGCACAGTGAGGTGCTGCCAGCACTGATAGCAGCACAGTGAGGCACTGCCAGCACTGATAGCAGCACAGTGAGGTACTGCCAGTACTGGTAACAGCACAGTGAGGTACTGCCAGTACTGGTAACAGCACAGTGAGATACTGCCAGCACTGGTCGCAGCACAGTGAGGTACTGCCAGCACTGATAGCAGCACAGTCAGGTACTGCCAGTACTGGTAACAGCACAGTGAGATACTGCCAGCACTGGTAGCAGCACAGTGAGGTACTGCCACCACTGGTAACAGCACAGTGAGGTACTGCCAACACCAGTAGCAGCACAGTGAGGTACTGCCAGTACTGGTAACACCACAGTGAGGTACAGCCAACACTGCTAACAGCACAGTGAGGTACTGCCAACACTAGTAGCAGCACAGTGGGGTACTGCCAACACTGGTAACAGCACACTGAGGTACAGCCAGTACTGGTAACAGCACAGTGAGGTACAGCCAACACTGGTAACAGCACAGTGAGGTGCTGCCAGCACTGGTAACAGCACAGTGAGGTACTGCCAGTACTGGTAACAGCACAGTGAGGTACTGCCAACACTGGTAGTAGCACAGTGGGGTACTGCCAACACTGGTAACAGCACAGTGAGGTACTGCCAGCACTGGTAGCAGCCGAGTAAGGTACTGCCAACACTGGCAGCAGCACAGTGAGGTACTGCCAACACTGGTAACAGCACAGTGAGGTACTGCCCACACTGGTAACACCACAGTGAGGTACTGCCAGTACTGGTAGCAGCACAGTGAGGTACTGCCAGCACTGGTAGCAGCACAGTGAGGAACGGCCACCACTGGTAGCAGCACAGTGAGGTACTGCCAACACTGGTAGCAGCACAGTGACGAACGGCCACCACTGGTAGCAGCATAGTGAGATACTGCCAACACTGGTAGCAGCACAGTGAGGTACTGCCAGTACTGGTAGCAGCACAGTGAGGTACTGCCAGCACTGGTAACATCACAGTGAGGTACTGCCAGTACTGGTAACAGCACAGTGAGATACTGCCAGTACTGGTAGCAGCACACTGTGGTACTGCCAACACTGGTAGCAGCACAGTGAGACACTGCCAGTACTGGTAACAGCACAGTGAGGTACTGCCACCACTGGTAGCAGCACAGTGAGATACTGCCAGTACTGGTAAAAGCACAGTGAGGTGCTGCCAGTACTGGTAACAGCACAGTGAGGTACTGCCAGCACTGGTAACAGCACAGTGAGGTACTGCCAGCACTGGTAACAGCACAGTGAGGTACTGCCACCACTGGTAGCAGCACAGTGAGATACTGCCAGTACTGGTAACAGCACAGTGAGGTGCTGCCAGTACTGGTAACAGCACAGTGAGGTACTGCCAGCACGGGTAACAGCACAGTGAGGTACTGCCAGCACAGGCAACAGCACAGTGAGGTACTGCCAGTACTGGTAACAGCACAGCGAGATACTGCCAGCACTGATAGCAGCACAGTGAGGTACTGCCAGCACTGGTAACAGCACAGTGAGGTACTGCCAGCACTGGAAACAGCACAGTGAGGTACTGCCAGTACTGGTAACAGCACAGTGAGGTACTGCCAGCACTGGTAACAGCACAGTGGGGTACTGCCAACACTGGAAACAGCACAGTGAGGTACTGCCAGTACTGGTAACAGCACAGTGAGGTACTGCCAGTACTGGTAGCAGCACAGTGAGATACTGCCAGCACTGGTAACAGCACAGTGAGGTACTGGCAGCACTGGAAACAGCACAGTGAGGTACTGCCAACAGTGGTAGCAGCACAGTGAGGTACTGCCAACACTGGTAACAGCACAGTCAGGTACTGCCAACACTGGTAGCAGCACAGTGAGGTACTGCCAACACTGGTAACAGCACAGTGAGGTACTGCCCACACTGGTAACACCACAGTGAGGTACTGCCAGTACTGGTAGCAGCACAGTGAGGTACTGCCAGCACTGGTAGCAGCACAGTGAGGTACTGCCAGCACTGGTAACAGCACAGTGAGGTACTGCCAGCACTGGTAGCAGCACAGTGAGGTACTGCCAACACTGGTAACAGCACAGTGAGGTACTGCCAGCACTGGTAACATCACAGTGAGGTACTGCCAGTACTGGTAACAGCACACTGTGGTACTGCCAACACTGGTAACAGCACAGTGAGGTACTGCCAGCACTGGTAACAGCACAGTGAGGTACTGCCAGCACTGGTAACAGCACAGTGAGGTACTGCCAGCACTGGCAACAGCACAGTGAGGTACTGCCAGTACTGGTAACAGCACAGCGAGATACTGCCAACACTGGTAGCAGCACAGTGGGGTACTGCCAACACTGGTAACAGCACAGTGAGGTACTGCCAGTACTGGAAACAGCACAGTGAGGTACTGCCAGCACTGGTAGCAGCCGAGTAAGGTACTGCCAACACTGGTAGCAGCACAGTGAGGTACTGCCAACACTGGTAACAGCACAGTCAGGTACTGCCAACACAGGTAGCAGCCGAGTAAGGTACTGCCAACACTGGTAGCAGCACAGTGAGGTACTGCCAACACTGGTAACAGCACAGTGAGGTACTGCCCACACTGGTAATACCACAGTGAGGTACTGCCAGCACTGGTAGCCGCACAGTGAGGTACTGCCCGCACTGGTAGCAGCACAGTGAGGAACGGCCACCACAGGTAGCAGCATAGTGAGGTACTGCCAGTACTTGTAGCAGCACAGTGAGGTACTGCCAACACTGGTAGCAGCACAGTGAGGAACGGCCATCACTGGTAGCAGCATAGTGAGGTACTGCCACCAATGGTAGCAGCACAGTGAGATACTGCCAGCACTGATAGCAGCACAGTGAGGTACTGCCAGTACTGGTAACAGCACAGTGAGGTACTTCCAGCACTGGCAACAGCACAGTGAGGTACTGCCAGTACTGGTAACAGCACAGCGAGATACTGCCAACACTGGTAGCAGCACAGTGGGGTACTGCCAGTACTGGTAACAGCACAGTGAGGTACTGCCAGCACTGGTAGCAGCACAGTGAGGTACTGCCAACATTGGTAACAGCACAGTCAGGTGCTGCCAACACTGGTAGCAGCCGAGTAAGGTACTGCCAACACTGGTAGCAGCACAGTGAGGTACTGCCAGTACTGGTAACAGCACAGTCAGGTACTGCCAACACTGGTAACAGCACAGTGAGGTACTGCCAGTACTGGTAACACCACAGTGAGGTACTGCCAGCACTGATAGCAGCACAGTGAGGTAATGCCAGTACTGGTAGCAGCACAGTGAGATACTGCCAGCACTGATAGCAGCGCAGTGAGGTAATGCCAGCACTGGTAACAGCACAGTGAGGTACTGCCAGTACTGGTAGCAGCACAGTGAGATACTGCCAGCACTGGTAACAGCACAGTGAGGTACTGCCAGCACTGGTAACAGCACAGTGAGGTACTGCCAACACTGGTAGCAGCACAGTGGGGTACTGCCAACACTGGTAACAGCACACTGAGGTACTGCCAACACTGGTAACAACACAGTGAGGTGCTGCCAGTACTGGTAACAGCACAGTGAGGTACTGTCAACACTGGTAACAGCACAGTGAGGTACTACCCACACTGGTAATACCACAATGAGGTACTGCCAGCACTGGTAACAGCACAGAGAAGTACTGCCAGCACTGGTAACAGCACAGTGAAGTACTGCCAGGACTGGTAACAGCACAGTGAGGTACTGCCAGCACTGGTAACATCACAGTGAGGTACTGCCAGCACTGGCAACAGCACAGTGAGGTACTGCCAGTACTGGTAACAGCACAGCGAGATACTGCCAGCACTGGTAGCAGCACAGTGAGGTACTGCCCGCACAGGTAACAGGACAGTGAGATACAGCCAGTACTGGGAACAGCACAGTGAGGTGCTGCCAACAGTAGTAGCAGCACAGTGTGGTACTGCCAGTACTGGTAACAGCACAGTGAGGTACTGCCAGCACTGGTAGCAGCACAGTGAGGTACTGCCAACACTGGTAGCAGCACAGTCCGGTACTGCCAACACTGGTAGCAGCACAGTGAGGTACTGCCAACAAAGGTAACAGCACAGTGAGGGACTGCCAACACCGGTAACAGCACAGTGAGGCACTGCCAACACTGGTAGCAGCACAGTGAGGTACTGCCACTACTGGTAACAGCACAGTGAGGTACTGCCAACACTGGTAGCAGCAGAGTAAGGTACTGCCAGTACTGGTAACAGCACAGTGAGGTACTGCCAACACTGGTAGCAGCACAGTGAAGTACTGCCAACACTGGTAACAGCACAGTGAGGTACTGCCAACACTGGTAGCAGCACAGTGAGGTACTGCCACTACTGGTAACAGCACAGTGAGGTACTGCCAACACTGGTAGCAGCAGAGTAAGGTACTGCTAGTACTGGTAACACCACAGTGAGCTACTGCCAACACTGGTAACAGCACAGTGAGATACTGCCAACACTGGTAACAGCACAGTGAGGTACTGCCAACACTGGTAAAAGCACAGTGAGGTACTGCCAACACTGGTACCAGCACAGTGAGGTACTGCCAACACTGGTAGCAGCACAGTGAGGCGCTGCCAACACTGGAAACAGCACAGTGAGCTACTGCCCACACTGGCAACAGCAGAGCGAGGTACGGCCAGTACTGGTAACAGCACAGTGAGGTACTGCCAGCACTGGTAGCAGCACAGTGAGGAACTGCCAACACTGGTAGCAGCACAGTGAGGTACTGCCAGTACTGGTAACAGCACAGTGAGGTACTGCCAGTACTGGTAGAAGCACAGTGAGGTACTGCCAACACTGGTAACAGCACAGTCAGGTACCGCCAACACTGGTAGCAGCACAGTGAGGTACAGCACAGTGAGGTGCTGCCAGTACTGGTAACAAAACAGTGAGGTACCACCAGCACTGGTAACAGCACAGTGAGGTACTGCCAGCACTGGTAACAACACAGTGAGGTACTGCCAGCACTGGTAACAGCACAGTGAGGTACCGCCAGTACTGGTAACAGCACAGTGAGGTGCTGCCAGCACTGGTAACAAAACAGTGAGGTACCACCAGCACTGGTAACAGCACAGTGAGGTACTTCCAGCACTGGTAACAACACAGTGAGGTACTGCCAGCACTGGTAACAGCACAGTGAGCTACCGCCAGTACTGGTAACAGCACAGTGAGGTACTGCCAGCACTGTTAACAACACAGTGAGGTACTGCCAGCACTGGTAACAGCACAGTGAGGTACTGCCAGCACTGGTAACAACACAGTGAGGTACTGCCAGCACTGGTAACAGCACAGTGAGATACTGCCAGTACTGGTAACATCACAGTGAGGTACTGCCAGCACGGCTAACAGCACAGTGAGGCACTGCCAGTACTGGTAACAGCACAGTGAGGTACTGCCAGCACTGGTAAGAGCACAGTGAGGTACTGCCAGTACTGGTAACAGCACAGTGAGGTACTGCCAGTACTGGTAACATCACAGTGAGGTACCGCCAGCACTGCTAACAGCACAGTGAGGTACTGCCAGTACTGGTAACAGCACAGTGGGGTACTGCCAACACTGATTGCAGCACAGTGAGGTACTGCCAGTACTGGTAACAGCACAGCGAGATACTGCCAGCGCTGATAGCAGCACAGTGAGGTACTGCCCGCACAGGTAACAGGACAGTGAGATACAGCCAGTACTGGGAACAGCACAGTGAGGTGCTGCCAGTACTGGTAACAGCACAGTGAGGTACTGCCAGTACTGGTAACAGCACAGTGAGGTACTGCCAGCACTGGTAGCAGCACAGTGAGGTACTGCCAACACTGGTAGCAGCACAGTCCGGTACTGCCAGCACTGGTAGCAGCACAGTGAGGTACTGCCAACAAAGGTAACAGCACAGTGAGGGACTGCCAACACCGGTAACAGCACAGTGAGGCACTGCCACCACTGGTAACAGCACAGTGAGGTACTGCCAACACTGGCAGCAGCACAGTGAAGTACTGCCAACACTGGTAACAGCACAGTGAGGTACTGCCAACACTGGTAGCAGCACAGTGAGGTACTGCCACTACTGGTAACAGCACAGTGAGGTACTGCCAACACTGGTAGCAGCAGAGTAAGGTACTGCCAGTACTGGTAACAGCACAGTGAGGTACTGCCAACACTGGTAGCAGCAAACTGAGGTACTGCTAGTACTGGTAACACCACAGTGAGCTACTGCCAACACTGGTAACAGCACAGTGAGATACTGCCAACACTGGTAACAGCACAGTGAGGTACTGCCAACACTGGTAAAAGCACAGTGAGGTACTGCCAACACTGGTACCAGCACAGTGAGGTACTGCCAACACTGGTAGCAGCACAGTGAGGCGCTGCCAACACTGGAAACAGCACAGTGAGCTACTGCCCACACTGGCAACAGCAGAGCGAGGTACGGCCAGTACTGGTAACAGCACAGTGAGGTACTGCCAGCACTGGTAGCAGCACAGTGAGGAACTGCCAACACTGGTAGCAGCACAGTGAGGTACTGCCAGTACTGGTAACAGCACAGTGAGGTACTGCCAACACTGGTAACAGCACAGTGAGGTACCGCCAACACTGGTAGCAGCACAGTGAGGTACGGCACAGTGAGGTGCTGCCAGTACTGGTAACAAAACAGTGAGGTACCACCAGCACTGGTAACAGCACAGTGAGGTACTGCCAGCACTGGTAACAACACAGTGAGGTACTGCCAGCACTGGTAACAGCACAGTGAGGTACCGCCAGTACTGGTAACAGCACAGTGAGGTACTGCCAGCGCTGGTAACAAAACAGTGAGGTACCACCAGCACTGGTAACAGCACAGTGAGGTACTTCCAGCACTGGTAACAACACAGTGAGGTACTGCCAGCACTGGTAACAGCACAGTGAGCTACCGCCAGTACTGGTAACAGCACAGTGATTTACTGCCAGCACTGGTAGCAGCACAGTGAGGTACTGCCAACACTGGTAGCAGCACAGTCCGGTACTGCCAACACTGGTAGCAGCACAGTGAGGTACTGCCAACAAAGGTAACAGCACAGTGAGGGACTGCCAACACCGGTAACAGCACAGTGAGGCACTGCCACCACTGGTAACAGCACAGTGAGGTACTGCCAACACTCGTAGCAGCACAGTGAAGTACTGCCAACACTGGTAACAGCACAGTGAGGTACTGCCAACACTGGTAGCAGCACAGTGAGGTACTGCCACTACTGGTAACAGCACAGTGAGGTACTGCCAACACTGGTAGCAGCAAACTGAGGTACTGCTAGTACTGGTAACACCACAGTGAGCTACTGCCAACACTGGTAACAGCACAGTGAGATACTGCCAACACTGGTAACAGCACAGTGAGGTACTGCCAACACTGGTAAAAGCACAGTGAGGTACTGCCAACACTGGTACCAGCACAGTGAGGTACTGCCAACACTGGTAGCAGCACAGTGAGGCGCTGCCAACACTGGAAACAGCACAGTGAGCTACTGCCCACGCTGGCAACAGCAGAGCGAGGTACGGCCAGTACTGGTAACAGCACAGTGAGGTACTGCCAGCACTGGTAGCAGCACAGTGAGGAACTGCCAACACTGGTAGCAGCACAGTGAGGTACTGTCAGTACTGGTAACAGCACAGTGAGGTACTGCCAACACTGGTAACAGCACAGTGAGGTACCGCCAACACTGGTAGCAGCACAGTGAGGTACAGCACAGTGAGGTGCTGCCAGTACTGGTAACAAAACAGTGAGGTACCACCAGCACTGGTAACAGCACTGTGAGGTACTGCCAGCACTGGTAACAGCACAGTGAGGTACTGCCAGCACTGGTAACAGCACAGTGAGGTACCGCCAGTACTGGTAACAGCACAGTGAGGTACTGCCAGCGCTGGTAACAAAACAGTGAGGTACCACCAGCACTGGTAACAGCACAGTGAGGTACTTCCAGCACTGGTAACAACACAGTGAGGTACTGCCAGCACTGGTAACAGCACAGTGAGCTACCGCCAGTACTGGTAACAGCACAGTGAGGTACTGCCAGCACTGTTAACAACACAGTGAGGTACTGCCAGCACTGGTAACAGCACAGTGAGGTACTGCCAGCACTGGTAACAACACAGTGAGGTACTGCCAGCACTGGTAACAGCACAGTGAGGTACTGCCAGCACTGGTAACAACACAGTGAGATACTGCCAGTACTGGTAACATCACAGTGAGGTACTGCCAGCACGGCTAACAGCACAGTGAGGCACTGCCAGTACTGGTAACAGCACAGTGTGGTACTGCCAGCACTGGTAAGAGCACAGTGAGGTACTGCCAGTACTGGTAACAGCACAGTGAGGTACTGCCAGTACTGGTAACATCACAGTGAGGTACCGCCAGCACTGCTAACAGCACAGTGAGGTACTGCCAGTACTGGTAACAGCACAGTGAGGTACTGCCAGCACTGATAGCAGCACAGTGAGATACGGCCCGCACTGGTAACAGCACAGTGAGGTACCGCCAGCACTGGTAACAGCCCAGTGAGGTACTGCCAGCACTGGTAACAGCACAGTGAGGTACCGCCAGCACTGGTAACAGCACAGTGAGGTACTGCCAGCACTGGTGACAGCACAGTGAGGTGCTGCCAGCACTGGTAACAGCACAGTGAGACACTGCCAGTACTGGTAACAAAACAGTGAGGTACCACCAGCACTGGTAACAGCACAGTGAGGTACTGCCAGTACTGGTAACAGCACAGTGAGGTACTGCCAGCACTGGTAGCACCACAGTGAGATATTGCCAGTACTGGTAACAGCACAGTGAGGTGCTGCCAACAATAGTAGCAGCACAGTGAGGTACTGCCAACACTGGTAGCAGCACAGTGAGGTACTGCCAGTACTGGTAGCAGCACAGTGAGGTACTGCCAGTACTGGTAACAGCACAGTGAGGTACTGCCAGCACTGGTAACAGCACAGTGAGGTACTGCCAGTACTGGTAACAGCACAGTGAGGTACTACCAGTTCTGGTAGCAGCACAGTGAGATACTGCCAGCACAGAAAACAGCACAGTGAGGTACTGCCAGCACTGGTAACAGCACAGTGAGACACTGCCAGTACTGGTAACAGCACAGTGAGGTACTGCCAGTACTGGTAGCAGCTCAGCGAGGTGCTGCCAGCACTGGTAACAGCACAGTGAGGTAATGCCAGTACTGGTAGCAGCACAGTGAGGTACTGCCAACACTGGTAACAGCACAGTGAGATACTGCCAGTACTGGTAACAGCACAGTGTGGTACTGCCAACACTGGTAGCAGCACAGTGAGGTACTGCCAACACTGGTAACAGCACAGTGAGGTACTGCCTACACTGATAGCAGCAGATTGAGGTACCGCCAACACTAGTAGCAGCACAATGAGGTACTGCCAGCCGCAGCTGGAGAATTGCGAGTTACCAACAGTATGGCAGGCGCATAGCGAGTTACTGCTCGCACTGGCAGGAATGTAGTGAGTATCGTCAGCGCCGGCAGGAGCATAATCAAAATTAAAGGATGCATGATGGTTACCCGACACAGAATGGACTCTGGGAAAAACCATTAAGTTGTGCTGACTTGGGCACAAACATTCCACAAGAAAGAGTTAAAACCTGTTAGTGTCTACATTACTACAAGAAGTAGATCAGACCTTGTGGCACCTTAGCTTGAGATAAAGCAGAACCAAAACAATGAGTTTTGGTAACGAGATCAGTCATTGATGGAGGGCACAAATGCTCACATGTATCCACTCTATGTCCAATGATGTGCTTACGGTGAATGTCCGTACTTGTCCATTATTTGAAAATGTATAAAAGATGCTCAACTGCCATTTTAAAATTGAGAAGGTAACTGTGTGCACTGTGGAGACCTCAGTGCTTCTCCCAAAGATTTGTCCAATAAAACTGTGAATTGAATCTTAGATCTGACTTCAGGTGGTGAATTTCCCACAACAAATTAGCATAGTTGGCAGGATCTCACTGCCAGTCAGTTGATTGGTTGGCCTCGATCAGCAAACTGGAGTGGAGATTATTGAACTGTGAAAGTCAAACTGAGCCAACAATGCAATTAAAAAACGGGTGAAAATTTGGGGAATTTATGGGACTATTGGATAGGAACAGGACTTGATTGTTTGTGCTGATTGACTAAGGACAAGGAAGTATCTGTCTCAAACATGCAGCCTGAGAACGTTTATAAGACGGGACATCTCGCACATGAAGGTCAGGACCCTGAAGTGGGCTAGAGACACCAAGGCAATTAGAATCATGAAGCATAAGTGATAAAGATCATTTGGCACCAAACTCTATAGTGGCGAACAAACACAGAGTTTGCCATCCGTTTGCATAAAAGTTTGTGTAGTTTGTGTACTTCTCTGTCATGTTGTAAAGTGGTGCAGTAAGAAGCTGATCACTCTGACCTAGAGCCGGACCCTGATGGCACAGAGACAGACACTTTGCCGCATTATCACCTTGAATGGCGAAGAGAATCCTGAATGGCATGGAGAGAAACATTGCAAACGATTGTGGATTTACCCAAAATGCTCAACTCAATGAGATAAGCAGTTTGCCGCAATATCAGCTTTTTGGTGAAAAAGACTCAATCTCTTTGAGCTGAACTTCGGTATCCAATTATGAACGTCATCAAAAGGCTTTACTCAACGGGATGCACTCTTGGACGCAAGATCACTATGCTTGGTGAAACGATCTCGAATGGCATGGAGAGAAACTTTGGAAACGATGGAACGCAGAGTGGAAAGTCTTAACATAGCGAGATTTGGACTTTGCCACAAAATATCAATAACTTGGCAGATGACATTAAGACAATCATTGGAAATTGGTGCAGAGTTACACAGGTTGCTCAACTGCTCGAAATAAGCATTTTACCGCCATAACCCTTCAGGGACTACAAATGTTGAATTACTATGAGATAAACATTGGAAGCTAATGTGGGTTTACTCAAAATGCTCAACTCGATGGGACAGACACCTGGCCGCATTATCACCTTGAGTGCGGAAGGGAAGCTTGAATGACATGGAGAGAAACTTCGGTAACGATTGAAGGCTGAGAGGAAATAGGCAACTAAGCGAGATTTGGACTTTGCCACAAAATATCAATAACTTGACAGATGACATTGTGAGAATCATTGGAAATTGGTGCAGAGTTGCACCCTGAGTGGCGAAGAGAGTCTTGAAAGGCATGGAGAGAAACATTGCAAACGATTGTGGATTTACCCAAAATGCTCAACTCACCGAGATAAGCAGTTTGCCGCAATATCATCGTTTTGGCCAAAAATGCTCCATCTCTTTGAGCGGAACTTTGGTCTCCAAATATGCGCTTAGTCTAAATGCTGAAGTCAACGGGATAGGCACTTGGCTGCAAGATCACTTTGCTTTGTGAAATAATCTTGAATGGCATGAAACCTTGGCAACGATAGTGGATTCAGAGAAAATTTTCAAATATCGAGATCCGGACAGCGCCACAAAACTTGAAAAACTTGGCAGGAAATTTATGGAAAACACATGGAGAATTAGGCGTGTTGCTGACCTCGCCGAGATTCGCACTTTGGTGCCATATCAGTCCAGAGCCTACAAATGTTCAATTACTTTGAGAGAAAATTTGGAAACATTTGTGGATTTACACAAAATGGGATTGATACTTTCCCGCACTATCGCCTTGAGTGGCGAAGAGAATCTTCAATGGCATGGAGGAAAACTTTGGAAATGATTGTGGATTTACTCAAAGGTCTTAACTGACCGAGAAACGCAGTTTGCCGCAGTATCAGCTTTGTGGCGAAAAAGAATCAGTTCCTTCGACTGGAGATGCAGAATCCATAGATGGAATTACTCAAAGTGCTCAATTCAACCGGATACGCTCTTGGACGTAAGATCACTTTCGTTGGTGAAATCATCTCGAATGGCATGGAGTCAAAATTTGTTGACCATTGAAGGATACGTGGAAATGGTTAACAAAGCGAGATATGGACTTTGCCACAAAATATCAATAACTTGGCAGACGACATTAAGACAATCATTGGAAATTGGTGCAGAGTTCCTCAAGTTGCCCAACTATTCGAAATAAGCATTTCGCTGCCATATCACATCAGCGACCACAAAAGTTCAATTACTATCAGAGAAACATTGGAGCTAATGTCAAATGACTCAAAATGCTTAACTCGATGGGACAGACACTTGGCCGCAAGTCGCCTTGCGTGGCGAAGAGAATCTTGACTGGCATGGAGAGAAAATTTGTAAACGATTGAAGGATTAGTGGAAATGGTTAACAAAGCGAGATATGGACTTTTCCACATAATATCAATAACTTGGCAGATGACATTGAGAAGATCATTGGAAATTGTAGCAGAGTTACGCAAGTTGCTCAACTGTTCGAAATAGGCATTTTGCCGCCATATCACTTCAGCGGCCACAAATGTTCAATTACTACCAGAGAAACATTGGAAGCTAATGTGGATTTCCACAAAATGCTTATTTCGAAGAGACAGACACTGCGCCGCATTATCACCTTGAGTGGCGAAGAGAATCTTCAATGGCATGGAGAGAAACATTGCAAACGATGGTGGTTTTACTCAAAATGCTGAACTCACCGAGATAAGCACTTTGCTGCAATATCAGCTTTCTGGTGAAAAAGACTCAATCCCTTTGAGCTGAACTTCTGTATCCAAACATGAACGTCCTCAAAATGCTTAAGTCAACGGGATACGGACTTTCAACTGTTCGAACGAATCATTTTGCCACCATATCACTTCAGCGACCACAAATGTTCAATTACTATCAGAGAAACATTGGAAGCTAATGTGGATTGACTCAAAATGCTTTACTCGATGGGACAGACACTTGGCCGCATTATCACCTTGAGTGGGGAAGAGAATCTTGAACGGCATGGAGAGAAACATTGTAAACGTTGGTGGATTTACCCAAAATGCTCAACTCACCGAGATAAGCATTTCACCGCAATATCTACTTTTTGGGAAAAAGACTCAATCTCTTTGTGCTGAACTTCAGAATCCCATTATGAATTTAGTCAAAATGCTTAACTCAACGGGATGCGATCTTGGACGCACGATCACTTTGCTTTGTGAAATAACGTCGAATGGAATGAAGAGAAACTTTGGAAACGATTGAATGCAGCGTGGAAATGCTTAACACAGCGAGATGTGGACTTTGCCAAAAAATATCAAGGAATTGGCAGATGACATTGAGAAGATCATTGGAAATTGTAGCAGAGTTACGCAAGTTGCTCAACTGTTCGAAATAGGCATTTTGCCCCCATATCACTTCAGTGACCACAAATATTCAATTACTGTCAGAGAAACATTGGAAGCTAGTGTGGATTGACTCAAAATGCTCAACTCGATGGGACAGACCCTTGGCCGCATTATCACCTTGAATGGCGAAGAGAATCTTGAATGGCATGGACAGAAACATTGGAAACAATTGTGGATTTACCCAAAATGCTCAACTCACCGAGATAAGCAGCTTGCCGAATTATCAGCTTTTTGGTGAAAAAGACTCAATCTCTTTGAGCTCAACTTCGGTATCCAATTATGAACTTTGTCAAAATGCTTAACTCAACGCGATGCGCCCTTGGACGCCAGATCATATTGCTCGGTGAAATAATCTCGAATGGCATGGAGAGAAAATTTGTAAACTATTGTAGGATTATTGGAAATGGCGAGATACGGACTTTGCCACATAATATCAATAACTTGGCAGATGACATTGAGAAGATCATTGGAAATTGTAGCAGAGTTACGCAAGTTGCTCAACTGATCGAAATAGGCATTTTGCCGCCATATCACTTCAGTAACCACTAATATTCAATTACTCTTAGAGAAACATTGGAAGCTTGTTGGGATTGACTGAAAATGCTCAACTCGATGGGACAGACACTTGGCGGCATTATCACCTTGAATGGCGAAGAGAATCCTGAATGGAATGGACAGAAACATTGCAAACGATTGTGGATTTACCCAAAATGCTCAACTCACCGAGATAAACAGTTTACCGCAATATCAGCTTTTTTGTGAAAAACACTCCATCTCTTTGAGCTGAACTTCAGAATCCCATTATGAATTTAGTCAAAATGCTTAACTCAACGCAATGCGCTCTTGGACGCAAGATCACTTTGCTTTGTGAAATAACGTCGAATGGAATGAAGAGAAACTTTGGAAACGATTGAATGCAGCGTGGAAATGCTTAACACAGCGAGATGTGGACTTTGCCAAAAAATATCGAGGAATTGGCAGATGTCATAGAGAAGATCATTGGAAATTGTTCCAGAGTTACGCAAGTTGCTCAACTGTTCGAAATAGGCATTTTGTCGCCATATGTCTTCAGCGGCTACAAATGTTCAATTACCTTCAGAGAAACATTGGAAGCTAAAGTGGATTGACTCAAAATGCTTAACTCGATGGGACAGACCCTGGGCCGCATTATCGCCTGGAATGGCGAAGAGAACCTTGAATGGCATGGAGAGAATCATTGTTAACTACGGTGGATTTACCCAACATGCTCAACTCACCGAGATAAGCATTTCACCGCAATATCAGTATGTTGGCGAAAAAGACTCAATCCCTCTGAGCTGAACTTCGGTATCTAATTATGAACTAAGTCAAAATGCTTAACTCAACGGGATGCGCTCTTGGACGCAAGATCACTTTGCTTGGTGAAATAATCTCGAATGGCATGGAGAGATAATTTGTAAACTATTGTAGGATTAGTGGAAATGGATAACAAAGCGAGATACGGACTTTGCCTCAGAATATCAATAATTTGGCAGATGACATTGAGAAGATCATTGGAAATTGTTCCAGTGTTACGCAAGTCGCTCAACTGTCCGAAATAGGCAATTTGCCCCCATATCACTACAGCGACCACAAATGTTCAATTACTCTCAGAGAAACACTGGAAGCTAGTGTGGATTGACTCAAAATGCTTAACTCGATGGGGCAGACGCGTGGCCGCATTATCACCTTGAATGGCGAAGAGAATCTTGAATGGCATGGACAGAAACATTGCAAACGATTGTGGATTTACCCAAAATGCTCAACTCACCGAGATAAGCAGTTTGCCGCAATATCAGCTTTTTGGTGAAAAAGACTCAGTCTCTTTGAGCTCAACTTCGCTATCCAATTATGAACTTAGTCAAAATGCTTAACTCAACGGGATGCGCTCTTGGACGCAAGATCACTTTGCTTGGTGAAATAATCTCGAATGGCATGGAGAGAAAATTTGTAAACTATTGTAGGATTCGTGGAAATGGTTAACAAAGCGAGATACGGACTTTGCCTCAGAATATCAATAACTTGGCAGATGACATTGAGAAGATCATTGGAAATTGTAGCAGAGTTACGCAAGTTGCTCAACTGTTCGAAATAGGCATTTTGCCGCCACATCACTTCAGTGACCACCGATATTCAATTACTGTCAGAGAAACATTGGAAGCTAGTGTGGATTGACTCAAAATGCTCAACTCGATGGGACAGACCCTTGGCCGCATTCTCACCTTGAATGGCGAAGAGAATCTTGAATGGCATGGACAGAAACATTGCAAACGATTGTGGATTTACCCAACATGCTCAACTCACCGAGATAAACAGTTTGCCGCAATATCAGCTTTTTGGTGAAAAAGACTCAGTCTCTTTGAGCTGAACTTTGGTATCCAATTATGAACTTAGTCAAAATGCGGTCCCGTTGAGTTAAGCATTTTGAGTTATCTCGGTGAGTTGAGCATGTTGGGTAAATCCACGATGGTTTACAATGTTTCTCTCCATGCCATTCAAGGTGCTCTTCCCCACTCGAGGCGATAATGCGGCCAAGTGTCTGTCCCATCGAGTTAAGCATTTTGAGTCAATCCACATTAGCTTGCAACGTTTCTCTGAAGGTAACTGAGCATTTGGAGTCGCTGAAGTCATGTGGCGGCAAAATGCCTATTTCTAACAGTTGAGCAACTTGCGGAACTCTGGAACAATTTCCCATGATCTTCTCAATGTCATCTGCCAATTCCTTGATAGTTTTTGGCAAAGTCCACATCTCGATGTGTTAAGCATTTCCCCGCTGCATTCAATCGTTTCCAAAGTTTCTCTCCATGCCATTCGACGTTATTTCACAAAGCAAAGTGATCTTGCGTCCAAGACCGCATCCCGTTAAGCATTTTGACTAAGTTCATAATTGGATACCGAAGTTCAGCTCAAATAGATTGAGTCTTTTTCACCAAAAAGCTGATATTGCGGCAAACTGCTTATTTCGGTGAGTTGAGCATTTTGGGTAAATCCACAATCGTTTACGTTGTTTCTCCCCATGCCATTCAAGGTTCTGTTCCCCACTCAAGGCGATAATGCGGCCAAGTGTCTGTCCCATCGAGTTAAGCATTTTGAGTCAATCCACATTAGCTTCCAATGTTTCTCTGACGCTAATTGAACATTTGTGGTCGCTGAAGTCATATGGCGGCAAAATGCTTATTTCGAACAGTTGAGCAACTTGCGTAACTCTGCACAAATTGCCAATGATTGTCTCAATGTCATCTGCCAATTCCTTGATATTTTGCGGCAAAGTCCATATCTCGCTATGTTCACCATTTCCACTAATCCTTCAATCGTTTCCAATTTTTTTCTCCATGCCATTCGAGATGATTTCACCAAGAGAAGTGATGTTACGTCCGTATCCCGTTGACTTAAGCATTTTGAGGACGTTCATGTTTGGATACAGAAGTTCAGCTCAAAGAGATTGAGTCTTTTTCACAAAAAAGCTGATATTGCGGCAAAGTGCTTATCTCGTTGAGTTGAGCATTTTGGGTAAAACCACAATCGTTTGCAATGTTTCTCTCCATGCCATTCAGGATTCTCTTCGCCATTCAAGGTGATAATGCGGCAAAGTGCCTGTCTCTTCGAAATAAGCATTTTGAGGAAATCCACATTAGCTTCCAATGTTTATCTGATAGTAATTGAACATTTGTGGTCGCTGAAGTGATATGGCGGCAAATGCTTATGTCGGTCAGTTCAGCAACTTGCGGAACTCTGCCTCAATTGCAATGATTCTCTCAATGGCATCTGCCAATTCCTTGATATTTTGTGGCAATTTCCACATCTCACTGTGTTAAGCATTTCCACTCTGCCTTCAATCGTTTCCAAAGTTTCTCTCCATGCCATTCGAGATTACTTCACCAAGCAAAGTGATCTTGCGTCCGAGGGCGCATTTTGACTAAGTTCATAATTGGATGCCGAAGTTCAGCTCAAAGGGATTGAGTCTTTTTCGCCAAAAAGCTGATATTGCGGTGAAATGCTTATCTCGGTGAGTTGAGCATGTTGGGTAAATCCACCAACGTTTACAATGTTTCTCTCCATGCCATTCAAGGTTCTCTTCCCCACTCAAGGTGATAATGCGGCCAAGTGTCTGTCCCATCGAGTAAAGCATTTTGAGTCAATCCACATTAGCTTCCAATGTTTCTCTGATAGTAATTGAACATTTGTGGTCGCTGAAGTGATATGGTGGCAAAATGCTTCGTTCGAACAGTTCAAAGTCCGTATCCCGTTGACTTAAGCATTTTGAGGACGTTCATGTTTGGATACAGAAGTTCAGCTCAAAGGGATTGAGTCTTTTTCACCAGAAAGCTGATATTGCAGCAAAGAGCTTATCTCGGTGAGTTCAGCATTTTGAGTAAAACCACCATCGTTTGCAATGTTTCTCACCATGCCATTCAAGATTCTCTTCGCCATTCAAGGTGATAATGCGGCCAATGGTCTGTCCCATCGAGTTGAGCATTTTGAGTCAATCCACACTAGCTTCCAATGTTTCTCTGAGAGTAATTGAACATTTGTGGTCGCTGAAGTGATATGGCGGCAAAATGCCTATTTCAAACAGTTGAGCAACTTGCATAACTCTGCTACAATTTCCAATGATCTTCTCAATGTCATCTGCCAAGTTATTGACATTATGTGGCAAAGTCCGTATCTCACTTTGTTAACCATTTCCACTAATCCGCCAATACCTTACAAATTTTCTCTCCATGTCATTCGAGATTATGTCACCAAGTTAAGCGATCTTGCGTCCAAGAGCGCATCCCGTTGAGTTAAGCATTTTGACTAAATTCATAATGGGATTCTGAAGTTCAGCTCAAAGAGATTGAGTCTTTTTCACAAAAAAGCTGATATTGCGGCAAACTGTTTATCTCGGTGAGTTGAGCATTTTGGGTAAATCCACAATCGTTTACAATGTTTCTGTCCATGCCATTCAAGATTCTCTTCGCCATTCAAGGTGATAATGCGGCCAAGGGTCTGTCCCATCGAGTTGAGCATTTTGAGTCAATCCACACTAGCTTCCAATGTTTCTCTGACAGTAATTGAATATCGGTGGTCACTGAAGTGATGTGGCGGCAAAATGCCTATTTCGAACAGTTGAGCAACTTGCGTAACTCTGCTACAACTTCCAATGATCTTCTCAATGTCATCTGCCAAGTTATCGATATTCTGAGGCAAAGTCCGTATCTCGTTTTGTTAACCATTTCCACGAATCCTACAATAGTTTACAAATTTTCTCTCCATGCCATTCGAGATTATTTCACCAAGCAAAGTGATCTTGCGTCCAAGAGCGCATCCCGTTCAGTTAAGCATTTTGACTAAGTTCATAATGAGATACCGAAGTTCATCTCAGAGGGTTTGAGTCTTTTTCGCCAACATACTGATATTGCGGTGAAATGCTTATCTCGGTGAGTTGAGCATGTTGGGTAAATCCACTGTAGTTAATAATGATTCTCTCCATGCCATTCAAGGTTCTCTTCGCCATTCCAGGCGATAATGCGGCCCAGGGTCTGTCCCATCGAGTTAAGCATTTTGAGTCAATCCACTTTAGCTTCCAATGTTTCTCAGAAGGTAATTGAACATTTGTAGTCGCTGAAGACATATGGCGACAAAATGCCTATTTCGAACAGTTGAGCAACTTGCGTATCTCTGGAACAATTTCCGATGATCTTCTCAAAGTCATCTGCCAATTCCTCGATATTTTTTGGCAAAGTCCACATCTCGCTGTGTTAAGCATTTCCACGCTGCATTCAATCGTTTCCAAAGTTTCTCTTCATGCCATTTGACGTTATTTCACAAAGCAAAGTGATCTTGCGTCCAACAGCGCATCCCGTTGAGTTAAGCATTTTGACTAATTCCATAATAGGATACCAAAGTTCAGCTCAAAGAGATTGAGTCTTTTTCACCAAAAAGCTGATATTGCGGCAAACTGCTTATCTCGGTGAGTTGAGCATTTTGGGTGAATCCACAATCGTTTGCAATGTTTCTGTCCATGCCATTCAAGATTCTCTTCGCCATTCAAGGTGATAATGCGGCCAAGGGTCTGTCCCAAAGAGTTCAGCATTTTGAGTCAATCCACACTAGCTTCCAATGTTTTTCCGAGATTCATTGAACATTTGTGGTCACTGAAGTGATATGGCGGCAAAATGCCTATTTCGAACAGTTGAGCAACTTGAGTAACTCTTCTGCAATTTCCAATGATCTTCTCAATGTCATCTGCCAAGTTATTGATATTATGGGGCAAAGTCCGTATCTCGCCATTTCCAATAATCCTTCAATAGTTTACAAATTTTCTCTCCATGCCATTCGAGATTATTTCACCAAGCCAAGTGATCTTGCGTCCAAGAGCGCATCCCGTTGAGTTAAGCATTTTGACTAAATTCATAATGGGATTCTGAAGTTCAGCTCAAAGAGATTGAGTCTTTTCCACAAAAAAGCTGATATTGCGGCAAACTGCTTATCTCGGTGAGTTGAGCATTTTGGGTAAATCCACAATCGTTTGCAATGTTTCTGCCCATGCCATTCAAGATTCTCTTCGCCATTCAAGGTGTTAATGCCGCCAAGTGTCTGTCCCATCGCGTTGAGCATGTTGAGTCAATCCCAACAAGCTTCCAATGTTTCTCTAAGAGTAATTGAACATTTGTGGCCACTGAAGTGATATAGCGGCAAAATGCCTCTTTCGAACAGTTGAGCGACCTGCGTAACTCAGCTACAATTTCCAATAATCTACCCAATGTCATCTCCCACGTTATTGATATTATGTGGCAAAGTCCGTTTCACGCCATTTCCAATATTCCTACAACAGTTTACAAATTTTCTCTCCATGCCATTCGAGATTATTTCCCCATGCATAATTATCTGGCGTCCAAGGGCGCATCGCGTTGAGTTAAGCATTTTGACAAAGTTCATAATTGGATACCGAAGTTGAGCTCAACGACATTGAGTGTTTTTCTCCAAAAAGCTGATATTGCGGCAAACTGCTTATCTCGGTGAGTTGAGCATTTTGGGTAAATCCACAATCGTTTGCAATGTTTCTGTCCATGCCATTCAAGATTCTCTTCGCCATTCAAGGTGATAATGCGGCCAAGGGTGTGCCCCATCGAGTTAAGCATTTTGAGTCAATCCACTCTAGCTTCCAGTGTTTCTCTGAGAGTAATTGAACATTTGTGGTCGCTTTAGTGACATGGCGGCAAAATGCCTATTTCGAACACTTAAGCAACTTGCGTAACTCTGCTACAATTTCTAATTATCTTCTCAATGTCATCTGCCAATTCCTTGATATTTTTTGGCAAAGTCCACATCTCGCTGTGTTAAGCATTTCCACTCTGCATTCAATCGTTTCCAAAGTTTCTCTTCATTCCATTCGACGTTATTTCACAAAGCAAACTGATCTTGCGTCCAAGAGCGCATCCCGTTGAGTTAAGCATTTTGACTAAATGCATAATGGGATTCTGAAGTTCAGCTCAAAGAGATTGAGTCTTTTCCACAAAAAAGCTGATATTGCGGCAAACTGCTTATCTCGGTGAGTTGAGCATTTTGATTAAATCCACAATCGTTTGCAAAGTTTCTGTCCATGCCATTCAAGATTCTCTTCGCCATTCAAGGTGATAATGCTGCCAAGTGTCTGCCCCATCGAGTTGAGCATTTTGAGTCAATCCCAACAAGCTTCCAATGTTTCTCTAAGAGTAATTGAAAACTTGTTGTCACTGAAGTGATATGGCGGCAAAATGCCTATTTCGAACAGTTGAGCAACTTGCGTAACTCTGCTACAATTTCCAATGATCTTCTCAATGTCATCTGCCAAGTTATTGATATTCTGAGGCAAAGTCCGTATCTCGCTCTGTTAACCATTTCCACTAATCCTACAATAGTTTACAAATTTTCTCACCATGCCATTCGAGATTGGTTCACCAAGCAAAGTGATCTTGCGTCCAAGAACGCATCCCGTTGAGTTAAGCATTTTGATTAAGTTCATAATTGGATACCGAAGTTCAGCTCAGAGGTATTGAGTCTTTTTCGCCAAGAAAGTGACATTGCGGTGAAATGCTTAACTCGGTGAGTTGAGCATGTTGGGTAAATCCACCATAGTTTACAATGTTTCTCTCCATGCTATTCAAAGCTCTCTTCCACACTCAAGGCGATAATGCGGCCAAGTGTTTGTCCCATCGTGTTATGCGTTTTCAGTCAATCCACACTCGCTTCCAATGTTTCTCTGAGAGTAATTGAACATTTCTGGTCGCTGAAGTGATATGACGGCAAATTGCCTATTTCGAACAGTTGAGCAACTTGCGTAACTCTGCTACAATTTCCAATGATCTTCTCAATGTCATCTGCCAAGTTATTGATATTCTGAGGCAAAGTCCGTATCTCGCTTTGTTAACCATTTCCACGAATCCTACAATAGTTTACAAATTTTCTCTCCATGCCATTCGAGATTATTTCACCAAGCAAAGTGATCTTGCGTCCAAGAGCGCATCCCGCTGAGTTAAGCATTTTGACTTAGTTCATGATTCGATACCGAAGTTCAGCTCAGAGGGATTGAGTCTTTTTCACCAAGAAACTGCTATTGCGGTGAAATGCTTATCTCGGTGAGTTGAGCATGTTGGGTAAATCCACCATAGTTTACAATGTTTCTCTCCATGCCATTCAAGATTCTCTTCGCCATTCAAGGTGATAATGCCGCCAAGAGTCTGTCCCATCGAGTTGAGTATTTTGAGTCAATCCCAACAAGCTTCCAATGTTTCTCTAAGAGTAATTGAAAATTTGTTGTCACTGAAGTGATATGGCGGCAAAATGCCTATTTATAATAGTTGAGCATCTTGCGTAACTCTGCTACAATTTCCAATGTTCTTCTCAATGTCAGCTGCCAAGTTATTGATATTATGTGGTAATGTCCGTATCTCGCCATTTCCAGTAATCCTACAATAGTTTACAAATTTTCTCTACATGCCATTCGAGATTATTTCACCGAGCAAAATGATCTGGCGTCCTAGGGCGCATCGCGTTGAGTTAAGCATTTTGACAAAGTTCACAATTGGATACCGAAGTTGAGCTCAATGAGATTGAGTCTTGTTCACCAAAAAGCTGATATTGCGGCAAACTGCTTATCTCGGTGAGTTGAGCATTTTGGGTAAATCCACAATCGTTTGCAATGTTTCTGACCAAGCCATTCAAGATTCTCTTCGCCATTCAAGGTGATAATGCGGCCAAGGGTCTGTCCCATCGAGTTGAGCATTTTGAGTCAATCCACACCAGCTTCCAATGTTTCTCTGACAGTAATTGAATATTTGTGGTCACTGAAGTGATATGGCGGCAGAATGCCTATTTCGAACAGTTGAGCAACTTGCGTAACTCTGCTACAATTTCCAACGATCTTCTCAATGACATATGCCAAGTTATTGATTTTTTTGGCAAAGTCCACATCTCGCTGTGTTAAGCATTTCCACGCTGCATTCAATCTTTTCCAAAGTTTCTCTTCATTCCATTCGACGTTATTTCACAAAGCAAATTGATCTTGCGTCCAAGAGCGCATCCCGTTGAGTTAAGCATTTTGACTAAATTCATAATGGGATTCTGAAGTTCACCTGAAAGAGATTGAGTATTTTTCACAAAACAGCTGATATTGCGGCAAACTGCTTATCTCGGTGAGTTGAGCATTTTGGGTGAATCCACAATCGTTTGCAATGTTTCTGTCCATGCCATTCAAGATTCTCTTCGCCATTCAAGGTGATAATGCCGCCAAGTGTCTCTCCCATCGAGTTGAGTATTTTGAGTCAATCCCAACAAGCTTCCAATGTTTCTCTAAGAGTAATTGAAAATTTGTTGTCACTGAAGTGATATAGCGGCAAAATGCCTATTTCGAACAGTTGAGCAACTTGCGAAACTCTGCTACAATTTCCAATCATCTTCTCAATGTCATCTGCCAAGTTATTGATAGTATGTGGCAAAGTCCGCTTCTCGCCATTTCCAATAATCTTACAACAGTTTACAAATTTTCGCTCCATGCCATTCGCGATTATTTCACCAAGCAAAATGATCTGGCGTCCAAGGGCGCATCGCGTTAAGTTAAGCATTTTGACAAAGTTCATAATTGGATACCGAAGTTCAGCTGAAAGAGATTGAGTCTTTTTCACCAAAAAGCTGATATTGCGGCAAACTGCTTATCTCGGTGAGTTGAGCATTTTGGGTAAATCCACAATCGTTCGCAATGTTTCTGCCCATGCCATTCAAGATTCTCTTCGCCGTTCTAGGTGATAATGCCGCCAAGTGTCGGTCCCTTCGAGTTGAGCATTTTGAGTCAATCCCAACAAGCTTCCAATGTTTCTCTAAGAGTAATTGAACATTTGTGGTCACTGAAGTGATATGGCGGCAAAATGCCTATTTCGAACAGTTGAGCAACTTGAGTAACTCTTCTGCAATTTCCAATGATCTTCTCAATGTCATCTGCCAAGTTATTGATATTATGGGGCAAAGTCCGTATCTCGCCATTTCCAATAATCCTACAATAGTTTACAAATTTTCTCTCCATGCCATTCGAGATTATTTCACCAAGCCAAGTGATCTTGCGTCCAAGAGCGCATCCCGTTGAGTTAAGCATTTTGACTAAATTCATAATGGGACTCTGAAGTTCAGCTCAAAGAGATTGAGTCTTTTCCACAAAAAAGCTGATATTGCGGCAAACTGCTTATCTCGGTGAGTTGAGCATTTTGGGTAAATCCACAATCGTTTGCAATGTTTCTGTCCATGTAATTCAAGATTCTCTTCGCCATTCAAGGTGATAATGCGGCCAAGGGTCTGTCCCATCGAGTTGAGCATTTTGAGTCAATCCACACTCGCTTCCAATCTTTCTCCGAGATTAATTGAACATTTGTGGTCGCTGAAGTGATATGGCGGCAAAATGCCTATTTCGAATAGTTGAGCAACTTGCGTAACTCTGGAACAATTTCCAATGATCTTCTCAATGACATCTGCCAATTCCTTGATTTTGTTTGGCAAAGTCCACTTCTCGATGTGTTAAGCATTTCCGCGCTGCATTCAATCGTTTCCAAAGTTTCTCTTCATTCGACGTTATAGAACATAGAACATAGAACATTACAGCGCAGAACAGGCCTTTCGGCCCACGATATTGCGCCGACCAGTTACAAAAACAATGACCCACTAGCCTATACCAATCCCTTTTCGTCCATAAACCTATCCATAGATCTCTTAAACGCCCCCAAACTAGTCGCATTTACAACTGCAGCAGGCAGGGCATTCCAATCCCTCACCACCCGCTGGGTAAAGAACCTACCCCTGACATCCGTCCTATAGCTACCCCCCTTAATTTAAAGCCATGCCCCCTCGTGCTAGCTTTCTCCATCCGAGGAAAAAGGCTATCACTATCCACCCTATCTAAACCTCTAATCATCTTATATGTTTCAATAAGATCCCCTCTTAGCCGCCTTCTTTCCAACGAAAACAACCCTAAATCCCTCAGTCTCTCCTCATAGGACCTCCCCACCATACCAGGCAACATCCTAGTAAACCTCCTCTGCACCCTCTCCAAAGCCTCCACATCCTGTAATGTGGGGACCAGAACTGCACACAGTACTCCAAGTGCGGCCACACCAGAGTAGTGTACAGTTGCAACATGACGCTGCGACTCCTAAATTCAATCCCCCTACCAATAAACGCCAAGACACCGTACGCCTTCTTAACAACCTTATCTACTTGATTCCCAACTTTCAGGGATCTATGTGCACATACACCTAGATCCCTCTGTTCATCCACACTATTCAAAGTCCTCCCGTTAGCCCTATACTCGACACATCTGTTGCTCCTACCAAAGTGAATTACCTCACACTTCTCCGCATTAAATTCCATCCGCCACCTCTCGGCCCAGCTCTGCAACCTATCTAAGTCTCCCTGCAGACTATGACACCCTTCCTCACTATCTACCACACCTCCGACTTTGGTGTCATCAGCAAATTTACTAATCCACCCAACTATACCCTCATCCAGATCATTAATAAAGATTACAAACAACAGTGGCCCCAAAACAGATCCCTGAGGCACACCACTCGTAACCGAACTCCATGATGAATATTTACCATCAACCACCACCCTCTGTCTCCTATCTGATAGCCAATTCCTGATCCAACTTCTTAGATTACCCACAATCCCATACATCTGCATTTTCTGCAGAAGCCTACCATGGTGAACCTTATCGAACGCCTTACTAAAATCCATATATACCACGTCAACTGCCTTGCCCCCATCCACCTCTTTGGTCACCTTCTCAAAAAACTCAATAAGGTTAGTAAGGCACGACCTACCCGCTACAAAACCATGCTGACTATTTCTAATCAATTCATTACACTCCAAATAACTATAAATCCTATCCCTAATAATTTTTTCTAAAACCTTGCCCACAACAGAAGTAAGACTCACCGGTCTATAATTCCCGGCAAAGTCTCTGTTCCCCTTCTTAAACAATGGGACAACATTCGCTATCCTCCAATCCTCCGGGACTACACCAGAGACCAATGACGACCTGAAGATCAGAGCCAGAGGCTCTGCAATCACCTCTCTAGCCTCCCAGAGAATCCTAGGGTAGATCCCATCCGGACCAGGGGACTTATCTATTTTCAGCCCCTCAAGAATATCCAGCACATCCCCCTTATCAACCGTAATACTGTCTATTTTACACCCCTGCAACCCAGTGTCCTCCTCAGCTATATTCATGTCCCCCTGCGTGAACACCGAAGAGAAATATTGGTTCAATGCTTCTCCAATCTCCTCCGGTTCCACACACAACTTCCCTCTGCTGTCTGTAACTGGCCCTAATCTTGCCCTGACCAACCTTCTGTTCCTGACATACCTATAGAACGCCTTAGGATTCTCCTTAATCCTATCAGCCAAAGTCTTCTCATGTCCTCTTTTAGCCCTTCTTAACTCACTCTTCAACTCCCTCCTAGCCAATCTAAAGCTTTCTAGTGCACTACCTGAGCCCTCAAATCTCATCCGAACATAAGCCTCCTTTTTCTTTTTAACCATCGACTCAACTCTTTTAGTGCACCACGGTTCCCTAGATCTACCAATTCTTCCATGCCTGACAGGGACATACCTATCAAGGACTCGCAGTAGCTGCTCCTTGAAAAAACTCCACATTTCGGACGTTCCCAGTCCCTGTAATCTCCTAGTCCAATCTATGCTTCCTAATTCACTCCTAATAGCCTCATAATTACCCTTACCCCAGCTAAAACTACTGACCCGAGGTTCATGCCTATCCCTTCCCATCACTAAGGTGAACGTAACCGAATTGTGGTCACTATCACCAAAATGCACACCAACTTCCAAGTCTAGCACCTGGTCTGGCTCATTTCCCAGCACCAAATCCAATATAGTCTCACCTCTAGTTGGCCTATCTACATACTGAGTCAAAAAACCTTCCTGCACGCTTTGTACAAACACTGACCCCTCCAACGAGCTAGAACTATAGCAATTCCAATCAATATTCGTAAAGTTAAAGTCCCCCATAACAATTACCCTATTACTTTCACTCCTAACCAGGATTGACTCCGCAATCCTTTCCTCAACCTCTCTAGAACTCTTAGGAGGTCTATAAAAGACTCCCAACAGGGTGACCTCTCCTCTCCTATTTCTAATCTCCGCCCATACTACCTCAACTGACAAGTCCTCATCAAACTTCCTCTCCGACACTGTGATACAGTCCTTGACTAGCAATGCTACCCCACCCCCCCTTCTACCTTCTTCTCTACTCCGACTAAAGCATTTGTACCCCGGAACCTGCAACAACCATTCCTGACCCTGCTGTATCCATGTCTCTGAAATGGCCACAACATCAAAGTCCCAGGTACTGATCCACGCTGCAAAGCAAAGTGATCTTGGGTACAAGAGCGCATCCCATTGAGTTAAGCATTTTGACTAAATTCATAATGGGATTCTGAAGTCCACCTCAAAGAGATTGAGCCTTTTTCACCAAAAAAGCTGATATTGCGGCAAACTGCTTATCTCGGTGAGTTGAGCATTTTGGGTACATCCACAATCGTTTGCAATGTTTCTGTCCATGCTATTCAAGATTTTCTTCGCCATTCAAGGTGTTAAAAATCGGCCAAGGGTCTGTCCCATCGAGTTGAGCATTTTGAGTCAACCCACACTAGCTTCCAATGTTTCTCCGAGGTTAATTGAACATTTGTGGTCGCTGAAGTGATGTGGCGGCAAAATGCGTATTTCGAACAGTTGAGCAACTTGCGTAACTGTGCTACAATTTCCAATGATCTTCTCAATGCCATCTGCCAATTCCTTGATTTTTTTGGCAAATACCACATCTCGCTGTGTTAAGCATTTCCACGCTGCATTCAATCGTTTCCAAAGTTTCTCTTCATTCCATTCGACGTTATTTCACAAAGCAAACTGATCTTGCGTCCAAGATCGCATCCCGTTGAGTTAAGCATTTTGACTAAATTCATAATGGGATTCTGAAGTTCACCTGAAAGAGATTGAGACTTTTTCACAAAAGAGCTGGTATTGCGGCAAACTGCTTATCTCGGTGAGTTGAGTATTTTGGGTAAATCCACAATCGTTTGCAATGTTTCTGACCATGCCATTCAAGATTCTCTTCGCCATTCAAGGTGATAATGCGGCCAAGTGTCTGTCCCATCGCGTTGAGCATTTTGAACATAGAACATAGAACATTACAGCGCGGAACAGGCCCTTCGGCCCACAATGTTGCGCCGACCAGTCTTATTTTTAAAAAAAAAACATTGACCCACTAATCTAAACCACTCCTTTTTCGTCCATAAACCTATCCACCAATCTCTTAAACGCCCCCAAACTAGGCGCATTTACAACTGCAGCAGGCAGGGCATTCCAGTCCCTCACCACCCTCTGGGTAAAGAACCTGCCCCTGACATCCGTCCTATAACTACCCCCCCTTAATTTAAAGCCATGCCCCCTCGTGCTAGATTTCTCCATCCGAGGAAACAGGCTATCACCATCCACCCTATCTAAACCTCTAATCATCTTATATGTTTCTATAAGATCCCCTCTTAGCCGCCTTCTTTCCAGTGAAAACAACCCCAAATCCCTCAGTCTCTCCTCATAGGACCTCCCCTGCATACCAGGCAACATCCTGGTAAACCTCCTCTGCACCCTCTCCAAAGCCTCCACATCCTTCCTGTAATGTGGGGACCAGAACTGCACACAGTACTCCACGTGCGGCCGCACCAGAGTTGTGTACAGTTGCAACATGACGCTGCGACTCCTAAATTCAATCCCCCTACCAATAAACGCCAAGACACCGTATGCCTTCTTAACAACCTTATCTACTTGATTCCCAACTTTCAGGGATCTATGAACACATACACCTAGATCCCTCTGCTCCTCCACTCTATTCAAAGTCCTCCCGTTAGCCCTATACTCAACACATCTGTTATTCCTACCGAAATGGATTACCTCACACTTCTCCGCATTAAACTCCATCCGCCACCTCGCGGCCCAGCTCTGCAACCTGTCCAAGTCACCCTGCAAACTTCGACACCCTTCCTCACAATCTACCACACCTCCGACTTTGGTGTCAATCCCAACAAACTTCCAATGTTTCTCTATGAGTAATTGAACATTTGTGGTCACTGAAGTGATATAGCGGCAAAATGCCTATTTCGAACAGTTGAGCGACCTGCGTAACTCAGCTACAATTTCCAATAATCTACCGAATGTCATCTGCCAAGTTATTGATATTATGTGGCAAAGCCCGTTTCACGCCATTTCCAATATTCCTACAATAGTTTACAAATTTTCTCTCCATGCCATTCGAGATTATTTCACAATGCATAATGATTTGGCGCCCAAGGGCGCATCGCGTTGAGTTAAGCATTTTGACAAAGTTCATAACTGGATACCGAAGTTGAGCTCAACGAGATTGAGTCTTTTTCACCAAAAAGCTGATATTGCGGCAAACTGCTTATCTCGGTGAGTTGAGCATTTTGGGTAAATCCACAATCGTTTGCAATGTTTCTGTCTATGCCATTCAAGATTCTCTTCGCCATTCAAGGTTATCATGCGGCCAAGGGTCTGACCCATCGTGTTGAGCATTTTGAGTCAATCCACACTCGCTTCCAATGTTTCTCCGAGATTAATTGAACATTTGTGGTCGCTGAAATGATATGGCGGCAAAATACCTATTTCGAACAGTTGAGCAACTTGCGTAACTCTGCTACAATTTCCAATGATCTTCTCAATGACATCTGCCAATTCCTTGATTTTTTTTTGGCAAAGTCCACATCTCGCTATTTTAGGCATTTCCACGCTGCATTCAATCGTTTCCAAAGTTTCTCTTCATTCCATTCGACGTTATTTCACGAAGCAAAGTGATCTTGCGTCCAAGAGCGCATCCCGTTGAGTTAAGCATTTTGACTAAATTCATAATGGGATTCTGAAGTTCAGCTCAAAGAGATTGAGTCTTTTCCACAAAACAGCTGATATTGCGGCAAACTGCTTATCTCGGTGAGTTGAGCATTTTGGGTAAATGCAGAATCGTTTGCAATGTTTCTGTCCATGCCATTCAAGATTCTCTTCGGCATTCAAGGTGATAATGCCGCCAAGTGTCTGTCCCATCGAGTTGAGTATTTTGAGTCAATCCCAACAAGCTTCCAATGTTTCTCTGACAGTAATTGCACATTTGTGGTAACTGAAGTGATATGGCGACAAAATGCCTATTTCGAACAGTTGAGCAACTTCGGTATCTCTGGAACAATGTCCAATGATCTTCTCAATATCATCTGCCAATTCATCGATATTTTTTGGCAAAGTCCACATCTCGCTGTGTTAAGCATTTCCACGCTGCATTCAATCGTTTCCAAAGTTTCTCTTCATTCCATTCGACGTTATTTCACAAAGCAAATTGATCTTGCGTCCAAGAGCGCATCCCGTTGAGTTAAGCATTTTGACTCAATTCATAATGGGATTCTGAAGTTCACCTGAAAGAGATTGAGTATTTTTCACAAAACAGCTGATATTGCGGCAAACTGCTTATCTCGGTGAGTTGAGCATTTTGTGTAAATCCACGATCGTTTGCAATATTTCTGTCCATGCCATTCAAGATTCTCTTCGCCATTCAAGGTGATAATGCGGCCAAGAGTCTGTCCCATCGAGTTGAGCATTTTGAGTCAATCCCAACAAGCTTCCAATGTTTCTCTGACAGTAATTAAATATTAGTGGTCACTGAAGTGATATGGCGGCAAAATGCCCATTTCGAACAGTTGAGCAACTTGCGTAACTCTGCTACAATTTCCAATGATCTTCTCAATGTCATCTGCCAAGTTGTTGATATTATGTGGCAAAGTCCGTATCTCGCCATTTCCAATAATCCTACAATAGTTTACAAATTTTCTCTCCATGCCATTCGAGATTATTTCACCATGCATAATGATCTGGCGTCCAAGGGCGCATCGCGTTGAGTTAAGCATTTTGACAGAGTTCATAATTGGATACCGAAGTTGAGCTCAAAGAGATTGAGTCTTTTTCACCAAAAAGCTGATATTGCGGCAAACTGCTTATCTCGGTGAGTTGAGCATTTTGGGTAAATCCACAATCGTTTGCAATGTTTCTGTCCATGCCATTCAAGATTCTCTTCGCCATTCAAGGTGATAATGCGGCCAAGGGTCTGTCCCATCGAGTTGAGCATTTTGAGTCAATCCACACTAGCTTCCAATGTTTCTCTGAAGGTAATTGAACATTTGTGGTCGCTGCGGTGATATGGGGGCAAAATGCCTATTTCGAACAGTTGAGGAACTTTCGTATCTCTGGAACAATTTCCAATGATCTTCTCAATGTCATCTGCCAATTCCTCGCTATTTTTTGGCAAAGTGCACATCTCGCTGTGTTAAGCATTTCCACGCTGCATTCAATCGTTTCCAAAGTTTCTCTTCATTCCATTCGACGTTATTTCACAAAACAAACTGATCTTGCGTCCAAGAGCGCATCCCGTTGAGTTAAGCATTTTGACAAAGTTCATACTTGGATACCGAACTTGAGCTCAAAGAGATTGAGTCTTTTTTACCAAAAAGCTGATAATTCGGCAAACTGCTTATCACGGTGAGTTGAGCATGTTGGGTAAATCCACAATCGTTTGCAAAGTTTCTGTCCATGCCATTCAAGATTCTCTTCGCCATTCAAGGTGATAATGCGGCCAAGTGTCTGTCCCATCGAGTTGAGCATTTTGAGTCAATCCCAACAAGCTTCCAATGTTTCTCTGACAGTGATTGCACATTTGTGGTCACTGAAGTGATATGGCGGCAAAATGCCTATTTCGAACAGTTGAGCAACTTGCGTAACTCTGGAACAATTTCCAATGATCTTCTCAATGACATCTGCCAATTCCTCGATATTTTTTGGCAAAGTCCACATCTCGCTGTGTTAAGCATTTCCACGCTGCATTCAATCGTTTCCAAAGTTTCTCTTCATTCCATTCGACGTTATTTCACAAAACAAACTGATCTTGCGTCCAAGAGCGCATCCCGTTGAGTTAAGCATTTTGACTAAATTCATAATGGGATTCTGAAGTTCACCTGAAAGAGATTGAGGCTTTTTCACAAAAGAGCTGGTATTGCGGTAAACTGCTTATCTCGGTGAGTTGAGCATTTTGGGTAAATCCACAATCGTTTGCAATGTTTCTGTCCATGCCATTCAAGATTCTCTTCGCCATTCAAGGTGATAATGCTGCCAAGTGTCTGTCCCATCGAGTTGAACATTTTGAGTCAATCCCAACAAGCTTCCAATGTTTCTCTGACAGTGATTGCACATTTGTGGTCACTGAAGTGATATGGCGGCAAAATGCCTATTTCGAACAGTTGAGCAACTTGCGTATCTCTGGAACAATTTCCAATGATCTTCTCAATGTCATCTGCCAATTCCTCGATATTTTTTGGCAAAGTCCACATCTCGCTGTGTTAAGCATTTCCACGCTGCATTCAATCGTTTCCAACGTTTGTCTTCATTCCATTCGACGTTATTTCACAAAGAAAAGTGATCTTGCGTCCAAGAGCGCATCCCGTTGAGTTAAGCATTTTGACTCCATTCATAATGGTATTCTGAAGTTCACCTGAAAGAGATTGAGTATTTTTCACAAAACAGCTGATATTGCGGCAAACTGCTTATCTCGGTGAGTTGAGCATTTTGGGTAAATCCACGATCGTTTGCAATGTTTCTGTCCATGCCATTCAAGATTCTCTTCGCCATTCAAGGTGATAATGCGGCCAAGTGTCTGTCCCATCGAGTTGAGCATTTTGAGTCAATCCCAACAAGCTTCCAATGTTTCTCTGACAGTAATTGAATATTAGTGGTCACTGAAGTGAAATGGCGGCAAAATGCCCATTTCGAACAGTTGAGCAACTTGCGTAACTCTGCTACAATTTCCAATGATCTTCTCAATGTCATCTGCCAAGTTATTGATATTATGTGGCAAAGTCCGTATCTCGCCATTTCCAATAATCCTACAATAGTTTACAAATTTGCTCTCCATGCCATTCGAGATTATTTCACCAAGCAATATGATCTGGCGTCCAAGGGCGCATCGCGTTGAGTTAAGCATTTTGACAGAGTTCATAATTGGATAGCGAAGTTGAGCTCAAAGAGATTGAGTCTTTTTCACCAAAAAGCTGATATTGCGGCAAACTGCTTATCTCGGTGAGTTGAGCATTTTGGGTAAATCCACAATCGTTTGCAATGTTTCTGTCCATGCCATTCAAGATTCTCTTCGCCATTCAAGGTGATAATGCGGCCAAGGGTCTGTCCCATCGAGTTGAGCATTTTGAGTCAATCCACACTAGCTTCCAATGTTTCTCTGAAGGTAATTGAACATTTGTGGTCGCTGTAGTGATATGGGGGCAAAATGCCTATTTCGAACAGTTGAGCAACTTTCCTATCTCTGGAACAATTTCCAATGATCTTCTCAATGTCATCTGCCAATTCCTCGATATTTTTTGGCAAAGTGCACATCTCGCTGTGTTAAGCATTTCCACGCTGCATTCAATCGTTTCCAAAGTTTCTCTTCATTCCATTCGACGTTATTTCACAAAGCAAACTGATCTTGCGTCCAAGAGCGCATCCCGTTGAGTTAAGCATTTTGACAAAGTTCATACTTGGATACCGAAGTTGAGCTCAAAGAGATTGAGTCTTTTTCACCAAAAGGCTGATAATTCGGCAAACTGCTTATCTCGGTGAGTTGAGCATGTTGGGAAAATCCACAATCGTTTGCAATGTTTCTGTCCATGCCATCAGCAATTGGCAGCAGAGACATTGTTTCTATTTGATTCATCTCCAGTGATCCACAGACAAAGAGAAATTATCAAAAGATGGAACGGTGCATGATTCTACACATTAACCCAGTCTGACTAGATAATGATGAGGAAGAAGAACTTGGGAAGACTCTCCAACAACACCCGAGGATCGCTGGGTGTTAATGTGGAGGCAAAAAAGCTGGATTGCTGATTGCACATGAAGGCAGATTTGTCACACGGAGCAACAGGATGGAAATGTATCGTTATTTCACACCGATCCTGCAAAACCAAGTGATGACCAAGAACAGGAACACAAAATTACGTCGCACCCCCTCCCCTTTCCCCGAAAAAAGCAGAACACTGGGGATGTTTTGGGAAATGGAAAGCTCAGCTGATTCCCCCCACATCAATCCTGAAACTCTTGGTTCTGGTACAAAGCCTGAAATCATTCCCTTGAACAATGTCAGCAGGATTGGGTAATGATCGGCTGCTGCATACTGACCCAACATATTAACATGAACCCCACACCACCGAGCTCCGTCCCACTGGTCCTAATTGGACCATTGATCTCATTTACACTATTATCTGTAGCGTTGTTTACCTTTGCATGGGCAAAGATTATTTAAGATTGGATCAATTCCCAGAACCTCCTTACACTGCTGAATGAGACTATACATCCATCGAGCCTGCAAGCAATTTCTTTAAGAGTATCCTGGTTCACCACCCTGCCCCGTACCTGGAACCCCACACATTTGTCATGGGTCCTGAATCGAGCCTACAATTACTTGGTCAGCGAGGGACAACACAGCATGGCCAATCCAGCTAACCTACACATCTTTAGAATGTGGCAGGAAATGACAGCACCCGGAGGAAAGCCACACACAAACACAGGGAGAATGTGGAAACTGCGTACAGACAATACCTGAGGCTGGAATTGGACCAGGGTCCCTGGCGCTGTCAGACAGCAGTGCTAATCACTGTGCCACCATGTCACACTTTGTGTTTCTACTCGCTCATTCCAAATTATAATTTATACTCAATGATTGATTTGATTAGATATTATTCATTCTTTGTAGGGGATAATTGGTTCCAGATACAATCATCGCAAATTGCCACTGGATATAAAAGAAATCTTTCACACTCAAATTTTAAAACCTCTCAGCCTGGTGCATTATTTACTTTTTGACTTTCTTTCTTCACAGTTAACCCAGTGACCATCATCATCTTGTCTCAGGAATAATGTGGTCTCTCCAAATATGTAACTCGCTACCTGATGGCCATGGCAGCAGCAGATCTATTGATTGTCATCTTCAGCCTTACCTTGAGACAGATTCCTATTCTTTGTTGGGAAGAGTGTCCTTTTGTGGACTCCATCACTTTGTGCAACATAAACACCATCCTGCTTTATGCAGCTACTGGCTGTTCACTCTGGTTCACCGTCACTTTCACTTTTGATCGTTTTGTGGTCATTTGTTTAAAAAGCTCAAAAATAAAAACTGCATTGAGAAAATGGCTACTATGGTTCTCAGAACTGTGACTGTACTGAGTTGTTTGACCTTCATGCTCCAGATCCTGAATTGCTATACAAACATTTGTATTCATGCTGTGACCCAGTTGAAGAAGATGATGAAATATTCTTTAAAATATTTGTAAATTAATTAAATATTGAGAAAAAATGATAAATTGGAAGCATTTTTATTTTTCTCGAATGACAATTTCTTTTGGGTGTCAATAGTACAGACACATTGGGGACATTCTGTTCTAGCTTGGGCTCTGCAAGGCATCTCCAGTTTCTGTTGTGCTCCTGCAACAAAATCCCGAATTAGAACACAGAACATAGAACAGTACAGTGCAGTACAGGCCCTTCAGACCTCGACGTTGTGCCAAGATTCGTCTGAAACCAAGATCAAGTTATCCCACTCCTTATCATGCTGGTGTGCTCCATGTGCCGATCCAATAACCACTTGAAAGTTCCTAAAATGTCCAACTCCACCGTCACAGCAGGCAGTTTATTCCACACGCCAACAACTCCCTGAGTAAAGAGTCTAGCTCAGACATCCCTCCTATATCTCCCACCGTGAGCATTGTCGTCGTGCCCCCTCGTAACAGCTACATCCACACGAGGAAATAGCCTCTGCACGTCCATTCTATCTATCCCCCTCATCCTATACTAATTCACTCTCATCTTCCTCCTTTTGCAAGAGAAAAGCCCTAGTTTCCTCAAACTTTACTCATAAGATCTATCCTCCAAACCAGGCAACATCCTGGTAACTCTCCTCTGCACTCTCTCCAATGCTTCCACATCCTTCTTATAGTGAGGTGACCAGAACTGCACACAATATTCCAAATGTGGCCTCACCAAGGGAGTTGCAGCATAACCCCACAACTCTTAAACTCGATCCCCCTGTTAATAAACGCTAACACACTATAGACCTTCTTCACAGCTCTATCCATCTGAGTCACAACCTTCAGAGATCTGTAAATATGAACCCCAAGATCTCACTGTTCTTCCACACTCCTCAGAACCCTGCTGTTGGCCCTGTAATCCGCAATCAAATTTGTCCTACCAAAATGAATTATCTCGCACTTAAACTTCATCTGCCATTTTCTGGCCCAGCTCTGCATCCTAACAATGTCTCCTTGCAGCCAACAAGAGCCCTCCGCCTCATCCACTACTCCACCAATCTTGGTGTCATCAGCAAATTTACTGGCCCACCCTTTAACCTCGCCTTCCAAGTCATTGATAAAAGTCACAAATTGCAGAGGACCCTGTGGTGCACCGCTGGTAACTGGTCTCCAGTCAGAAATTTTTCCATCCAACACCACCCTCTGTCTTCTATGAGATTCAGTGAGAAGTTGTGAGAAACACAGCTCACAGTTAAACAATTTAGTCAAGTCAAGTTCTGAAGGAGCAAGATTTTATTTGTCGTTCTTGCAAGACCGGGTGTCTAGTCAAAATAGGCACACCTTACATAGATTTGCAGCACATTTTATACTGTTTTTCAAACATTGTGATGGCTTGTATTGTGTTATTCCCCCTTATTTGGCTGTTAACCTTGTTAACTTTAAACACTGTAAATGGCTTGTATTGTGTCATTCCTTCAATTAACACTCTCTCAACTCCCATTTTGCGCTTAATCTCATCACTGCGGTTATCTGTTTCGTGTAACCTAGTTAACTGTCTGTCATGTGCCTCCCCCTTTCTGTATGCTGCTGAACTCGTCCATCACTGCTGATTGTACTGTTAGCTCTTGCAGCCTTAAAAATTACACTACTTCTCACAATCCCCCCTTTTCTTTTTACTGTCTGTAATTTTTCACTAGCATCCCTTTTTCCAGGTTTAGTCCAGATATGCGCGAGTAGGTTGTTCCAGTTTGGCTAACATACTATTCACTTGCTCGTCCCAATCTTATATAATTTATCTAATCTACGTTCTTATTTATTGTTACCCACCAAAACAAGGATTCAAACCCAGCTGTAATCTGATTTCGAGCTTTAAATTCATCTGGAACTCCCCGAGGCACTCCTATGGGATCTAGATATATCTTTTCATCAAAAGAAATTCCTATCACTGATCTCTTGTTTTTCCTGATCCTTTTGATTTTTCAAATGCCAGGGTAAATGGTATAGCCAATTGGACAATTGCACATGTACCTTTCCACTGAGGGGGTAGAGTTGGCCTCAGTACCCTTCCTCCACAATACCACCATATATCTGCTCTGGGGATTTTCAATGATGAATAGTTCCCTCCCATTCTGTTCTCTGTAATGCTCCTGACCTCTGAGCATGATTCTAACTCCCCCATATTATGAGTTAACTCTGCCCTTTGTCGGTTCACACATGAAGTGTGATTCACAACGGCAGTGAGAAACTGAGGGGGAGTTTTTAAGTTCTTTGCTTCCACAGGAGGGAACATCAGGGATAGGGATGTGCAGTTCGGGTTGCCCCATGCTTCCTTTTCTTGATACAGGGCTAACATGCACTCCATACCTCTTCTGTCGCGTTTCCATCCCAGAGGGAAGGGTACTATTTGGGCCACTGGCTTCCCAGACGCACAGGCATAGCAATTGCTTTTATTTAAGCTTTTTACAGTGTATTTGACCCATTCTACCCAGGCATTAGTCTCCTCATACCCAGTCTCTATTTCAAGGATTTGTTTTAGGTTGTTTACTTCGACCACTCTTACTGCCCTTGGGTCGTTTTGGGGAACCTTATCATTCTAGTCAGGTGTTTTCAAATTTTTATCTACATAGATTCGGAAACAACATTTCAATTTGCTATATTTTCCTCCCTCCTTTACCCTAATTCCAAATACTGCCTGGTGCAATTGTTGGTCCCTGGTCCAGTTACCTGTAAAGAAGGGCCCACCAGCTATGGAGTACCGGGAGAGGTTCTTAGGATCTAAGACTGGACTGCTTATTTTTTTTTTCAGTCCATTTGGTCCCTATAAGATTGTATTCCTTATCTAGGCATTCTGATCTTGGCTGCATATGTTTCTGATGAAGGGATATTATGGAAGGGAGTTTACCCCAAGGATACTTTCCGTCGGCATAAAATTGTAAGGATTCTACCGAATATTTTTGCTGGCTCACCAGATCCCCACATATTACCAAAGAACACAGGTCTGTCTCTACTACCTGTGTTGTAGTGAGATCCAGAACCGTAACTGAGCTCATAGTGTTTCCCTTGTCCTCTTCTAACTTATCTGAATTATATCCCATACTTGTAAGTACTCTCTTGGACAAGAGGAAGGAAAGCATTATCCAGGTTACCCCTTCCATTCTATCCCTTTCTCGTTACCTTTTAGGAGAGAACTTAATTCAAAACAGTTCCTTTCCCGCGCTCACGCCGCAACTAAAAATTGATTATTTAGAGTCTTTTAAATTTCAGCTTCAAAGGTTCTTCAGTCAGTTTGACCATCCACGTGTTGGAATTATCTGGAGGTTTTACCAGTCCCTTGATTATAGTATGATGTGTCCACCCCTTTTCAGCAGTCCTGATTACTGTCTCAGTTGTTAGGAGTGCTTGATATGGTTCCTCCCATTCCGGTTGCAGCTTAGTTTCTTTCCATGACTTTACCAGAACCCAATCTCCTGGTTGAATTGTATGTACCGTGAAGTCGAGGGCTGGAGTCTGCGACAATAATCCTTGTTTCCTAAGGGAAGATATCGAGGAGGACAGGCCCAGTATATATTTCTTTACAAATTGATCATTCATTTCAGGAACCGGTAACTCCCCGACTGCCCCCATATAAGGTAGTCCAAATAGCATTTCATAGGGGGATAAACCCAAATCCTTTCGAGGAGCTGTACAAATACGCAAAAGTGCTTTTGGTAAGCACTTAGTCCAAGGGAGTTTCGTTTCTATTATCAGCTTAGATCCTCTGTCCACTTTAAAACATTAGGTTCTTCTTCTAACAGTTTCAAATATAGTTGTTTAGTTTTCTGTGCGTACCCTTTGATCCACAATCTACAGTATCCTACTAATCCCAAGAACCTCCTAAGTTCCTTTTTAGTCCATGGTATATTTAGATCTAGGATTCCTTGTATTCTTTCTGGATCTATTCTTCTCCTTCCCTCACTGATTAGGTGTCCAAGGTATTTAACTTCCTTCTCTACGTACTGCAGCTTTTTCTTTGACACCCTGAATCCCTGTTGTCCCAGATAATTCAATAAGCTATTTGTGGCTTCTATTACCTTTTCCTTTCCTCCTCCTGTTACTAGTAGGTCATCTACATATTGTAGTAACGTAATTTCATCAGGCTTTTTAAATCTTTCTAACACCTGCTCTAAGACTTGACCGAAAAGATTTGGGGACTCTGTGAACCCCTGTGGGAGCACTGTCCACCTGAACTGCTGTTTCAGTCCTGTGATAGGATTTTCCCACTCAAAAGCAAATAAGTCTCGACTTTCTTCCACCAGTGGGCATGTCCAAAATGCATCTTTTAGGTCCACTACACTGAACCATCCGTGATCAGGAGGAATCTTGCTTAATAAAATATAAGGATTAGGGACAATGGGGTGTCGCATCGTCACTATCTGGTTCAGGGCCCTTAGGTCCTGTACCAGGCGGTACGTTCCCTCAGGCTTCTTTACAGGCAATATAGGGGTATTATAAGGGGACATGCAGGGTTCTAACAGTCCATCTCTAACCAATCCTTCAATTACTGGCTGTAATCCTTTTTTCCTTGCAAAGGTATAGGGTATTGCTTAACACACACCGTCTCTCCTTTTTTTTTAATTTATTTGCAGAGGAGGAGCGTCTAATCCCCCTCGGTTTCCTTCCCCTGCCCAGACTATCGGGTCTATTTGCTGTTCCTGTCCGTCTGTTAATACTGCCGGGGTAGGGAGGTGATGTCCCTCTGCAATAGTCTTCTAACACTTGGTTTTGTTTCTCCAGTTCCCTTACTCTGAATTCTAATTCCTTAATCTTTTTTATCCCCACTCCACTTCTTAGTGGAAGTGACTACTTGTTCAATTAGTCCAGCTAACTGATGTATTAACAATACTGCTATTTTCTTTGTTTGGTTTCTCTTTTCTAACTCTCTAATCTGTGATTCTGACGTTTTAATTTTCTCCTTGTCGTCAGCCCAATATTTTTTTACCCAAGACTGAGATGTGTTCAATTAATCTGGTTTAAACCTGTTCAATTAATTCGAACTAAGAGAATTCCAATTTTCTTAGTTCTGTCCTTTTTTTTCAATCATTTCCATTGTTGATCTAGTGGGTGAAATGGATCCCACCCCTAGGTCGCTCTTATCACAGTCCGGTGATACCTATCAGGGGTGATCAGTCCCCTCCGTACCACCGCTTACACTCGTGAGCTTACACCTTTAAGCTCACACTATTAAGCCGGCTTTCTTTCTTACTCACGTCTGAACACCACATCCCAGGCATCCTTCTCTAGCCTTTACACCCACTTCAAACTCCTGAGCTTTGCGTAGGGGGCTACCCCTCTTAACAACTGGTCTAGGGCTAGGTGTAAAGACAGATGCCTCCTTGTCTGTACGTGCTCAGCTCAGACCTCTCACACACACTCACACTTTTTCATCACAGATGAGCACCTACTGTACTTTGATTCACTCCCTTAAATTTGGTAATCTGTTCCGGAGCTCCAGTTGTGGCCATTCAACCGGACCCGTAAACAGATCCCAGGTTTCGGCACCAATCCTTGTAGGTAAAGATACCTCTGAGACTAATTGTGAGTCAAAGTACAGCAGTTTAATTAACTAAAGCCTGATTCAGAAAATCCAAAATAAGATTTATTTTTATCACCTTTAAATATCCTCACTAAATCAAGACCCTTGCACCTTCTTACAATTCTGGTACAATAAAACAAAACATCACTTGGAGCACAGATGCACGAAGAAATACTGAAAGCATTCTAATGTGCAATCTACATGTTTAATTATTTCTACAGCTCTGCCTTTGTAACCAACACAGGCAAGTACAAAATCAAATCTACTGTGTGCCTAAATGGTTATCTCTCCTCACAACTTTAAGATGCAATATAATGCCACCTTTCCCACTTGGCAGAATTCAAATTTCTGTCCGATCCCTACATAATTTAGTAAACTTAAAAACTTAAAGCAATTCACTTTGATTGGCTATATCTATTACATCACATGAGGGTCTCAATTACACAGTTACACCCTCTCTCTCTCTCTCTCTCTCTCTCTGTACCATACAGAGTCAGCCTGCTTGTCTCTTTTTAACCCTTTACTGATGGGAGCTCACTGGCCTCTAATAAATTTGACCATGTTTGATTCGGGTGCCTCATGTCGTGACAAATCCCTTTCTCTCTCAAACAGTCATATAGTCATGCACAATTCCAAATACATAACCACTATTAGCGTTCTCCCCGCACCTCAGTAAAAGCCCATGTCAGGGTTCCCAGTTCCACTGACATACTTCTCTCTACCTCTTTCTGCTCAGACCAATTGTAGGTCCATCCCATTCATGCTCATCCATCTATATACTTCGTGACCCATCCACAAACTCCAGTGCCTCTAGGGGCACCTCCCTTATTCGACTTTCCTCTGCTCCCTCATCACATAACCTCCCCCGCAGCCCCTAAATTAACATTATCCAGCAACTTGCATGATCAATTCCTTCCTGGGACGCCGGCTGCTTCTGTCTCACATATTTATTAAGAATCTGACAAACCCAATCCTCAACCGAACCGTACTTTGGCCAGAAGATGGACGGACTCCTGATTGGTTCCTTCACCCAAACAAAGCACAATATTTCATCATTGTCGTCTTGTTTTTATCCCTAGTACTAGGGCCCAAACCTTCCAACATCCTTCCCAACGGACTTTCTGGAGGGATGTTCCCTGGGGCCCCACCCTTCTTCCAACATCCGTCCCAAAGGACTTTCTGGAGGGATGTTCCCTGGGGCCCCACCCTTTCTCCGCGGATTCCCAGCACCTTTCCCGGGGGACTTTGTCCTACTACCCCCACTTCCCATGGTTTACCTACCACGACCCGGTCGCCAAGGCAATACTTAAAAGTCACTTTTCTTACCTTGGTCCGCAGCGTTGCCCGACCACACGACGGTGCCTACCATTTCCCACTTACTCGTTCAGAACAACTTTCCTAGGATTCTCAACAGTCAGTGGCAGAGAAGTCCACCGATGAACACCTGGGACCATTCAATTTGGAACGGGACGCGTCTTCCCAGTTGTCACCGGCAACCTCCCTACCAGGGATGTTAGGATCCCGGACGAGCCCCCAATTGTGAGAAACACAGCTCACAGTTAAACAATTTAGTCAAGTCAAGTTCTGAAGGAGCAAGATTTTATTTGTCGTTCTTGCAAGGCCGGGTGTCTAGTCAAAATAGGCACACCTTACATAGATTTGCAGCACATTTTATACTGTTTTTCAAACATTGTGATGGCTTGTATTGTGTTATTCCCCCTTATTTGGCTGTTAACCTTGTTAACTTTAAACACTGTAAATGGCTTGTATTGTGTCATTCCTTCAATTAACACTCTCTCAACTCCCATTTTGCGCTTAATCTCATCACTGCGGTTATCTGTTTCGTGTAACCTAGTTAACTGTCTGTCATGTGCCTCCCCCTTTCTGTATGCTGCTGAACTCGTCCATCACTGCTGATTGTACTGTTAGCTCTTGCAGCCTTAAAAATTACACTACTTCTCACAAAGTCTCACAACACCAGGTTAAAGTCCAATAGGTTTATTTGTAGGAAACATCACTCGCTTTCGGAACTAGCTGTTCCTTCAATGGGAGTTCTGGAACATTAACCTGGTGTTGTGAGACTTCTTACTGTGTTTACCCCAATCCAACACCAGCATCTCCACTTCTATGAGATAGCCAGTTATTTATCCAATTGGCCAAATTTCCCTCTTTCCCACACCTCCTTTCTTTCTTCCTGAGCCGACCTTGGGAACTTTATCAAACACCTTACTAAAATCCATGTATATGACATCAACTGCTCTTCCTTCAACCACACACTAAGTTACCTCCTCCTCAAAGAACTCAGTCAAATTGGTGAGGCAAGACTTACTCTTCACCAATCCGTGTTGACTATCCCAGATTAAGCTGTATCTTTCCAAATGGTCATAAATCCTATCCCTCAGGACCCTTTCCATTAATTTACCAACACCAAAGTAAGACTGACTGGCCTATAATTGCCAGGGTCATTCCTATTTCCTTTCTTGATCAGAGGAACAACATTCACCATTCTCCAGTACTTTGACACTATCCCCATGGACAGTGAGGACCCAAACATCAAAGCCAAAAGGCTCTGCAATCTCATTCCTTGCCTCCCAAAGAATCCTAGGACATATCCCATCTGGCCCAGGGGACTTGCCGACCCTCAGGTTTTTCAAACTTGCTAATGTATCTTTCCTCAGAACATCCACCTCCTGCAGCCTATCAGCCTGTATCACACTCTCATCCTCAAAAACATGGCCACTCTCCTTGGTGAACATTGAAGAAAAGTATTCATTCTTCGCTTCTCCTATCTCTTCTGACCCCATGGACAAGTTCCCACTACTATCCTTGACCAGCCCTAACCTCACCCTGGTCATTCTTTTATTTCTCACATAAGAGTAAAAAGCCTTGGGGGTTTTCCTTGATCCGACCCACCAATGAACCGCCCAACTTATATACAGGTAAAAATAAAACACTGAACCAGCAACCACAGCAAACTACAAACCTTCCCAGGCCCCTCCACGGCCTCCTTCCAGTTTCCCGTTTCCTACTGCACTGGAACAAAAAACTCCGAGAAAAAGTAAAATAAAAATCAAACTCTTACACTCAGCTCTCCCTGTACGAATCGCTCCCTCTCTGCTTGCTTTGGTGGAACAATGAGGTCGATACCTCAAAGGTGAGTAACTTTTCTAGAAAAAAGATCCTCCCCATCAGGAAGCCAGATTGACCCGTTTGTCAAGCGACCCAACTGAACCTTGTTTTCTCATCCTTATATACTCTTCCTTTTCCCTCTTGACAAGACATTCAGCCTCCTTTGTGAACAATGATTCCCTCACTTGGCCATTTCCTCCCTGCCTGACAGGGACACACCTATCACGGACACGCAGTATTTGTTCTTTGAAAAAGCTTCACTTTTTGTTTGTTCCCATACCTGACAGTTTCTGTTCCCATCTTATGCTCCCTAATTCTTCCCGAATCGCATCATAATTACCCTCCACCCCAATTATAAACCTGAAGAGATTGATGAGGAGAGTGAACTGTGCCTCAATTCTCGAAACGAAAGTGTTGGCTCCGGACCACTGCACTCTGCCTACTTCAGAAGCAGAACTGCAGGAACCTGTTCCAGTGTTGAAATGTCGCAAGAGGCTCAGAGGGCCTCAGATCACAGGGGGAGAGATGCAATGACAATATCGATTGAGGCAGTTAATGTTGTCTACATGGGGAGCCATGCAGGGGTATATGGATTGATAACTGGCTGGGTAAAAGGAGTAAAAAGTCTGACAACACCAGGTTTTAGTCCAACCTATTTATTTGATAATATTCTCACAAGCTTTCGAGGGGTTACCCTCTTCGTCAGGTGAATGGAGAGTTCTGGCCTCAGACAGAGCATATAAAGCACAGACAGTTTAGAGATTACTGATTAAAATGCGAATCCTTACACCTAACCTGCTGTTCAAGACCTGAAGTGGCTGACAATGTGAGTGGTAGGAGCACTGATCACAGTTTAAAGAGATGTGTATTGTCTCCAGACAGTACAGTAAGTGAGGTTTTGCAAACCCAGGCAAGTCACGGGGGTTACAGATAGTGCGACATGAACCCAAGATCCCTGTTGAGACCGTCCTCATGTATGCGGAACTTGGCTATCAGTCTCTGCAGGACCTGGGGGTGCAAGTGAACACGTCTTTGAAGGTGGCAGTACAGGTGGAGAAGGTTGTGAAGAAAGCCTATGGTATGTTAGCCTTTATAGGAAGGGGTATGGAGTATAAGAGCTGGAGTCTAATGTTGCAGTTTATAGAACATTGTTTGGGCCGCATTTGGAGTACTGCGTCCAGTTCTGGTCACCTTACGACTGGAAAGGCGTGGAGACCCCAGAGAGAGAGTGCAGAGGAGGTTTACCAGGATGCTGCCTGGTATGGAAGGACTGGGTTGTGAGGAAAGATTGAGCAAACTGGGGCTGTTTACCCTTGAAAGAAGGCTCCTGAGGGGAGATCTAATAGAGGTGTACAAGAATATGAAGGGTATAGATAGAGTAAACAGTGGTAAGCTTTTTCCTATGTTAGAGACACACAGTAGGAGGGGCCATGGGCTTAGGGTGAGGGGGGCGAGGTTTATCACGGATTGGCACCTGAACTTGTGCCAACCTTTCTGCGTTGGAATGACAGATGTCCTTCTGTGTGGAATCTCGCCTGCCTCCGTTACGAATATATCTGCAGTGCAGCAGACTTTTTGGTTCAGCATAAGATCCAGTATGGTGTTGGCCACCGTGCTGGTGAACGGGATAAAGGATCCTCCCTTTATTGTAACACGACTGTCATGTGAGGAATGATCAGGTAATGCTGTAACTCCAGCTCGCTGATCAATTCTGTGGGACATCACCACACATTTCTGGAGCATTGTAGAATTTGTTCTGTTCCAATGTTCCAGTTGGTCACAATTTTGAAGTGTACATAGAGTTATTTCTGCTTCTATCTGCTTTCTGGTTTGACAGGCCGCTGCCCGGAGTCCATTTTCTTCAGATCTTCAATAGTAACTGCCCGAGTTCATTCCCACAGGGAAATATTACAATTCCTAGCAGCTTGTGGGCAGTTAATTTGTCATCTCTCACATCACTCCTTCCTGATATGGGATAAAGTACTTATTTTCCAAATCTGGAATCTTGAATTATTGACTTTCATGGTTCCTTTTAATCTTCTGCTGATGTCAAGTTGCCGAAAGGAGATTCCTGATGAAAAGACATTGCGTGCTGGAAAGGGAATGTTTACACCATTAGCACCAGGTTAAAGAATATAATATATACAAACAGCTGCCATGGTGTCGGTCTGTCTGGGACAGACTTCCCATCTGCTAAAACATTGTGCTGGCTTGACTGGAATGTTTCCCGAATCCAATGAGCTCGACATTCCACGTGTTTGCCTTTCTCTTCAACAGTTAACAAAAGTCCAGAAACAAGCTTGTGATTATCTGGAGCCATCTTGTCACCCAGACATTGTCAGTTAAAAAAGGGAGAAAAGCATCAGGCTGACCACAAATTTAACAACAAACATATTAGCCTTTGACAGGTCTGAGTAATGATAAAACCATTTAAGACTCACAACGATGACACACAGCAACACATTTACACCCAAGAATCATTGATATGTTATGGACAGAAGCCCCAAAACTTCCACAACATTTGCATTCAGCAAGCCTCCTGCATCCATTAAATCCACTAAATTATCTACTTTATGAGGAATAAAAAGTATTTCAAAAAAAAGGGGTTAACTGAGCTTGTTTGTTTAGTCAATGTAATTATGTTAATCTGCATGGAGAATCATGATGTCACAAGAGACTTTCTATCTCCTGTTAAGAAGGGGTTCTTATTCACGTGTTAGCTGATAGTGTTCGCAGAAGCTTCACCTCCAGCTCATAAAGTTTAGCAGTGCCAGTGACAAGGAGAGGATCGGTCAGAATCCCAGATTCAGTGAATATTTCACATAGTGAATATTTCACACATAGTGTGAATTATCACATAGTGAATATTTCACACAGTGAATCATTTCACCCCCTCCACATTTGTTTCCAATGATTTTCTTAATGCCATTGACACTTTACTGCCAAACCTCTGATATTGCGGCAAACTGCATATCTCGATGAGTTCAGAATTTTGAGTAAATCCAGATTTGGCTCTAAATATATGATCAACCCCACTGATTCATGTTGTCTAAAAAGCTGATGCTGTAGCAAAGCGCATATCTGGAAGAGGTAAGCATATGAGTAACACCAGAATTGATTCCAATGCATTCCGCAATCCCATTGCAACCATAAGCGCCACCATGCTAACATTGCATATCTCGTTGAGATAAGCATTTTAGCAAACCCACATTTGATTCCAATCATTTCCTCAAAGCCAATGAGTTATTCCCGCTGAAAATCTGATATTGCACTCATTCTCTAACTGCGCGAAGCATTGTGGGTAGATCAAGATAGATTTCCAATGAGTTGCTGAATGCCAGTCAGTCTCTGTTGCCAACAGTCTGATTTTTCGTCAAGTTCCATTACTCGATGAGACAGGCATTTTGAGCTAATACAGAATTGTTTCCGACCATTTCCACAATGATCCCGCCAAAAATTTGATATTTCAGTATGAAGTGAATACAATTCTCTTTCTAAAAGTCAATCTTTCACCTAGTTCATCATTTCACTCACTCCTCATTTGTTTCCTAAGTTTCTCTCAATACCGTTGACACTTTACTGCCAAACCTTCGATTTTGCGGCAAAGTGCATATCTCGATGAGTTCAGCATTTTGAGTGAAACCAGATTTGGCTGATAAAACCCACTGACTCATGTTGGCTGAAAAGCTGACACAACAGCAAACTGCATATCTGGATGAGGTAAGCATGTTGAGTAACACCAGAATTGATTCAAAAGATTTCCTCAATACAATTGCCCCTTAAACGCCACAATTCTAACACTGCGGTAAAGTGCATATCACGGTCAGATAAGCACTTTAGCAAACATATTTGATTCCAATAATTTACTCAAAGCCAATGAGCTATTCCTGCTGAAAATCTGATATTGCACGCATTCTCGAATTGCGCGAAGGATTCTGGGTAGATCAACATAGATTTCCAAAGAGTTGCTGAATGCCAATCAGTCTCTGTTGCCAAAAGTATGATCTTTCGTCAATTTCCATAACTAGATGAGATAGGCATTTTGAGCTTATCCAGAAATGTTTCCAACGATTTCCACAGTGATTCCTACCAAAATCTGGTACTTCAGGAGAAAGTGAGTAGCGTTCGCTTTGTAAAAGTGAATATTTCACACAGTGAATCATTTCACCCACTCCACATTTGTTTCCAATGATTTTCTTCATGCCATTGAGACTTCACTGCCAAACCTCTGATATTGCTTCAATGTGCATATCTCGGTGAGTTGAACAATTTGAGTACACACACATTTGGTTCTAAATATGTTATCAGAGAAAGTGACTCCATTTGGCCTATAAGCTGATACTGCAGCAAAGTGCATATCTGGATGAGGTAAGCATTTTGAGTCGCACCAGATTTGCTTCCAATCTTTTCCTGAATGTAATAGCCACAATTCTAACATTGCGGCAAAGTGCATATCTCGGTGAGACAGGCATTTTAGTAAACCCACATTTGATTCCAATAATTTCCTCAATACCAATGAGGCATTCCTGCTGAAAATCTGATATTGCAGTCAGTAGCTGACTGCGCGGAGAATTCTGGGTAGATCAACTTAGATTTCCAAAGAGTTGCTGACTACCAATCAGTCTCGGTGGCCAAAAGTCTGATTTTCCGCCAAGTTCCACAATGAGATGAGACAGGCATTTTGAGCTAATCCAGAATTGTTTCCGACGATTTCCACAATGGTACTGCCAAAGCTTTGATATTTCAGTATAAAGTGAATACTATTCACTTTCTAAAAGTGAATATTTCACCAAGTTCATTTCACAACTTCTTCGTTTGTTTCCAAAGATTCTCTCAATACCATTGACACTTTACTGCCAAACCCCTGATATTGCGGCAAACTGCATATCTCAATGAGTTCATAATTTTGAGTAAATCCAGATTTGGCTCTAAGTATATGATCAACCTCACTGATTCATGTTGTCTAAAAAGCTGATACTGCAGCAAAGCGCATATCTGGAAGAGCTAAGCATGTGAGTAACACCAGAATTGATTCCAATGCATTCCGCAATCCCAGTGCAACCATAAGCGCCACCATGCTAACATTGCATATCTCGTTGAGATAAGCATTTTAGCAAACCCACATTTGATTCCAATCATTGCCTCAAAGCCAATGAGTTATTCCCGCTGAAAATCATATCTTGCACTCATTCTCTAACTGTGCGAAGCATTGTGGGTAGATCGACATAGATTTCCAATGAGTTGCTGAATGCCAGTCAGTCTCTGTTGCCAACAGTCTGATTTTCCGTCAAGTTCCATTACTCGATGAGACAGGCATTTTGAGCTAACATAGAATTGTTTCCGACCATTTCCACAATGATCCCGCCAAAAATTTGAGATTTCAGTATAAAGTTAATACGATTCTCTTTCTAAAAGTCAATCTTTCACCTAGCTCATCATCTCACTCACTCCTCATTTGTTTCCAAAGTTTCCCTCAATACCATTGACATTTTCCTGCCAAACATCCGATATTGCGGCAAAGTGCATATCTCGATGAGTTCAGCATTTTGAGTGAAACCAAATTTGGCTGTATCTATATATATATGATAAAACCCACTGACTCATGTTGGCTGAAAAGCTGACACAACAGCAAACTGCATGTCTGGATGAGGTAAGCATGTTGAGGAACACCAGAATTGATTCAAAAGATTTCCTCAATACAATTGCCCCCGAAAACGCCACAACTCGAACACTGCGGCAAAGTGCGTACCTCGGTCAGATATGAACTTTAGCAAACCCACATTTGATTCCAATCATTTCCTCAAAGCCAATGAGCTATTCCCGCTGAAAATCTGATATTGCACTCATTCTCGAATTGCGCGAAGGATTGTGGGTAGATCAACATAGATGTCCAAAGAGTTGCTGAATGCCAATCAGTCTCTGTTGCCAAAAGTCTGACCTTTCGGCAATTTCCATAACTAGATGAGATACGCATTTTGAGCTTATCCAGAAATGTTTCCGACGATTTCCACAGTGATTCCTACCAAAATCTGGTACTTCAGGAGAAAGTGAGTAGTGTTCGCTTTGCAAAACTCAATATTTCACACAGTGAATCATTTCACCCCCTCCACATTTGTTTGCAATGATTTTCTCAATGCCATTGACACTTTACAGCCTAACATCTGATATTGCTTCAATGTGCATATCTCGGCGACTTGAACAATTTGAGTACACCCGCATTTCGTTGTAAATATGTTATCAGACCAAGTGACTCCATTTGGCCAATAAGCTGATACTGCAGCAAAGTGCATATCTGGATGAGGTAAGCATTTTGAGTCACTCCAGAGTTGCTTCCAATCTTTTCCTGAATGTAATAGCCACAATTCTAACATTGCGGCAAAGTACATATCTCGGTGAGACAGGCATTTTAGTAAACCCACATTTGATTCCCATAACTTCCTCAATGCCAATGAGGCATTCCTGCTGCAAGTCTGATATTGCACTCATTCTCTAACTGCGCGAAGCATTGTGGGTAGATCAACATAGATTTCCAATGAGTTGCTGAATGCCAGTCAGTCTCTGTTGCCAACAGTCTGATTTTTCGTCAAGTTCCATTACTCGATGAGACAGGCATTTTGAACTAATACAGAATTGTTTCCGACCATTTCCACAATGATCCCGCCAAAAATTTGATATTTCAGTATAAAGTTAATACGATTCTCTTTCTAAAAGTGAACATTTCACCTAGTTCATCATTTCACTCACTCCTCATTTGTTTCCAAAGTTTCTCTCAATACCATTGACACTTTACTGCCAAACATCCGATATTGCGGCAAAGTGCATATCTCGATGAGTTCAGCATTTTGAGTGAAACCAGATTTGGCTGATAAAACCCACTGACTCATGTTGGCTGAAAAGCTGACACAGCAGCAAACTGCATATCTGGATGAGGTAAGCATGTTGAGTAACGCCTTAAACGTCCCCTTAAACGCCACAATTCTAACACTGCGGCAAAGTGCGTATCTCGGTCAGATAAGCACTTTAGCAAACACACATCTGATTCCAATAATTTCCTCAAAGCCAATGAGCTACTCCCGCTGAAAATCTGATATTGCACTCATTCTCGAATTGCGCGAAGGATTGTGGGTAGATCAACATAGATTCCCAAACAGTCGCTGAATGCCAATCAGTCTCTGTTGCCAAAAGTCAGAATTTTCGGCAATTTCCATAAGTAGATGAGATATGCATTTTGAGCTAATCCAGAATTGTTTCCGACGATTTCCACAGTGATTCCTACCAAAATCTGCTAATTCAGGAGAAGGTGAACAGTGTTCACTTTGTAAAAGTGAATATTTCACACAGTGAATCATTTCACCCCCTCCACATTTGTTTCCAAAGATTTTCTTAATGCCATTGACACCTTACTGCCAAACATCTCATATTGCTTCAATGTGCATATCTCGGCGAGTTGAACATTTTGAGTACTCCCACATTTGGTTGTAAATTTGTTATCAGAGAAAGTGACTCCATTTGGCCTATAAGCTGATACTGCAGCAAAGTGCATATCTGGATGAGGTAAGCATTTTGAGTCACACCAGAGTTGCTTCCAATCTTTTCCTGAATGTAATAGCCACAATTCTAACATTGCGGCAAAGTGCATATCTCGGTGAGACAGGCATTTTAGTAAACCCACATTTGATTCCAATAAGTTCCTCAATGCCAATGAGGCATTCCTGCTGAAAATCTGATATTGCAGTCAGTATCTGACTGCGCGGAGAAATCTGGGCAGATCAACTTAGATTTCCAAAGAGTTGCTGACTACCAATCAGTCTCGGTGGCCAAAAGTCTGATTTTCCGCCAAGTTCCACAATGAGATGAGACAGGCATTTTGAGCTAATCCAGAATTGTTTCCGACGATTTCCACAATGGTACTGCCAAAGCTTTGATATTTCAGTATAAAGTGAATACTATTCACTTTCTAAAAGTGAATATTTCACCAAGTTCATTTCACAACTTCTTCGTTTGTTTCCAAAGATTCTCTCAATACCATTGACATTTTACTGCCAGACCTCTGATATTGCGGCAAAGTGTATATCTCGATGAGGTCATAATTTTGAGTATGTCCAGATTTGGCTCTAAATATATCATCAACCCCACTGATTCATGTTGTCGAAAAAGCTGATACTGCAGCAAAGCGCAGATCCGAAACGATTAAAGCATGTGAGTCACACCAGAATTGATCCCAATGCATTCCGCAATCCCATTGCAACCATAAGCGCCACCATGCTAACATTGCATATCTCATTGAGATAAGCATTTTAGCAAACCCAGATTTGATTCCAATCATTTCCTCAAAGCCAATGAGTTATTCCCGCTGAAAACCTGACATTGCACTCATTCTCTAACTGCGCGACGCTTTGGGGGTAGATCAACATAGATTTCCAATGAGTTGCTGAATTCCAGTCAGTCTCTGTTGCCAAAAGTCTGATTTTCCGTCAAGTTCCATTACTCGATGAGACAGGCATTTTGAGCGAATACAGAATTGTTTCCGACCATTTCCACAATGATCCCGCCAAAAATTTGATATTTCAGTATAAAGTTAATACGATTCTCTTTCTAAAAGTGAATCTTTCACCTAGTTCATCATTTCCCTCCCTCCTCACTTGTTTCCAAAGTTTCTCTCAATACCATTGACACTTTACTGCCAAACATCCGATATTGCGGCAAAGTGCATATCTCGATGAGTTCAGCATTTTGAGTGAAACCAGATTTGGCTGATAAAACCCACTGACTCATGTTGGCTGAAAAGCTGACACAACAGCAAACTGCATATCTGGATGAGGTAAGCATGTTGAGTAACACCAGAATTGATTCAAAAGATTTCCTCAATACAATTGTCCCCTTAAACGCCACAATTGTAAAACTGCGGCAAAGTGCATATCTCGGTCAGATAAGCACTTTAGCAAACACACATTTGATTCCAATAATTTCCTCAAAGCCAATGAGCAATTCCCGCTGAAAATCTGATATTGCACTCATTCTCGAATTGCGCGAAGGATTGTGGGTAGATCAACATAGATTCCCAAACAGTTGCTGAATGCCAATCAGTCTCTGTTGCCAAAAGTCAGAATTTTCGGCAATTTCCATAAGTAGATGAGATATGCATTTTGAGCTGATCCAGAATTGTTTCCGACGATTTCCACAGTGATTCCTACCAAAATCTGCTAATTCAGGACAAAGTGAATAGTGTTCACTTTGTAAAAGTGAATATTTCACACAGTGAATCATTTCACCCCCTCCACATTTGTTTCCAATGATTTTCTTAATGCCATTGACACTTTACTGCCAAACCTCTGATATTGCTTCAATATGCATATGTGCATATCTCGGCGAGTTGAACATTTTGAGTACACTCACATTTGGTGTAAATATGTTATCAGAGAAGGTGACTCCTTTTGGCCAATAATCTGATACTGCAGCAAAGTGCGTATCTGGATGAGGTAAGCATTTTGAGTCACACCAGAGTTGCTTCCAATCTTTTCCTCAATGTAATAGCCACAATTCTAACATTGCGGCAAAGTGCATATCTCGGTGAGACAGGCATTTTAGTAAACCCACATTTGATTCCAATAATTTCCTCAATGCCAATGAGGCAATCCTGCTGAAAATCTGATATTGCAGTCAGTATCTGACTGCGCGGAGTATTCTGGGTATATCAACTTAGATTTCCAAAGAGTTGCTGAATACCAATCAGTCTCGGTGGTCAAAAGTCTGATTTTCCGCCAAGATCCACAATGAGATGAGACAGGCATTTTGAGCCAATCCAGAATTGTTTCCGACGACTTCCACAATGATACCGCCAAAACTTTGATATTTCAGTATAAAGTGAATACGATTCTCTTTCTAAAAGGGAATCTTTCATCAACTATAGCTGAGGAGGACACTGGGTTGCAGGGGAGTAGAATTGACAGTGTTACAGTTGATAAGGAGGATGTGCTGGATATTCTGGAGGGTCTGAAAATAGATAAGTCCCCTGGTCCGGATGGGATTTACCCCAGGATTCTCTGGGAGGCAAGAGAAGTGATTGCAGAGCCTCTGGCTCTGATCTTCAGGTCGTCGTTGGCCTCTGGTATAGTACCAGATGATTGGAGGTTAGCGAATGTTGTCCCATTGTTTAAGAAGGGGAACAGAGACTTCCCCGGGAATTATAGACCGGTGAGTCTCACTTCTGTTGTGGGCAAGGTTTTGGAAAAAATTATTAGGGATAGGATTTATAGTTATTTGGAGAGTAATGAGTTGATTGGAGATAGTCAGCATGGTTTTGTGGCGGGTAGGTCGTGCCTTACTCACCTTATTGAGTTTTTTGAGAAAGTGACCAAAGAGGTGGATGGGGGTAAGGCAGTGGACGTGGTGTATATGGATTTTAGTAAGGCGTTTGATAAGGTTCACCATGGTAGGCTTCTGCAGAAAATGCAGATGTATGGGATTGGGGGTGATCTAGGGAACTGGATTAGGAATTGGCTAGCGGATAGGAGACAGAGGGTAGTGGTTGACGGTAAATATTCATCATGGAGTTCGGTTACAAGTGGTGTGCCTCAGGGATCTGTGTTGGGGCCACTGCTGTTTGTGATTTTTATTAATGATCTGGATGAGGGTATAGTTGGGTGGATCAGTAAATTTGCTGATGACACCAAAGTCGGAGGTGTGGTAGATAGTGAGGAAGGGTGTCATAGTTTGCAGGAAGACTTAGACAGGTTGCAGAGCTGGGCCGAGAGGTGGCGGATGGAGTTTAATGCAGAGAAATGTGAGGTAATTCACTTTGGTAGGAATAACAGTTGTGTTGAGTATAGGGCTAACGGGAAGACTTTGAATAGTGTGGAGGAGCAGAGGGATCTAGGTGTATGTGTACATAGATCCCTGAAAGTTGGGAATCAAGTAGATAAGGTTGTTAAGAAGGCATACAGTGTCTTGGCGTTTATTGGTAGGGGGATTGAATTTAGGAGTCGTAGCGTTATGTTGCAACTGTACACAACTCTGGTGCGGCCGCACTTGGAGTATTGTGTGCAGTTCTGGTCCCCACATTACAGGAAGGATGTGGAGGCTTTGGAGAGGGTGCAGAGGAGGTTTACCAGGATGTTGCCTGGTATGGAGGGGAGATCCTATGAGGAGAGGCTGAGGGATTTAGGGTTGTTTTCGCTGGAAAGAAGGCGGCTAAGAGGGGATCTTATTGAAACATATAAGATGATTAGAGGTTTAGATAGGGTGGATAGTGATAGCCTTTTTCCTCTGATGGAAAAATCTAGCACGAGGGGGCATGGCTTTAAACTAAGGGGGGGTAGTTATAGGACAGATGTCAGGGGTAGGTTCTTTACCCAGAGGGTGGTGAGGGATTGGAATGCCCTGCCTGCTGCAGTTGTAAATGCGCCTAGTTTGGGGGCGTTTAAGAGGTCTGTGGATAGGTTTATGGACGAAAAGGGATTGGTTTAGGTTAGTGGGTCATTGTTATTGTTTTTTTTTAACTGGTCGGCGCAACATGGTGGGCCGAAGGGCCTGTTCTGCGCTGTAATGTTCTATGTTCTGTGTTCTAACTTCATTTCATTACTTCTTCATTTGTTTCCAAAGATTCTCTCAATACCATTACACTTTACTGCCAAACCTCTGATTGTTCGGCAAACTGCATATCTCGATGAGTTCAGAATTTTGAGTAACTCCAGATTTGGCCCTAAATATATGATGAACACAACTGATTCATGTTCTGTAAAAAGCTGATAGTGCAGCAAAGCGCATATCTGGAAGAGGTAAGCATGTTGAGTAACACCAAAATTGATTCCAATGCATTCCGTAATCCCTTTGCAACCAAAAGCGCCACGATGCTAGCATTGCATATCTCGTTGAGATAAGCATTTTGGCAATCCCACATTTGATTCCAATTATTTCCTCAAACCAAATGAGCTATTCCCGCTGACAATCTGACATTGCACTCATCCTCTAACTGCGCGAAGAATTGTGGGTAGAACAACATAGATGTCCGAAGAGTTGCTGAATGCCAGTCAGTCTCTGTTGCCAAAGGTCAGATCTTTCGCCAAGTTCCATAACTAGATGAGAAAAGCATTTTGAGCGGATCCAGTTCTGTTTCTGTCGATTTACACAAAAATATCTCCAAAAATTTCATATTTCAGTAAAGAGTGAAAGGTTTTCACTTTCTAAAAGAAAATCTTTCACCAAGTTCATCATTCCATTCCCTGCTCACTTGTTTCCAAAGATTCTCCTAATGCTATTCACACTTTACAGCCAGAATTCTTCTTTTGCGGCAAAGTGCAAAGCTCGAAGAGATCAGCATTTTGTGTATTCCAGGTTTGGCTGTATCAAATCCACATCAAATCCACTGACTCATGTTGGCTGAAAAGCTGACACTGCAGCAAAGTGCATACCTGGATGAGGTAAGCATGTTGAGTAACAAAAGAATTGTTTCCAATGTTATCCTCTATACCATTGTAACCTTAAACTCGACAAATTCTGACATTGCGGCAAAATGCACATCTCAGTGAGATAAGCATTTTAGTAATCACACATTTGATTCCAATTATTTCCTCAAACCAAATGAGCTGTTCCCGCTGACAATCTGATATTGCACTCATCCTCTAACTGCGCGAAGAATTGTGGGTAGAACAACATAGATTTCCAAAGCGTTTCTGAATGCCAGTCAGTCTCTGTTGCCAGAAGTCAATCATTCGCCAAGTTCCATAACTAGATGAGAAAAGCACTGTGAACGAATCCAGAACAGTTTCTGACGGTTTCCACAAGCATATCTCCAGAAATTTTATGTTTCAGTGCAAAGTGAATACTTTTCACTTTCTGAAAATGAATCTTTCCCCAGCTTCATCATTTCACTCCTTCCTTATCTGTTTCCAAAGATTCTCTCAACGCCATTGGCACTTGACTGCCAAAACCCTAATATTGCGGCAAAGTCCATATCTCGATGAGATAAGCATTTTGAGGAAATCAAGGTTTGGCTGTTAATTTCCAAAGAGTTGCTGAATGTCAGTCAGTCTCTGTTGCCCTCAGTCAGATCTTTCGTCAAGTTCCATAACTAGATGAGAAAAGCAGTTTGAGCGGATCCAGTTCTGTTTCTGACGATTTCCGCAAAGATATCTCCAAAAATTTCGTATTTCAGTAAAGAGTGAAAAGTTTTCACTTTCCCGAAGAACATCTTTCACCAAGTTCATCATTTCACTCCCTCCTCATTTGTTGCCAAAGATCCTCTCAATGCTATTGACACTTCTGCAGCCAGAATTCTGATATTGCGGCAAAGTGCATATCTCGAAGAGTTTAGTATTTTGAGTAAATCCAGGTTTGGCTGGAAATATAACATCAAATCCACTGACTCATGTGGGCTGAAAAGCTGACACTGCAGCAAAGTGCATATCTGGATGAGGTAAGCATGTTGAGTGACACCAGAATAGTTTCCAAAGTTATCCTCTATACCATTGTAACCTTAAACTCCACAAATTCTAACATTGCGGCAAAGTGCATATCACGGTGAGATAAGCATTCTAGTAATCCCACATTTGATTCCAATTATTTCCTCAAACCAGATGAGCTATTCCCGCTGACAATCTGATATTGCACTCACCCTCTAACTGCGCGAAGAATTGTGGGTAGAACAACACAGATTTCCAAAGAGTTGCTGAATGCCAGTCAGTCTCTGTGGCCAAAAGTCAGATCTTTCGCCAACTTCCATACCTAGATGAGAAAAGCATTTTGAGCGTATCCAGTTCTGTTTCTGACGATTTCCACCAAGATATCTCCAAAAATTTAGTATTTCAGTACACAGTGAAAAGTTTTCACTTTCCAGAAGAACATCTTTCACCAAGTTCATCATTTCACTCCCTCCTCATTTGTTTCCAAAGATCCTCTCAATGCTATTGACACTTTACATCCAAAACTCTGATATTGCGGCAAAGTGCATATCTCGAAGAAATCAGCATATTGAGTAAATCCAGGTTTGGCGGTACATATAACATCAAATCCACAGACTCATGTCGCCTGAAAAGCTAACACTGCAGCAAGGTGCATATCTGGATGAGGTAAGCATGTTGAGTAACACCAGAATTGTTTCCAATGTCATCCTCTATACCATTGTAACCTTAAACTCCACAAATTCTGACATTGCGGCAAAGCGCATATCTCGGTGAGATAAGCATTTAAGTAATCCCACATTTGATTCCAATTATTTCCACAAACCAAATGAGCTATTCCCGCTGACAATATGATATTGCACTCATCCTCTAACTGCGCGAAGAATTGTGGGTAGAACAACATAGGTTTCCAAAGAGTTGCTGAATGCCAGTCAGTCTCTGTTGCCAAAAGTCAGATCTTTCGCCATGTTCCGTAACTAGATGAGAAAAGCATTTTGAGCAATTCCACAACAGTTTCAGACGATTTCCACAAAGATATCTCCAAAAATTTCATATTTCAGTAAAGAGTGAAAAGTTTTCACTTTCTAAAAGAAAATCTTTCACCAAGTTCATCATTTCACTCCCTCCTCATTTGTTTCCAAAGACTCTCTCAACGCCATTGGCACTTGACTGCCAAAACTCTAATATTGCAGCAAAGTGCATATCTCGAAGAGTTAAGCATTTTGAGGAAATCAAGGTTTGGCTGTTAATATAGTATCAAATCCACTGACTCATGTTGGCTGAAAAGCTGACTTTGCAGCAAAGTGCATATCTGGATGAGGTAAGCATCTTGAGTAACACCAAAATTGATTCCAATGTTTTCCTCAATACCATTTCAACTTCAAACGCCACAAATTCTAACATTGCGGCAAAGTGCGTATCTCGGTGAGATAAGCATTTTAGTAATCCCACATTTGATTCCAATTATTTCCTCAAACCAAATGAGCTGTTCCCACTAACAATCTGATATTGCACTCATCCTCAAGCTGCGCGAAGAATTGTGGGTAGAACAACATTGATTTCCAAAGAGTTGCTGAATGCCAGTCAGTGTCTGTTGCCAAAAGTCAGACCTTTCGCCATGTTCCATAACTAGATGAGAAAAGCATTTTGAGCAATTCCAGAACAGTTTCTGACGATTTCCACAAAGATATCTCCAAAAATTCCACATTTCAGTAAAGAGTGAAAAGTTTTCACTTTCTAAAAGAAAATCTTTCACCAAGTTCATCATTTCACTCCCTCCTCATTTGTTTCCAAAGACTCTCTCAACGCCATTGGCACTTGACTGCCAAAACTGAAATATTCCAGCAAAGTGCATATCTGGAAGAGTTAAGCATTTTGAGGAAATCAAAGTTTGGCTGTTAATATAAAATCAAATCCACTGACTCATGCTGGCTGAAAAGCTGACTTTGCAGCAAAGTGCATATCTGGATGAGGTAAGCATGTTGAGTAACACCAAAATTGATTCCAATGTTTTCCTCAACAACATTTCAACTTCAAACGCCACAAATTCTAACATTGCGGCAAAGTGCATATCTCGGTGAGATAAGCATTTTAGTAATCCCACATTTGATTCCAATTATTTCCTCAAACCAAATGAGCTGTTCCCGCTGACAGTCTGATATTGGACTCTTCCTCTAACAGCGCGACGAATTGTGGGTAGAACAACATAGATTTCCAAAGAGTTGCTGAATGCCAGTCAGTCTCTGTTGCCAATAGTCAGATCTTTCGCCATGTTCCGTAACTTGATGAAAAAGCAGTTTGAGCAATTCCACAACAGTTTCAGACGATTTCCACAAAGATATCTCCAAAAATTTCATATTTCAGTAAAGAGTGAAAAGTTTTCACTTTCTAAAAGTAAACTTTCTAAAAGAGGACATGAGAAGACTTTGGCTGATAGGATTAAGGAGAATCCTAAGGCGTTCTATAAGTATGTCAAGAACAGAAGGTTGGTCAGGGCAAGATTAGGGCCAGTTACAGACAGCAGGGGGAAGTTGTGTGTGGAACCGGAGGAGATTGGAGAAGTATTGAACCAATATTTCTCTTCGGTGTTCACGCAGGGGGACATGAATATAGCTGAGGAGGACATTGGGTTGCAGGGGTGTAAAATAGACAGTATTACGGTTGATAAAGAGGATGTGCTGGAAATTCTTGAGGGGCTGAAAATAGATAAGTCCCCTGGTCCGGATGGGATCTACCCTAGGATTCTCTGGGAGGCTAGAGAGGTGATTGCAGAGCCTCTGGCTCAGATCTTCAGGTCGTCATTGGTCTCTGGTGTAGTCCCGGAGGATTGGAGGATAGCGAATGTTGTCCCATTGTTTAAGAAGGGGAACAGAGACTTTGCCGGGAATTATAGACCGGTGAGTCTTACTTCTGTTGTGGGCAAGGTTTTAGAAAAAATTATTAGGGATAGGATTTATAGTTATTTGGAGTGTAATGAATTGATTAGAAATAGTCAGCATGGTTTTGTAGCGGGTAGGTCGTGCCTTACTAACCTTATTGAGTTTTTTGAGAAGGTGACCAAAGAGGTGGATGGGGGTAAGGCAGTTGACGTGGTATACATGGATTTTAGTAAGGCGTTCGATAAGGTTCACCATGGTAGGCTTCTGCAGAAAATGCAGATGTATGGGATTGTGGGTAATCTAGGAAGTTGGATCAGGAATTGGCTATCAGATAGGAGACAGAGGGTGGTGGTGGATGGTAAATATTCATCATGGAGTGCAGTTACGAGTGGTGTGCCTCAGGGATCTGTTTTGGGGCCACTGTTGTTTGTAATTTTTATTAATGATCTGGATGAGGGTATAGTTGGGTGGATTAGTAAATTTGCTGATGACACCAAAGTTGGAGGTGTGGTAGAGAGGTGGCGGATGGAATTTAATGCGGATAAGTGTGAGGTAATTCACTTTGGTAGGAGCAACAGATGTGTCGAGTATAGGGCTAACGGGAGGACTTTGAATAGTGTGGATGAACAGAGGGATCTAGGTGTGTGTGTACATAGATCCCTGAAAGTTGGGAATCAAGTAGATAAGGTTGTCAAGAAGGCGTACGGTGTCTTGGCGTTTATTGGTAGGGGGATTGAATTTAGGAGTCGCAGTGTAATGTTGCAACTGTACACTACTCTAGTGCGGCCGCACTTGGAGTACTGTGTGCAGTTCTGGTCCCCGCATTACAAGAAGGATGTGGAGGCGTTGGAGAGGGTGCAGAGGAGGTTTACTAGGATGTTGCCTGGTATGGTGGGGAGGTCCTATGAGGAGAGACTGAGGGATCTAGGGTTGTTTTCGTTGGAAAGAAGGCGGCTAAGAGGGGATCTTATTGAAACATATAAGATGATTAGAGGTTTAGATAGGGTGGATAGTGATAGCCTTTTTCCTCGGATGGAGAAAGCTAGCACGAGGGGGCATGGCTTTAAATTAAGGGGGGGTAGCTACAGGACGGATGTCAGGGGTAGGTTCTTTACCCAGCGGGTGGTGAGGGATTGGAATGCCCTGCCTGCTGCAGTTGTAAATGCGTCTAGTTTGGGGGCGTTTAAGAGATCTCTGGATAGGTTTATGGACGAAAAAGGATTGGTATAGGCTAGTGGGTCATTGTTTTTGTAACTGGTCGGCGCAACATCGTGGGCCGAAGGGCCTGTTCTGCGCTGTAATGTTCTATGTTCTATGTTCTATAAAAGAAAATCTTTCACCAAGTTCATCATTTCACTCCCTCCTCATTTGTTTCCAAAGACTCTCTCAACGCCATTGGCACTTGACGGCCAAAACTCTGATATTGCAGCAAAGTGCATATCTCGAAGAGTTAAGCATTTTGAGGAAATCAAGGTTTGGCTGTTAATATAGTATCAAATCCACTGACTCATGTTGGCTGAAACGCTGACTGTGCAGCAAAGTGCATATCTGGATGAGGTAAGCATGTTGAGTAACACCAAAATTGATTCCAATGTTTTCCTCAATACCATTTCAACTTCAAACACCACAAATTCTAACATTGCGGCAAAGTGCATATCTCGGTGAGATAAGCATTTTAGTAATCCCACATTTGATTCCAATTATTTCCTCAAACCAAATGAGCTGTTCCCACTGACAATCTGATATTGCACTCATCCTCTAACTGCGCGAAGAATTGTGGGTAGAACAACATAGATTTCCAAAGAGTTGCTGAATGCCAGTCAGTCTCTATTGCCAAAAGTCAGACCTTTCGCCATTTTCCATAACTAGATGAGAAAAGCATTTTGAGCAATTCCACAACTGTTTCTGACGATTTCCACAAAGATATCTCCAAAAATTTCATATTTCAGTAAAGAGTGAAAAGTTTTCACTTTCTAAAAGAAAATCTTTCACCAAGTTCATCATTTCACTCCCTCCTCATTTGTTTCCAAAGACTCTCTCAACGCCATTGGCACTTGACTGCCAAAACTCTAATATTGCGGCAAAGTGCATATCTCGCTGAGATAAGCATTTTAGTAATCCCACATTTGATTCCAATTATTTCCTCAAACCAAATGAGCTGTTCCCGCTGACAGTCTGATATTGCACTCTTCCTCTAACAGCGCGAAGAATTGTGGGTAGAACAACATAGATTTCCAAAGAGTTGCTGAATGCCAGTCAGTCTCTGTTGCCAAAAGTCAGATCTGTCGCCATGTTCCGTAACTTGATGAGAAAAGCATTTTGAGCAATTCCACAACAGTTTCAGACGATTTCCACAAAGATATCTCCAAAAATTTCATATTTCAGTAAAGAGTGAAAAGTTTTCACTTTCTAAAAGAAAATCTTTCACCAAGTTCATCATTTCACTCCCTCCTCATTTGTTTCCAAAGACTCTCACAACGCCATTGGCACTTGACTGCCAAAACTCTAATATTGCAGCAAAGTGCATATCTCGAAGAGTTAAGCATTTTGAGGAAATCAAGGTTTGGCTGTTAATATAGTATCAAATCCACTGACTCATGTTGGCTGAAACGCTGACTTTGCAGCAAAGTGCATATCTGGATGAGGTAAGCATCTTGAGTAACACCAAAATTGATTCCAATGTTTTCCTCAATACCATTTCAACTTCAAACGCCACAAATTCTAACATTGCGGCAAAGTGCATATCTCGGTGAGATAAGCATTTTAGTAATCCCACATTTGATTCCAATTATTTCCACAAACCAAATGAGCTGTTCCCACTGACAATCTGATATTGCACTCATCCTCTGACTGCGCGAAGAATTGTGGGTGGAACAACATAGATTTCCAAAGAGTTGCTGAATGCCAGTCAGTCTCTATTGCCAAAAGTCAGACCTTTCGCCATGTTCCATAACTAGATGAGAAAAGCATTTTGAGCAATTCCACAACTGTTTCTGACGATTTCCACAAAGATATCTCCAAAAATTTCATATTTCAGTAAAGAGTGAAAAGTTTTCACTTTCTAAAAGAAAATCTTTCACCAAGTTCATCATTTCACTCCCTCCTCATTTGTTTCCAAAGACTCTCTCAACGCCATTGGCACTTGACTGCCAAAACTCTAATATTGCAGCAAAGTGCATATCTCGAAGAGTTAAGCATTTTGAGGAAATCAAGGTTTGGCTGTTAATATAAAATCAAATCCACTGACTCATGCTGGCTGAAAAGCTGACTTTGCAGCAAAGTGCATATCTGGATGAGGTAAGCATGTTGAGTAACACCAAAATTGATTCCAATGTTTTCCTCAATAACATTTCAACTTCAAACGCCACAAATTCTAACATTGCGGCAAAGTGCATATCTCGCTGAGATAAGCATTTTAGTAATCCCACATTTGATTCCAATTATTTCCTCAAACCAAATGAGCTGTTCCCGCTGACAGTCTGATATTGCACTCTTCCTCTAACAGCGCGAAGAATTGTGGGTAGAACAACATAGATTTCCAAAGAGTTGCTGAATGCCAGTCAGTCTCTGTTGCCAAAAGTCAGATCTTTCGCCATGTTCCGTAACTTGATGAGAAAAGCATTTTGAGCAATTCCACAACAGTTTCAGACGATTTCGACAAAGATATCTCCAAAAATTTCATATTTCAGTAAAGAGTGAAAAGTTTTCACTTTCTAAAAGAAAATCTTTCACCAAGTTCATCATTTCACTCCCTCCTCATTTGTTTCCAAAGACTCTCACAACGCCATTGGCACTTGACTGCCAAAACTCTAATATTGCAGCAAAGTGCATATCTCGAAGAGTTAAGCATTTTGAGGAAATCAAGGTTTGGCTGTTAATATAGTATCAAATCCACTGACTCATGTTGGCTGAAACGCTGACTTTGCAGCAAAGTGCATATCTGGATGAGGTAAGCATCTTGAGTAACACCAAAATTGATTCCAATGTTTTCCTCAATACCATTTCAACTTCAAACGCCACAAATTCTAACATTGCGGCAAAGTGCATATCTCGGTGAGATAAGCATTTAAGTAATCCCACATTTGATTCCAATTATTTCCACAAACCAAATGAGCTGTTCCCACTGACAATCTGATATTGCACTCATCCTCTAACTGCGCGAAGAATTGTGGGTGGAACAACCTAGATTTCCAAAGAGTTGCTGAATGCCAGTCAGTCTCTGTTGCCATAAGTCAGATCTTTCGCCATGTTCCGTAACTAGATGAGAAAAGCATTTTGACCAATTCCACAACTCTTTCTGACGATTTCCACAAAGATATCTCCAAAAATTTCATATTTCAGGAAAGAGTGAAAAGTTTACACTTTCTAAAAGAAAATCTTTCACAAAGTTCATCATTTCACTACCTCCTCATTTGTGTCCAAAGATTCTCTCAACGCCATTGGCACTTGACTGCCAAAACTCTAATATTGCAGCAAAGTGCATATCTCGAAGAGTTAAGCATTTTGAGGAAATCAAGGTTTGGCTGTTAATATAAAATCAAATCCACTGACTCATGCTGGCTGAAAAGCTGACGTTGCAGCAAAGTGCATATCTGGATGAGGTAAGCATGTTGAGTAACACCAAAATTGATTCCAATGTTCTCCTCAATAACATTTCAACTTCAAACGCCACAAATTCTAACATTGCGGCAAAGTGCATATCTCGGTGAGATAAGCATTTTAGTAATCCCACATTTGATTCCAATTATTTCCTCAAACCAAATGAGCTGTGCCCGCTGACAGTCTGATATTGGACTCTTCCTCTCACAGCGCGAAGAATTGTGGGTAGAACAACATAGATTTCCAAAGAGTTGCTGAATGCCATTCAGTCTCTGTTGCCAAAAGTCAGATCTTTCGCCATGTTCCGTAAGTAGATGAGAAAAGCATTTTGAGCAATTCCACAACTGTTTCTGACGATTTCCACATAGATTTCTCCAAAAATTTCATATTTCAGTAAAGAGTGAAAAGTTTTCACTTTCTAAAAGAAAATCTTTCACAAAGTTCATCATTTCACTCCCTCCTCATTTGTGTCCAAAGACTCTCTCAACGCCATTGGCACTGGACTGCCAAAACTCTAATATTGCAGCAAAGTGCATATCTCGAAGAGTTAAGCATTTAGAGGAAATCAAGGTTTGGCTGTTAATATAAAATCAAATCCACTGAGTCATGCTGGCTGAGAAGCTGACGTTGCAGCAAAGTGCATATCTGGATGAGGTAAGCATCTTGAGTAACACCAAAATTGATTCCAATGTTTTCCTCAATACCATTTCAACTTCAAACGCCACAAATTCTAACATTGCGGCAAAGGGCATATCTCGGTGAGATAAGCGTTTTAGTAATCCCACATTTGATTCCAATTATTTCCTCAAACCAAATGAGCTGTTCCCGCTGACAGTCTGATATTGGACTCTTCCTCTAACAGCGCGAAGAATTGTGGGTAGAACAACATAGATTTCCAAAGAGTTGCTGAATGCCAGTCAGTCTCTGTTGCCAATAGTCAGATCTTTCGCCATGTTCCGTAACATGATGAAAAAGCAGTTTGAGCAATTCCACAACAGTTTCAGACGATTTCCACAAAGATATCTCCAAAAATTTCATATTTCAGTAAAGAGTGAAAAGTTTTCACTTTCTAAAAGAAAATCTTTCACCAAGTTCATCATTTCACTCCCTCCTCATTTGTTTCCAAAGACTCTCTCAACGCCATTGGCACTTGACTGCCAAAACTCTGATATTGCAGCAAAGTGCATATCTCGAAGAGTTAAGCATTTTGAGGAAATCAAGGTTTGGCTGTTAATATAGTATCAAATCCACTGACTCATGTTGGCTGAAACGCTGACTTTGCAGCAAAGTGCATATCTGGATGAGGTAAGCATCTTGAGTAACACCAAAATTGATTCCAATGTTTTCCTCAATAACATTTCAACTTCAAATTCTAACATTGCGGCAAAGTGCATATCTCGGTGACATAAGCATTTTAGTAATCCCACATTTGATTCCAATTATTTCCACTAACCAAATGTGCTATTCCCGCTGACAATCTGATATTGCACTCATCCTCAAACAGCGCGAAGAATTGTGGGTAGAAGAACATAGATTTCCAAAGAGTTGCTGAATGCCAGTCAGTCTCTGCTGCCAAAAGTCAGCTCTTTCGCCATGTTCCGTAACTAGATGAGAAAAGCATTTTGAGCAATTCCACGACTGTTTCTGACGATTTCCACAAAGATATCTCCAAAAATTTCATATTTCAGTAAAGAGTGAAAAGTTTTCACTTTCTAAAAGAAAATCTTTCACCAAGTTCATCATTTCACTCCCTCCTCATTTGTTTCCAAAGACTCTCTCAACGCCATTGGCACTTGACTGCCAAAACTGAAATATTCCAGCAAAGTGCATATCTGGAAGAGTTAAGCATTTTGAGGAAATCAAAGTTTGGCTGTTAATATAAAATCAAATCCACTGACTCATACTGGCTGAAAAGCTGACTTTGCAGCAAAGTGCATATCTGGATGAGGTAAGCATGTTGAGTAACACCAAAATTGATTCCAATGTTTTCCTCAATACCATTTCAACTTCAAACGCCACAAATTCTAACATTGCGGCAAAGTGCATATCTCGCTGAGATAAGCATTTTAGTAATCCCACATTTGATTCCAATTATTTCCTCAAACCAAATGAGCTGTTCCCGCTGACAGTCTAATATTGGACTCTTCCTCTAACAGCGTGAAGAATTGTGGGTAGAACAACATAGATTTCCAAAGAGTTGCTGAATCCCAGTCAGTCTCTGTTGCCAATAGTCAGATCTTTCGCCATGTTCCGTAACTTGATGAAAAAGCAGTTTGAGCAATTCCACAACAGTTTAAGACCATTTCCACAAAGATATCTCCAAAAATTTCATATTTCAGTAAAGAGTGAAAAGTTTTCACTTTCTAAAAGAAAATCTTTCACCAAGTTCATCATTTCACTCCCTCCTCATTTGTTTCCAAATACTCTCACAACGCCATTGGCACTTGACTGCCAAAAGTCTGATATTGCAGCAAAGTGCATATCTCGAAGAGTTAAGCATTTTGAGGAAATCAAGGTTTGGCTGTTAATATAGTATCAAATCCACTGACTCATGTTGGCTGAAACGCTGACTTTGCAGCAAAGTGCATATCTGGATGAGGTAAGCATCTTGAGTAACACCAAAATTGATTCCAATGTTTTCCTCAATACCATTTCAACTTCAAACGCCACAAATTCTAACATTGCGGCAAAGTGCATATCTCGGTGAGATAAGCATTTTAGTAATCCCACATTTGATTCCAATTATTTCCTCAAACCAAATGAGCTGTTCCCACTGACAATCTGATATTGCACTTATCCTCTAACTGCGCGAAGAATTGTGGGTAGAACAACATAGATTTCCAAAGAGTTGCTGAATGCCTGTCAGTCTCTATTGCCACAAGTCAGACCTTTCGCCATGCTCCATAACTAGATGAGAAAAGCATTTTGAGCAATTCCCCAACTGTTTCTGACGATTTCCACAAAGATATCTCCAAAAATTTCATATTTCAGTAAAGAGTGAAAAGTTTTCTCTTTCTAAAAGAAAATCTTTCCCAAAGTTCATCATTTCACTCCCTCCTCATTTGTTTCCAAAGACTCTCTCAACGCCATTGGCACTTGACTGCCAAAACTCAAATATTCCAGCAAAGTGCATATCTGGAAGAGTTAAGCATTTTGAGGAAATCAAAGTTTGGCTGTTAATATAAAATCAAATCCACTGACTCATGCTGGCTGAAAAGCTGACGTTGCAGCAAAGTGCATATCTGGATGAGGTAAGCATGTTGAGTAACACCAAAATTGATTCCAATGTTTTCCTCAACAACATTTCAACTTCAAACGCCACAAATTCTAACATTGCGGCAAAGTGCATATCTCGCTGAGATAAGCATTTTAGTAATCCCACATTTGATTCCAATTATTTCCTCAAACCAAATGAGCTGTTCCCGCTGACAGTCTGATATTGGACTCTTCCTCTAACAGCGCGAAGAATTGTGGGTAGAACAACATAGATTTCCAAAGAGTTGCTGAATGCCAGTCAGTCTCTGTTGCCAATAGTCAGATCTTTCGCCATGTTCCGTAACTTGATGAAAAAGCAGTTTGAGCAATTCCACAACAGTTTAAGACGATTTCGACAAAGATATCTCCAAAAATTTCATATTTCAGTAAAGAGTGAAAAGTTTTCACTTTCTAAAAGAAAATCTTTCACCAAGTTCATCATTTCACTCCCTCCTCATTTGTTTCCAAAGACTCTCTCAACGCCATTGGCACTTGACTGCCAAAACTCTGATATTGCAGCAAAGTGCATATCTCGAAGAGTTAAGCATTTTGAGGAAATCAAGGTTTGGCTGTTAATATAGTATCAAATCCACTGACTCATGTTGGCTGAAACGCTGACTTTGCAGCAAAGTGCATATCTGGATGAGGTAAGCATCTTGAGTGACACCAAAATTGATTCCAATGTTTTCCTCAATACCATTTCAACTTCAAACGCCACAAATTCTAACATTGCGGCAAAGTGCATATCTCGGTGAGATAAGCATTTTAGTAATCCCACATTTGATTCCAATTATTTCCTCAAACCAAATGAGCTATTCCCGCTGACACTCTGATGTTGCACTCATCCTCTAACTGCGCGAAGAATTGTGGGTAGAAGAACATAGATTTCCAAAGAGTTGCTGAATGCCAGTCAGTCTCTATTGCCAAAAGTCAGACCTTTCGCCATGTTCCATAACTAGATGAGAAAAGCATTTTGAGCAATTCCACAACTGTTTCTGACGATTTCCACAAAGATATCTCCAAAAATTTCATATTTCAGTAAAGAGTGAAAAGTTTTCTCTTTCTAAAAGAAAATCTTTCACCAAGTTCATCATTTCACTCCCTCCTCATTTGTTTCCAAAGACTCTCTCAACGCCATTGGCACTTGACTGCCAAAACTCTAATATTGCAGCAAAGTGCATATCTCGAAGAGTTAAGCATTTTGAGGAAATCAAGGTTTGGCTGTTAATATAAAATCAAATCTACTGACTCATGCTGGCTGAAAAGCTGACTTTGCAGCAAAGTGCATATCTGGATGAGGTAAGCATGTTGAGTAACACCAAAATTGATTCCAATGTTTTCCTCAATAACATTTCAACTTCAAACGCCACAAATTCTAACATTGCGGCAAAGTGCATATCTCGGTGAGATAAACATTTTAGTAATCCCACATTTGATTCCAATTATTTCCTCAAACCAAATGAGCTGTTCCCGCTGACAGTCTGATATTGCACTCTTCCTCTAACAGCGCGAAGAATTGTGGGTAGAAGAACATAGATTTCCAAAGAGTTGCTGAATGCCAGTCAGTCTGTGTTGCCAAAAGTCACATCTTTCGCCATGTTCCGTAACTAGATGGGAAAAGCATTTTGAGCAATTCCACAACTGTTTCTGACGATTTCCACAAAGATATCTCCAAAAATTTCATATTTCAGTAAAGAGTGAAAAGTTTTCACTTTCTAAAAGAAAATCTTTCACCAAGTTCATCATTTCACTCCCTCCTCATTTGTTTCCAAAGACTCTCTCAACGCCATTGGCACTTGACTGCCAAAACTCTGATATTGCAGCAAAGTGCATATCTCGAAGAGTTAAGCATTTTGAGAAAATCAAGGTTTGGCTGTTAATATAGTATCAAATCCACTGACTCATGTTGGCTGAAACGCTGACTTTGCAGCAAAGTGCATATCTGGATGGGGTAAGCTTCTTGAGTAACACCAAAATTGATTCCAATGTTTTCCTCAATAACATTTCAACTTCAAACGCCACAAATTCTAACATTGCGGCAAAGTGCATATCTCGGTGAGATAAGCATTTTAGTAATCCCACATTTGATTCCAATTATTTCCTCAAACCAAATGAGCTGTTCCCACTGACTATCTGATATTGCACTTATCCTCTAACTGCGCGAAGAATTGTGGGTAGAACAACATAGATTTCCAAAGAGTTGCTGAATGCCAGTCAGTCTCTATTGCCAAAAGTCAGACCTTTCGCCATGTTCCATAACTAGATGAGAAAAGCATTTTGAGCAATTCCACAGCAGTTGCAGACGATTTCCACAAAGATATCTCCAAAAATTTCATATTTCAGTGAAGAGTGAAAAGTTTTCACTTTCTAAAAGAAAATCTTTCTCCAAGTTCATCATTTCACTCCCTCCTCATTTGTGTCCAAAGACTCTCTCAATGCCATTGGCACTTGACTGCCAAAACTCTAATATTGCAGCAAAGTGCATATCTCGAAGAGTTAAGCATTTTGAGGAAATCAAGGTTTGGCTGTTAATATAAAATCAAATCCACTGAGTCATGCTGGCTGAAAAGCTGACGTTGCAGCAAAGTGCATATCTGGATGAGGTAAGCATCTTGAGTAACACCAAAATTGATTCCAATGTTTTCCTCAATACCATTTCAACTTCAAACGCCACAAATTCTAACATTGCGGCAAAGTGCATATCTAGCTGAGATAAGCATTTAAGTAATCCCACATTTGATTCCAATTATTTCCACTAACCAAATGTGCTATTCCCGCTGACAATCTGATATTGCACTCATCCTCTAACTGCGCGAAGAATTGTGGGTAGAAGAACATCGATTTCCAAAGAGTTGCTGAATGCCTGTCAGTCTCTGCTGCCAAAAGTCAGCTCTTTCGCCATGTTCCGTAACTAGATGAGAAAAGCATTTTGAGCAATTCCACGCCTGTTTCTGACGATTTCCACAAAGATATCTCCAAAAATTTCATATTTCAGTAAAGAGTGAAAAGTTTTCACTTTCTAAAAGAAAATCTTTCACCAAGTTCATCATTTCACTCCCTCCTCATTTGTTTCCAAAGATTCTCTCAACGCCATTGGCACTTCACGGCCAAAACTCTAATATTGCGGCAAAGTGCATATCTCGAAGAGTTAAGCATTTTGAGGAAATCAAAGTTTGGCTGTTAAGATAAAATGAAATCCACTGACTCATGTTGGCTGAAAAGCTGACGTTGCAGCAAAGTGCATATCTGGATGAGGTAAGCATCTTGAGTAACACCAAAATTGATTCCAATGTTTTCCTCAATACCATTTCAACTTCAAACGCCACAAATTCTAACATTGCGGCAAAGTGCATATCTCGGTGAGATAAGCATTTTAGTAATTCCACATTTGATTCCAATTATTTCCTCAAACCAAATGAGCTGTTCCCGCTGTCAGTCTGATAATGCACTCATCCTCTAACAGCGCGAAGAATTGTGGGTAGAACGACATAGATTTCCAAAGAGTTGCTGAATGCCAGTCAGTCTCTGATGCCAAAAGTCAGATCTTCCGCCATGTTCCGTAACTAGATGAGAAAAGCATTTTGAGCAATTCCACAACTGTTTCTGACGATTTCCACAAAGATATCTCCAAAAATTTCATATTTCAGTAAAGAGTGAAAAGTTTTCACTTTCTAAAAGAAAATCTTTCACCAAGTTCATCATTTCACTCCCTCCTCATTTGTTTCCAAAGACTCTCTCAACGCCATTGGCACTTGACTGCCAAAACTCAAATATTCCAGCAAAGTGCATATCTGGAAGCGTTAAGCATTTTGAGGAAATCAAAGTTTGGCTGTTAATATAAAATCAAATCCACTGACTCATGCTGGCTGAAAAGCTGACTTTGCAGCAAAGTGCATATCTGGATGAGGTAAGCATGTTGAGTAACACCAAAATTGATTCCAATGTTTTCCTCAACAACATTTCAACTTCAAACGCCACAAATTCTAACATTGCGGCAAAGTGCATATCTCGCTGAGATAAGCATTTTAGTAATCCCACATTTGATTCCAATTATTTCCTCAAACCAAATGAGCTGTTCCCGCTGACAGTCTGATATTGGACTCTTCCTCTAACAGCGCGAAGAATTGTGGGTAGAACAACATAGATTTCCAAAGAGTTGCTGAATGCCAGTCAGTCTCTGTTGCCAATAGTTAGATCTTTCGCCATGTTCCGTAACTTGATGAAAAAGCAGTTTGAGCAATTCCACAACTGTTTCTGACGATTTCCACAAAGATATCTCCAAAAATTTCATATTTCAGTAAAGAGTGAAAAGTTTTCACTTTCTAAAAGAAAATCTTTCACCAAGTTCATCATTTCACTCCCTCCTCATTTGTTTCCAAAGACTCTCTCAACGCCATTGGCACTTGACTGCCAAAACTCAAATATTCCAGCAAAGTGCATATCTGGAAGAGTTAAGCATTTTGAGGAAATCAAAGTTTGGCTGTTAATATAAAATCAAATCCACTGACTCATGCTGGCTGAAAAGCTGACTTTGCAGCAAAGTGCATATCTGGATGAGGTAAGCATGTTGAGTAACACCGAAATTGATTCCAATGTTTTCCTCAACAACATTTCAACTTCAAACGCCACAAATTCTAACATTGCGGCAAAGTGCATATCTCGCTGAGATAAGCATTTTAGTAATCCCACATTTGATTCCAATTATTTCCTCAAACCAAATGAGCTGTTCCCGCTGACAGTCTGATATTGGACTCTTCCTCTAACAGCGCGAAGAATTGTGGGTAGAACAACGTAGATTTCCAAAGAGTTGCTGAATGCCAGTCAGTCTCTGTTGCCAATAGTCAGATCTTTCGCCATGTTCCGTAACTTGATGAAAAAGCAGTTTGAGCAATTCCACAACAGTTTAAGACGATTTCGACAAAGATATCTCCAAAAATTTCATATTTCAGTAAAGAGTGAAAAGTTTTCACTTTCTAAAGGAAAATCTTTCACCAAGTTCATCATTTCACTCCCTCCTCATTTGTGTCCAAAGACTCTCTCAACGCCATTGGCACTTGACTGCCAAAACTCTAATATTGCAGCAAAGTGCATATCTCGAAGAGTTAAGCATTTTGAGGAAATCAAGGTTTGGCTGTTAATATAAAATCAAATCCACTGACTCATGCTGGCTGAAAAGCTGACGTTGCAGCAAAGTGCATATCTGGATGAGGTAAGCATGTTGAGTAACACCAAAATTGATTCCAATGTTTTCCTCAATACCATTTCAACATCAAACGCCACAAATTCTAACATTGCGGCAAAGTGCATATCTCGGTGAGATAAGCATTTAAGTAATCCCACATTTGATTCCAATTATTTCCACTAACCAAATGTGCTATTCCCGCTGACAATCTGATATTGCACTCATCCTCTAACAGCGCGAAGAATTGTGGGTAGAAGAACATAGATTTCCAAAGAGTTGCTGAATGCCAGTCAGTCTCTGTTGCCAAAAGTCAGATCTTTCGCCATGTTCCGTAACTTGATGAGAAAAGCAGTTTGAGCAATTCCACAACTGTTTCTAACGATTTCCACAAAGATATCTCCAAAAATTTCAAATTTCAGTAAAGAGTGAAAAGTTTTCAGTTTCTAAAAGAAAATCTTTCGCCAAGTTCATCATTTCACTCCCTCCTCATTTGTTTCCAAAGACTCTCACAACGCCATTGGCACTTGACTGCCAAAACTCTAACATTGCAGTAAAGTGCATATCTCGAAGAGTTAAGCATTTTGAGGAAATCAAGGTTTGGCTGTTAATATAAAATCAAATCCACTGACTCATGCTGGCTGAAAAGCTGACTTTGCAGCAAAGTGCATATCTGGATGAGGTAAGCATCTTGAGTAACACCAAAATTGATTCCAATGTTTTCCTCAATACCATTTCAACTTCAAACGCCACAAATTCTAACATTGCGGCAAAGTGCATATCTCGGTGAGATAAGCATTTAAGTAATCCCACATTTGATTCCAATTATTTCCACAAACCAAATGAGCTGTTCCCACTGACAATCTGATATTGCACTTATCCTCTAACTGCGCGAAGAATTGTGGGTAGAACAACACAGATTTCCAAAGAGTTGTTGAATGCCAGTCAGTCTCTGATGCCAAAAGTCAGACCTTTCGCCATGTTCCATAACTAGATGAGAAAAGCATTTTGAGCAATTCCACAACTGTTTCAGACGATTTCCACAAAGATATCTCCAAAAATTTCATATTTCAGTAAAGAGTGAAAACTTTTCGCTTTCTAAAAGAAAACCTTTCACCAAGTTCATCATTTCACTCCCTCCTCATTTGTTTCCAAAGACTCTCTCAACGCCATTGGCACTTGACTGCCAAAACTCTAATATTGCAGCAAAGTGCATATCTCGAAGAGTTAAGCATTTTGAGGAAATCAAGGTTTGGCTGTTAATATAAAATCAAATCCACTGACTCATGTTGGCTGAAAAGTTGACTTTGCAGCAAAGTGCATATCTGGATGAGGTAAGCATGTTGAGTAACACCAAAATTGATTCCAATGTTTTCCTCAACAACATTTCAACTTCAAACGCCACAAATTCTAACATTGCGGCAAAGTGCATATCTCGCTGAGATAAGGATTTTAGTAATCCCACATTTGATTCCAATTATTTCCTCAAACCAAATGAGCTGTTCCCGCTGACAGTCTGATATTGGACTCTTCCTCTAACAGCGCGAAGAATTGTGGGTAGAACAACGTAGATTTCCAAAGAGTTGCTGAATGCCAGTCAGTCTCTGTTGCCAAAACTCAGATCTTTCGCCGAGTTCCATAACTAGATGAGAAAAGCATTTTGAGCGATTCCAGAACAGTTTCTGACGATTTCCACAAAGATATCTCCAAAAATTTCATATTTCAGTAAAGAGTGAAATGTTTTCACTTTCTAAAAAAAAATCTTTCACAAAGTTCATCATTCCACTCCTTCCTCATTTGTGTCCAAAGTTTCTCTCAACGCCATTGGCACTTGACTGCCAAAACTCTAATATTGCAGCAAAGTGCATATCTCGAAGAGTTAAGCATTTTGAGGAAATCAAGGTTTGGCTGTTAATATAAAATCAAATCCACTGACTCGTGCTGGCTGAAAAGCTGACGTTGCAGCAAAGTGCATATCTGGATGAGGGAAGCATGTTGAGTAACACATAAAATTGATTCCAATGTTTTCCTCAATACCATTTCAACTTCAAACGCCACAAATTCTAACATTGCGGCAAAGTGCATATCTCGGAGAGATAAGCATTTTAGTAAACCCACATTTGATTCCATTATTTCCTCAAACCAAATGAGCTGTTCCCGCTGACAGTCTGATATTGGACTCTTCCTCCCACAGCGCGAAGAATTGTGGGTAGAACAACATAGATTTCCAAAGAGTTGCTGAATTCCAGTCAGTCTCTGTTGCCAAAAGTCAGATCTTTCGCCGAGTTCCATAACTAGATGAGAAAAGCATTTTGAGCGATTCCAGAACAGTTTCTGACGATTTCCACAAAGATATCTCCAAAAATTTCATATTTCAGTAAAGAGTGAAAAGTTTTCACTTTCTAAAAAAAAATCTTTCACAAAGTTCATCATTTCACTCCTTCCTCATTTGTGTCCAAAGTTTCTCTCAACGCCATTGGCACTTGACTGCCAAAACTCTAATATTGCAGCAAAGTGCATATCTCGAAGAGTTAAGCATTTTGAGGAAATCAAGGTTTGGCTGTTAATATAAAATCAAATCCACTGACTCGTGCTGGCTGAAATGCTGACGTTGCAGCAAAGTGCATATCTGGATGAGGTAAGCATCTTGAGTAACACCAAAACTGATTCCAATGTTTTCCTCAATAACATTTCAACTTCAAACGCCACAAATTCTAACATTGCGGCAAAGTGCATATCTCGGAGAGATAAGCATTTTAGTAAACCCACATTTGATTCCATTATTTCCTCAAACCAAATGAGCTGTTCCCGCTGACAGTCTGATATTGGACTCTTCCTCCCACAGCGCGAAGAATTGTGGGTAGAACAACATAGATTTCCAAAGAGTTGCTGAATGCCAGTCAGTCTCTGTTGCCAAAAGTCAGATCTTTCGCCATGTTCCGTAACTTGATGAGAAAAGCGGTTTGAGCAATTCCACAACAGTTTCAGACGATTTCCACAAAGATATCTCCAAAAATTGCATATTTCATTAAAGAATGAGAAGTTTTCACTTTCTAAACGAAAATCTTTCACCAAGTTCATCATTTCACTCCCTCCTCATTTGTGTCCAAAGACTCTCTCAACGCCATTGGCACTTGACTGCCAAAACTCTTATATTGCAGCAAAGTGCATATCTCGAAGAGTTAAGCATTTTGAGGAAATCAAGGTTTGGCTGTTAATATAAAATCAAATCCACTGAGTCATGCTGGCTGAAAAGCTGACGTTGCAGCAAAGTGCATATCTGGATGAGGTAAGCATCTTGAGTAACACCAAAATTGATTCCAATGTTTTCCTCAATACCATTTCAACTTCAAACGCCACAAATTCTAACATTGCGGCAAAGTGCATATCTCGGTGAGATAAGCATTTAAGTAATCCCACATTTGATTCCAATTATTTCCACTAACCAAATGAGCTATTCCCGCTGACAATCTGATATTGCACTCATCCTCTAACTGCGCGAAGAATTGTGGGTATAAGAACATAGATTTCCAAAGAGTTGCTGAATGCCTGTCAGTCTCTGCTGCCAAAAGTCAGCTCTTTCGTCATGTTCCGTAACTAGATGAGAAAAGCATTTTGAGCAATTCCACGACTGTTTCTGACGATTTCCACAAAGATATCTCCAAAAATTTCATATTTCAGTAAAGAGTGAAAAGTTTTCACTTTCTAAAAGAAAATCTTTCACCAAGATCATCATTTCACTCCCTCCTCATTTGTTTCCAAAGACTCTCTCAACGCCATTGGAATTTGACTGCCAAAACTCTAATATTGCAGCAAAGTGCATATCTCGAAGAGTTAAGCATTTTGAGGAAATCAAGGTTTGGCTGTTAATATAAAATCAAATCCACTGACTCATGTTGGCTGAAAAGCTGACTTTGCAGCAAAGTGCATATCTGGATGAGGTAAGCGTGTTGAGTAACACCAAAATTGATTCCAATGTTTTCCTCAATACCATTTCAACTTCAAACGCCACAAATTCTAACATTGCGGCAAAGTGCATATCTCGGTGAGATAAGCATTTTAGTAATCCCACATTTGATTCCAATTATTTCCTCAAACCAAATGAGCTGTTCCCGCTGACAGTCTGATATTGCACTCTTCTTCAAACAGCGCGAAGAATTGTGGGTAGAACAACATAGATTTCCAAATAGTTGCTGAATGCCAGTCAGTCTCTGTTGCCAAAAGTCAGATCTTTCGCCATGTTCCGTAACTAGATGAGAAACGCATTTTGACCAATTCCACAACAGATTCTGACGATTTGCACAAAGATATCTCCAAAAATTTCATATTTCAGTAAAGAGTGAAAAGTTTTCACTTTCTAAAAGAAAATCTTTCACCAAGTTCATCATTTCACTCCCTCCTCATTTGTTTCCAAAGACTCTCTCAACACCATTGGCACTTGACTGCTAAAACTCTAATATTGCAGCAAAGTGCATATCTCGAAGAGTTAAGCATTTTGAGGAAATCAAGGTTTGGCTGTTAATATAAAATCAAATCCACTGACTCATGCTGGCTGAAAAGCTGACTTTGCAGCAAAGTGCATATCTGGATGAGGGAAGCATGTTGAGTAACACCAAAATTGATTCCAATGTTTTCCTCAATACCATTTCAACTTCAAACGCCACAAATTCTAACATTGCGGCAAAGTGCATATCTCGGTGAGATAAGCATTTTAGTAATCCCACATTTGATTCCAATTATTTCCTCAAACCAAATGAGCTGTTCCCACTGACAATCTGATATTGCACTTATCCTCTAACTGCGCGAAGAATTGTGGGAAGAACAACATTGATTTCAAAAGAGTTGTTGAATGCCAGTCAGTCTCTGATGCCAAAAGTCAGACCTTTCGCCATGTTCCATAACTAGATGAGAAAAGCATTTTGAGCAATTCCACAACTGTTTCAGACGATTTCCACAAAGATATCTCCAAAAATTTCATATTTCAGTAAAGAGTGAAAAGTTTTCACTTTCTAAAAGAAAATCTTTCACCAAGTTCATCATTTCACTCCCTCCTCATTTGTTTCCAAAGACTCTCTCAACGCCATTGGCACTTGACTGCCAAAACTCTAATATTGCAGCAAAGTGCATATCTCGAAGAGTTAAGCATTTTGAGGAAATCAAGGTTTGGCTGTTAATATAAAATCAAATCCACTGACTCATGTTGGCTGAAAAGTTGACTTTGCAGCAAAGTGCATATCTGGATGAGGTAAGCATGTTGAGTAACACCAAAATTGATTCCAATGTTTTCCTCAATAACATTTCAACTTCAAACGCCACAAATTCTAACATTGCGGCAAAGTGCATATCTCGGTGAGATAAGCATTTAAGTAATCCCACATTTGATTCCAATTATTTCCTCAAACCAAATGAGCTGTTCCCGCTGACAGCCTGATATCGCACTCTTCCTCTAACAGCGCGAAGAATTGTGGGTAGAACAACATAGATTTCCAAAGAGTTGCTGAATGCCAGTCAGTCTCTGATGCCAAAGTCAGATCTTCCGCCATGTTCCGTAACTAGATGAGAGAAGCATTTTGAGCAATTCCACAACTGTTTCAGCCGATTTCCACAAAGATATCTCCAAAAATTTCATATTTCAGTAAAGAGTGAAAAGTTTTCACTTTCTAAAAGAAAATCTTTCACCAAGTTCATCATTTCACTCCCTCCTCATTTGTTTCCAAAGACTCTCTCAACGCCATTGGCACTTGACTGCCAAAACTCAAATATTCCAGCAAAGTGCATATCTGGAAGAGTTAAGCATTTTGAGGAAATCAAAGTTTGGCTGTTAATATAAAATCAAATCCACTGACTCATGCTGGCTGAAAAGCTGACTTTGCAGCAAAGTGCATATCTGGATGAGGTAAGCATGTTGAGTAACACCGAAATTGATTCCAATGTTTTCCTCAACAACATTTCAACTTCAAACGCCACAAATTCTAACATTGCGGCAAAGTGCATATCTCGCTGAGATAAGCATTTTAGTAATCCCACATTTGATTCCAATTATTTCCTCAAACCAAATGAGCTGTTCCCGCTGACAGTCTGATATTGGACTCTTCCTCTAACAGCGCGAAGAATTGTGGGTAGAACAACGTAGATTTCCAAAGAGTTGCTGAATGCCAGTCAGTCTCTGTTGCCAATAGTCAGATCTTTCGCCATGTTCCGTAACTTGATGAAAAAGCAGTTTGAGCAATTCCACAACAGTTTAAGACGATTTCGACAAAGATATCTCCAAAAATTTCATATTTCAGTAAAGAGTGAAAAGTTTTCACTTTCTAAAGGAAAATCTTTCACCAAGTTCATCATTTCACTCCCTCCTCATTTGTGTCCAAAGACTCTCTCAACGCCATTGGCACTTGACTGCCAAAACTCTAATATTGCAGCAAAGTGCATATCTCGAAGAGTTAAGCATTTTGAGGAAATCAAGGTTTGGCTGTTAATATAAAATCAAATCCACTGACTCATGCTGGCTGAAAAGCTGACGTTGCAGCAAAGTGCATATCTGGATGAGGTAAGCATGTTGAGTAACACCAAAATTGATTCCAATGTTTTCCTCAATACCATTTCAACTTCAAACGCCACAAATTCTAACATTGCGGCAAAGTGCATATCTCGGTGAGATAAGCATTTAAGTAATCCCACATTTGATTCCAATTATTTCCACTAACCAAATGTGCTATTCCCGCTGACAATCTGATATTGCACTCATCCTCTAACAGCGCGAAGAATTGTGGGTAGAAGAACATAGATTTCCAAAGAGTTGCTGAATGCCTGTCAGTCTCTGCTGCCAAAAGTCAGCTCTTTCGCCATGTTCCGTAACTAGATGAGAAAAGCATTTTGAGCAATTCCACGACTGTTTCTGACGATTTCCACAAAGATATCTCCAAAAATGTCATATTTCAGTAAAGAGTGAAAAGTTTTCACTTTCTAAAAGAAAATCTTTCACCAAGTTCATCATTTCACTCCCTCCTCATTTGTTTCCAAAGACTCTCTCAACACCATTGGCACTTGACTGCCAAAACTCTAATATTGCAGCAAAGTGCATATCTCGAAGAGTTAAGCATTTTGAGGAAATCAAGGTTTGGCTGTTAATATAAAATCAAATCCACTGACTCATGCTGGCTGAAAAGCTGACTTTGCAGCAAAGTGCATATCTGGATGAGGGAAGCATGTTGAGTAACACCAAAATTGATTCCAATGTTTTCCTCAATACCATTTCAACTTCAAACGCCACAAATTCTAACATTGCGGCAAAGTGCATATCTCGGTGAGATAAGCATTTTAGTAATCCCACATTTGATTCCAATTATTTCCTCAAACCAAATGAGCTGTTCCCACTGACAATCTGATATTGCACTTATCCTCTAACTGCGCGAAGAATTGTGGGTAGAACAACATTGATTTCCAAAGAGTTGTTGAATGCCAGTCAGTCTCTGATGCCAAAAGTCAGACCTTTCGCCATGTTCCATAACTAGATGAGAAAAGCATTTTGAGCAATTCCACAACTGTTTCAGACGATTTCCACAAAGATATCTCCAAAAATTTCATATTTCAGTAAAGAGTGAAAAGTTTTCACTTTCTAAAAGAAAATCTTTCACCAAGATCATCATTTCACTCCCTCCTCATTTGTTTCCAAAGACTCTCTCAACGCCATTGGCACTTGACTGCCAAAACTCAAATATTCCAGCAAAGTGCATATCTGGAAGAGTTAAGCATTTTGAGGAAATCAAAGTTTGGCTGTTAATATAAAATCAAATCCACTGACTCATGCTGGCTGAAAAGCTGACTTTGCAGCAAAGTGCATATCTGGATGAGGTAAGCATGTTGAGTAACACCGAAATTGATTCCAATGTTTTCCTCAACAACATTTCAACTTCAAACGCCACAAATTCTAACATTGCGGCAAAGTGCATATCTCGCTGAGATAAGCATTTTAGTAATCCCACATTTGATTCCAATTATTTCCTCAAACCAAATGAGCTGTTCCCGCTGACAGTCTGATATTGGACTCTTCCTCTAACAGCGCGAAGAATTGTGGGTAGAACAACGTAGATTTCCAAAGAGTTGCTGAATGCCAGTCAGTCTCTGTTGCCAATAGTCAGATCTTTCGCCATGTTCCGTAACTTGATGAAAAAGCAGTTTGAGCAATTCCACAACAGTTTAAGACGATTTCGACAAAGATATCTCCAAAAATTTCATATTTCAGTAAAGAGTGAAAAGTTTTCACTTTCTAAAGGAAAATCTTTCACCAAGTTCATCATTTCACTCCCTCCTCATTTGTGTCCAAAGACTCTCTCAACGCCATTGGCACTTGACTGCCAAAACTCTAATATTGCAGCAAAGTGCATATCTCGAAGAGTTAAGCATTTTGAGGAAATCAAGGTTTGGCTGTTAATATAAAATCAAATCCACTGACTCATGCTGGCTGAAAAGCTGACGTTGCAGCAAAGTGCATATCTGGATGAGGTAAGCATGTTGAGTAACACCAAAATTGATTCCAATGTTTTCCTCAATACCATTTCAACTTCAAACGCCACAAATTCTAACATTGCGGCAAAGTGCATATCTCGGTGAGATAAGCATTTAAGTAATCCCACATTTGATTCCAATTATTTCCACTAACCAAATGTGCTATTCCCGCTGACAATCTGATATTGCACTCATCCTCTAACAGCGCGAAGAATTGTGGGTAGAAGAACATAGATTTCCAAAGAGTTGCTGAATGCCTGTCAGTCTCTGCTGCCAAAAGTCAGCTCTTTCGCCATGTTCCGTAACTAGATGAGAAAAGCATTTTGAGCAATTCCACGACTGTTTCTGACGATTTCCACAAAGATATCTCCAAAAATGTCATATTTCAGTAAAGAGTGAAAAGTTTTCACTTTCTAAAAGAAAATCTTTCACCAAGTTCATCATTTCACTCCCTCCTCATTTGTTTCCAAAGACTCTCTCAACACCATTGGCACTTGACTGCCAAAACTCTAATATTGCAGCAAAGTGCATATCTCGAAGAGTTAAGCATTTTGAGGAAATCAAGGTTTGGCTGTTAATATAAAATCAAATCCACTGACTCATGCTGGCTGAAAAGCTGACTTTGCAGCAAAGTGCATATCTGGATGAGGGAAGCATGTTGAGTAACACCAAAATTGATTCCAATGTTTTCCTCAATACCATTTCAACTTCAAACGCCACAAATTCTAACATTGCGGCAAAGTGCATATCTCGGTGAGATAAGCATTTTAGTAATCCCACATTTGATTCCAATTATTTCCTCAAACCAAATGAGCTGTTCCCACTGACAATCTGATATTGCACTTATCCTCTAACTGCGCGAAGAATTGTGGGTAGAACAACATTGATTTCCAAAGAGTTGTTGAATGCCAGTCAGTCTCTGATGCCAAAAGTCAGACCTTTCGCCATGTTCCATAACTAGATGAGAAAAGCATTTTGAGCAATTCCACAACTGTTTCAGACGATTTCCACAAAGATATCTCCAAAAATTTCATATTTCAGTAAAGAGTGAAAAGTTTTCACTTTCTAAAAGAAAATCTTTCACCAAGATCATCATTTCACTCCCTCCTCATTTGTTTCCAAAGACTCTCTCAACGCCATTGGCACTTGACTGCCAAAACTCAAATATTCCAGCAAAGTGCATATCTGGAAGAGTTAAGCATTTTGAGGAAATCAAAGTTTGGCTGTTAATATAAAATCAAATCCACTGACTCATGCTGGCTGAAAAGCTGACTTTGCAGCAAAGTGCATATCTGGATGAGGTAAGCATGTTGAGTAACACCGAAATTGATTCCAATGTTTTCCTCAACAACATTTCAACTTCAAACGCCACAAATTCTAACATTGCGGCAAAGTGCATATCTCGCTGAGATAAGGATTTTAGTAATCCCACATTTGATTCCAATTATTTCCTCAAACCAAATGAGCTGTTCCCGCTGACAGTCTGATATTGGACTCTTCCTCTAACAGCGCGAAGAATTGTGGGTAGAACAACGTAGATTTCCAAAGAGTTGCTGAATGCCAGTCAGTCTCTGTTGCCAATAGTCAGATCTTTCGCCATGTTCCGTAACTTGATGAAAAAGCAGTTTGAGCAATTCCACAACAGTTTAAGACGATTTCGACAAAGATATCTCCAAAAATTTCATATTTCAGTAAAGAGTGAAAAGTTTTCACTTTCTAAAGGAAAATCTTTCACCAAGTTCATCATTTCACTCCCTCCTCATTTGTGTCCAAAGACTCTCTCAACGCCATTGGCACTTGACTGCCAAAACTCTAATATTGCAGCAAAGTGCATATCTCGAAGAGTTAAGCATTTTGAGGAAATCAAGGTTTGGCTGTTAATATAAAATCAAATCCACTGACTCATGCTGGCTGAAAAGCTGACGTTGCAGCAAAGTGCATATCTGGATGAGGTAAGCATGTTGAGTAACACCAAAATTGATTCCAATGTTTTCCTCAATACCATTTCAACTTCAAACGCCACAAATTCTAACATTGCGGCAAAGTGCATATCTCGGTGACATAAGCATTTAAGTAATCCCACATTTGATTCCAATTATTTCCACTAACCAAATGTGCTATTCCCGCTGACAATCTGATATTGCACTCATCCTCTAACAGCGCGAAGAATTGTGGGTAGAAGAACATCGATTTCCAAAGAGTTGCTGAATGCCTGTCAGTCTCTGCTGCCAAAAGTCAGCTCTTTCGCCATGTTCCGTAACTAGATGAGAAAAGCATTTTGAGCAATTCCACGACTGTTTCTGACGATTTCCACAACGATATCTCCAAAAATTTCATATTTCAGTAAAGAGTGAAAAGTTTTCACATTCTAAAAGAAAATCTTTCACCAAGTTCATCATTTCACTCCCTCCTCATTTGTTTCCAAAGATTCTCTCAACGCCAATTGGCACTTCACGGCCAAAACTCTAATATTGCGGCAAAGTGCATATCTCGAAGAGTTAAGCATTTTGAGGAAATCAAAGTTTGGCTGTTAATATAAAATCAAATCCACTGACTCATGTTGGCTGAAAAGCTGACGTTGCAGCAAAGTGCATATCTGGATGAGGTAAGCATCTTGAGTAACACCAAAATTGATTCCAATGTTTTCTCAAGAACATTTCAACTTCAAAGCCACAAATTCTAACATTGCGGCAAAGTGCATACCTCGCTGAGATAAGCATTTTAGTAATCCCACATTTGATACCAATTATTTCCTCAAACCAAATGAGCTATTCCCGCTGACAGTCTGATATTGCACTCATCCTCTAACAGCGCGAAGAATTGTGGGTAGAACAACATAGATTTCCAAAGAGTTGCTGAATGCCAGTCAGTCTCTGTTGCCAAAAGTCAGATCTTTCGCCATGTTCCGTAACTTGATGAGAAAAGCAGTTTGAGCAATTCCACAACTGTTTCTAACGATTTCCACAAAGATATCTCCAAAAATTTCAAATTTCAGTAAAGAGTGAAAAGTTTTCAGTTTCTAAAAGAAAATCTTTCGCCAAGTTCATCATTTCACTCCCTCCTCATTTGTTTCCAAAGACTCTCACAACGCCATTGGCACTTGACTGCCAAAACTCTAACATTGCAGTAAAGTGCATATCTCGAAGAGTTAAGCATTTTGAGGAAATCAAGGTTTGGCTGTTAATATAAAATCAAATCCACTGACTCATGCTGGCTGAAAAGCTGACTTTGCAGCAAAGTGCATATCTGGATGAGGTAAGCATCTTGAGTAACACCAAAATTGATTCCAATGTTTTCCTCAATACCATTTCAACTTCAAACGCCACAAATTCTAACATTGCGGCAAAGTGCATATCTCGGTGAGATAAGCATTTAAGTAATCCCACATTTGATTCCAATTATTTCCACAAACCAAATGAGCTGTTCCCACTGACAATCTGATATTGCACTTATCCTCTAACTGCGCGAAGAATTGTGGGTAGAACAACACAGATTTCCAAAGAGTTGTTGAATGCCAGTCAGTCTCTGATGCCAAAAGTCAGACCTTTCGCCATGTTCCATAACTAGATGAGAAAAGCATTTTGAGCAATTCCACAACTGTTTCAGACGATTTCCACAAAGATATCTCCAAAAATTTCATATTTCAGTAAAGAGTGAAAACTTTTCGCTTTCTAAAAGAAAACCTTTCACCAAGTTCATCATTTCACTCCCTCCTCATTTGTTTCCAAAGACTCTCTCAACGCCATTGGCACTTGACTGCCAAAACTCTAATATTGCAGCAAAGTGCATATCTCGAAGAGTTAAGCATATTGAGGAAATCAAGGTTTGGCTGTTAATATAAAATCAAATCCACTGACTCATGTTGGCTGAAAAGTTGACTTTGCAGCAAAGTGCATATCTGGATGAGGTAAGCATGTTGAGAAACACCAAAATTGATTCCAATGTTTTCCTCAATAACATTTCAACTTCAAACGCCACAAATTCTAACATTGCGGCAAAGTGCATATCTCGGTGAGATAAGCATTTTAGTAATCCCACATTTGATTCCAATTATTTCCACAAACCAAATGAGCTATTCCCGCTGACAATCTGATATTGCACTCATCCTCTAACAGCGCGAAGAATTGTGGGTAGAACAACATAGATTTCCAAAGAGTTGCTGAATGCCAGTCAGTCTCTGTTGCCAAAACTCAGATCTTTCGCCGAGTTCCATAACTAGATGAGAAAAGCATTTTGAGCGATTCCAGAACAGTTTCTGACGATTTCCACAAAGATATCTCCAAAAATTTCATATTTCAGTAAAGAGTGAAATGTTTTCACTTTCTAAAAAAAAATCTTTCACAAAGTTCATCATTCCACTCCTTCCTCATTTGTGTCCAAAGTTTCTCTCAACGCCATTGGCACTTGACTGCCAAAACTCTAATATTGCAGCAAAGTGCATATCTCGAAGAGTTAAGCATTTTGAGGAAATCAAGGTTTGGCTGTTAATATAAAATCAAATCCACTGACTCGTGCTGGCTGAAAAGCTGACGTTGCAGCAAAGTGCATATCTGGATGAGGGAAGCATGTTGAGTAACACATAAAATTGATTCCAATGTTTTCCTCAATACCATTTCAACTTCAAACGCCACAAATTCTAACATTGCGGCAAAGTGCATATCTCGGAGAGATAAGCATTTTAGTAAACCCACATTTGATTCCATTATTTCCTCAAACCAAATGAGCTGTTCCCGCTGACAGTCTGATATTGGACTCTTCCTCCCACAGCGCGAAGAATTGTGGGTAGAACAACATAGATTTCCAAAGAGTTGCTGAATGCCAGTCAGTCTCTGTTGCCAAAAGTCAGATCTTTCGCCATGTTCCGTAACTTGATGAGAAAAGCGGTTTGAGCAATTCCACAACAGTTTCAGACGATTTCCACAAAGATATCTCCAAAAATTTCATATTTCAGTAAAGAGTGAAAAGTTTTCACTTTCTAAACGAAAATCTTTCACCAAGTTCATCATTTCACTCCCTCCTCATTTGTGTCCAAAGACTCTCTCAACGCCATTGGCACTTGACTGCCAAAACTCTTATATTGCAGCAAAGTGCATATCTCGAAGAGTTAAGCATTTTGAGGAAATCAAGGTTTGGCTGTTAATATAAAATCAAATCCACTGAGTCATGCTGGCTGAAAAGCTGACGTTGCAGCAAAGTGCATATCTGGATGAGGTAAGCATCTTGAGTAACACCAAAATTGATTCCAATGTTTTCCTCAATACCATTTCAACTTCAAACGCCACAAATTCTAACATTGCGGCAAAGTGCATATCTCGGTGAGATAAGCATTTAAGTAATCCCACATTTGATTCCAATTACTTCCACTAACCAAATGAGCTATTCCCGCTGACAATCTGATATTGCACTCATCCTCTAACTGCGCGAAGAATTGTGGGTATAAGAACATAGATTTCCAAAGAGTTGCTGAATGCCTGTCAGTCTCTGCTGCCAAAAGTCAGCTCTTTCGTCATGTTCCGTAACTAGATGAGAAAAGCATTTTGAGCAATTCCACGACTATTTCTGACGATTTCCACAAAGATATCTCCAAAAATTTCATATTTCAGTAAAGAGTGAAAACTTTTCACATTCTAAAAGAAAATCTTTCACCAAGTTCATCATTTCACTCCCTCCTCATTTGTTTCCAAAGACTCTCTCAACGCCATTGGCACTTGACTGCCAAAACTCTAATATTGCGGCAAAGTGCATATCTCGAAGAGTTAAGCATTTTGAGGAAATCAAAGTTTGGCTGTTAATATAAAATCAAATCCACTGACTCATGTTGGCTGAAAAGCTGACGTTGCAGCAAAGTGCATATCTGGATGAGGTAAGCATCTTGAGTAACACCAAAATTGATTCCAATGTTTTCTCAAGAACATTTCAACTTCAAAGCCACAAATTCTAACATTGCGGCAAAGTGCATACCTCGCTGAGATAAGCATTTTAGTAATCCCACATTTGATTCCAATTATTTCCTCAAACCAAATGAGCTATTCCCGCTGACAGTCTGATATTGCACTCATCCTCTAACAGCGCGAAGAATTGTGGGTAGAACAACATAGATTTCCAAAGAGTTGCTGAATGCCAGTCAGTCTCTGTTGCCAAAAGTCAGATCTTTCGCCATGTTCCGTAACTTGATGAGAAAAGCAGTTTGAGCAATTCCACAACTGTTTCTAACGATTTCCACAAAGATATCTCCAAAAATTTCAAATTTCAGTAAAGAGTGAAAAGTTTTCAGTTTCTAAAAGAAAATCTTTCGCCAAGTTCATCATTTCACTCCCTCCTCATTTGTTTCCAAAGACTCTCACAACGCCATTGGCACTTGACTGCCAAAACTCTAACATTGCAGTAAAGTGCATATCTCGAAGAGTTAAGCATTTTGAGGAAATCAAGGTTTGGCTGTTAATATAAAATCAAATCCACTGACTCATGCTGGCTGAAAAGCTGACTTTGCAGCAAAGTGCATATCTGGATGAGGTAAGCATCTTGAGTAACACCAAAATTGATTCCAATGTTTTCCTCAATACCATTTCAACTTCAAACGCCACAAATTCTAACATTGCGGCAAAGTGCATATCTCGGTGAGATAAGCGTTTAAGTAATCCCACATTTGATTCCAATTATTTCCACAAACCAAATGAGCTATTCCCGCTGACAATCTGATATTGCACTCATCCTCTAACAGCGCGAAGAATTGTGGGTAGAACAACACAGATTTCCAAAGAGTTGCTGAATGCCTGTCGATCTCTGATGCCAAAAGTCAGATCTTCCGCCATGTTCCGTAACTAGATGAGAAAAGCATTTTGAGCAATTCCACAACTGTTTCTGACGATTTCCACAAAGATATCTCCAAAAATTTCATATTTCAGTAAAGAGTGAAAAGTTTTCACTTTCTAAAAGAAAATCTTTCACCAAGTTCATCATTTCACTCCCTCCTCATTTGTTTCCAAAGACTCTCTCAACGCCATTGGCACTTGACTGCCAAAACTCAAATATTCCAGCAAAGTGCATATCTGGAAGAGTTAAGCATTTTGAGGAAATCAAAGTTTGGCTGTTAATATAAAATCAAATCCACTGACTCATGCTGGCTGAAAAGCTGACTTTGCAGCAAAGTGCATATCTGGATGAGGTAAGCATGTTGAGTAACACCGAAATTGATTCCAATGTTTTCCTCAACAACATTTCAACTTCAAACGCCACAAATTCTAACATTGCGGCAAAGTGCATATCTCGCTGAGATAAGCATTTTAGTAATCCCACATTTGATTCCAATTATTTCCTCAAACCAAATGAGCTGTTCCCGCTGACAGTCTGATATTGGACTCTTCCTCTAACAGCGCGAAGAATTGTGGGTAGAACAACGTAGATTTCCAAAGAGTTGCTGAATGCCAGTCAGTCTCTGTTGCCAATAGTCAGATCTTTCGCCATGTTCCGTAACTTGATGAAAAAGCAGTTTGAGCAATTCCACAACAGTTTAAGACGATTTCGACAAAGATATCTCCAAAAATTTCATATTTCAGTAAAGAGTGAAAAGTTTTCACTTTCTAAAGGAAAATCTTTCACCAAGTTCATCATTTCACTCCCTCCTCATTTGTGTCCAAAGACTCTCTCAACGCCATTGGCACTTGACTGCCAAAACTCTAATATTGCAGCAAAGTGCATATCTCGAAGAGTTAAGCATTTTGAGGAAATCAAGGTTTGGCTGTTAATATAAAATCAAATCCACTGACTCATGCTGGCTGAAAAGCTGACGTTGCAGCAAAGTGCATATCTGGATGAGGTAAGCATGTTGAGTAACACCAAAATTGATTCCAATGTTTTCCTCAATACCATTTCAACTTCAAACGCCACAAATTCTAACATTGCGGCAAAGTGCATATCTCGGTGAGATAAGCATTTAAGTAATCCCACATTTGATTCCAATTATTTCCACTAACCAAATGTGCTATTCCCGCTGACAATCTGATATTGCACTCATCCTCTAACAGCGCGAAGAATTGTGGGTAGAAGAACATAGATTTCCAAAGAGTTGCTGAATGCCTGTCAGTCTCTGCTGCCAAAAGTCAGCTCTTTCGCCATGTTCCGTAACTAGATGAGAAAAGCATTTTGAGCAATTCCACGACTGTTTCTGACGATTTCCACAAAGATATCTCCAAAAATTTCATATTTCAGTAAAGAGTGAAAAGTTTTCACTTTCTAAAAGAAAATCTTTCACCAAGTTCATCATTTCACTCCCTCCTCATTTGTTTCCAAAGATTCTCTCAACGCCAATTGGCACTTCACGGCCAAAACTCTAATATTGCGGCAAAGTGCATATCTCGAAGAGTTAAGCATTTTGAGGAAATCAAAGTTTGGCTGTTAATATAAAATCAAATCCACTGACTCATGTTGGCTGAAAAGCTGACGTTGCAGCAAAGTGCATATCTGGATGAGGTAAGCATCTTGAGTAACACCAAAATTGATTCCAATGTTTTCTCAAGAACATTTCAACTTCAAAGCCACAAATTCTAACATTGCGGCAAAGTGCATATCTCGGAGAGATAAGCATTTTAGTAAACCCACATTTGATTCCATTATTTCCTCAAACCAAATGAGCTGTTCCCGCTGACAGTCTGATATTGGACTCTTCCTCCCACAGCGCGAAGAATTGTGGGTAGAACAACATAGATTTCCAAAGAGTTGCTGAATGCCAGTCAGTCTCTGTTGCCAAAAGTCAGATCTTTCGCCATGTTCCGTAACTTGATGAGAAAAGCAGTTTGAGCAATTCCACAACTGTTTCTAACGATTTCCACAAAGATATCTCCAAAAATTTCAAATTTCAGTAAAGAGTGAAAAGTTTTCAGTTTCTAAAAGAAAATCTTTCGCCAAGTTCATCATTTCACTCCCTCCTCATTTGTTTCCAAAGACTCTCACAACGCCATTGGCACTTGACTGCCAAAACTCTAACATTGCAGTAAAGTGCATATCTCGAAGAGTTAAGCATTTTGAGGAAATCAAGGTTTGGCTGTTAATATAAAATCAAATCCACTGACTCATGCTGGCTGAAAAGCTGACTTTGCAGCAAAGTGCATATCTGGATGAGGTAAGCATCTTGAGTAACACCAAAATTGATTCCAATGTTTTCCTCAATACCATTTCAACTTCAAACGCCACAAATTCTAACATTGCGGCAAAGTGCATATCTCGGTGAGATAAGCATTTAAGTAATCCCACATTTGATTCCAATTATTTCCACAAACCAAATGAGCTGTTCCCACTGACAATCTGATATTGCACTTATCCTCTAACTGCGCGAAGAATTGTGGGTAGAACAACACAGATTTCCAAAGAGTTGTTGAATGCCAGTCAGTCTCTGATGCCAAAAGTCAGACCTTTCGCCATGTTCCATAACTAGATGAGAAAAGCATTTTGAGCAATTCCACAACTGTTTCAGACGATTTCCACAAAGATATCTCCAAAAATTTCATATTTCAGTAAAGAGTGAAAACTTTTCGCTTTCTAAAAGAAAACCTTTCACCAAGTTCATCATTTCACTCCCTCCTCATTTGTTTCCAAAGACTCTCTCAACGCCATTGGCACTTGACTGCCAAAACTCTAATATTGCAGCAAAGTGCATATCTCGAAGAGTTAAGCATATTGAGGAAATCAAGGTTTGGCTGTTAATATAAAATCAAATCCACTGACTCATGTTGGCTGAAAAGTTGACTTTGCAGCAAAGTGCATATCTGGATGAGGTAAGCATGTTGAGTAACACCAAAATTGATTCCAATGTTTTCCTCAATAACATTTCAACTTCAAACGCCACAAATTCTAACATTGCGGCAAAGTGCATATCTCGGTGAGATAAGCATTTTAGTAATCCCACATTTGATTCCAATTATTTCCACAAACCAAATGAGCTATTCCCGCTGACAATCTGATATTGCACTCATCCTCTAACAGCGCGAAGAATTGTGGGTAGAACAACATAGATTTCCAAAGAGTTGCTGAATGCCAGTCAGTCTCTGTTGCCAAAACTCAGATCTTTCGCCGAGTTCCATAACTAGATGAGAAAAGCATTTTGAGCGATTCCAGAACAGTTTCTGACGATTTCCACAAAGATATCTCCAAAAATTTCATATTTCAGTAAAGAGTGAAATGTTTTCACTTTCTAAAAAAAAATCTTTCACAAAGTTCATCATTCCACTCCTTCCTCATTTGTGTCCAAAGTTTCTCTCAACGCCATTGGCACTTGACTGCCAAAACTCTAATATTGCAGCAAAGTGCATATCTCGAAGAGTTAAGCATTTTGAGGAAATCAAGGTTTGGCTGTTAATATAAAATCAAATCCACTGACTCGTGCTGGCTGAAAAGCTGACGTTGCAGCAAAGTGCATATCTGGATGAGGGAAGCATGTTGAGTAACACATAAAATTGATTCCAATGTTTTCCTCAATACCATTTCAACTTCAAACGCCACAAATTCTAACATTGCGGCAAAGTGCATATCTCGGAGAGATAAGCATTTTAGTAAACCCACATTTGATTCCATTATTTCCTCAAACCAAATGAGCTGTTCCCGCTGACAGTCTGATATTGGACTCTTCCTCCCACAGCGCGAAGAATTGTGGGTAGAACAACATAGATTTCCAAAGAGTTGCTGAATTCCAGTCAGTCTCTGTTGCCAAAAGTCAGATCTTTCGCCGAGTTCCATAACTAGATGAGAAAAGCATTTTGAGCGATTCCAGAACAGTTTCTGACGATTTCCACAAAGATATCTCCAAAAATTTCATATTTCAGTAAAGAGTGAAAAGTTTTCACTTTCTAAAAAAAAATCTTTCACAAAGTTCATCATTTCACTCCTTCCTCATTTGTGTCCAAAGTTTCTCTCAACGCCATTGGCACTTGACTGCCAAAACTCTAATATTGCAGCAAAGTGCATATCTCGAAGAGTTAAGCATTTTGAGGAAATCAAGGTTTGGCTGTTAATATAAAATCAAATCCACTGACTCGTGCTGGCTGAAATGCTGACGTTGCAGCAAAGTGCATATCTGGATGAGGTAAGCATCTTGAGTAACACCAAAACTGATTCCAATGTTTTCCTCAATAACATTTCAACTTCAAACGCCACAAATTCTAACATTGCGGCAAAGTGCATATCTCGGAGAGATAAGCATTTTAGTAAACCCACATTTGATTCCATTATTTCCTCAAACCAAATGAGCTGTTCCCGCTGACAGTCTGATATTGGACTCTTCCTCCCACAGCGCGAAGAATTGTGGGTAGAACAACATAGATTTCCAAAGAGTTGCTGAATGCCAGTCAGTCTCTGTTGCCAAAAGTCAGATCTTTCGCCATGTTCCGTAACTTGATGAGAAAAGCGGTTTGAGCAATTCCACAACAGTTTCAGACGATTTCCACAAAGATATCTCCAAAAATTGCATATTTCATTAAAGAATGAGAAGTTTTCACTTTCTAAACGAAAATCTTTCACCAAGTTCATCATTTCACTCCCTCCTCATTTGTGTCCAAAGACTCTCTCAACGCCATTGGCACTTGACTGCCAAAACTCTTATATTGCAGCAAAGTGCATATCTCGAAGAGTTAAGCATTTTGAGGAAATCAAGGTTTGGCTGTTAATATAAAATCAAATCCACTGAGTCATGCTGGCTGAAAAGCTGACGTTGCAGCAAAGTGCATATCTGGATGAGGTAAGCATCTTGAGTAACACCAAAATTGATTCCAATGTTTTCCTCAATACCATTTCAACTTCAAACGCCACAAATTCTAACATTGCGGCAAAGTGCATATCTCGGTGAGATAAGCATTTAAGTAATCCCACATTTGATTCCAATTATTTCCACTAACCAAATGAGCTATTCCCGCTGACAATCTGATATTGCACTCATCCTCTAACTGCGCGAAGAATTGTGGGTATAAGAACATAGATTTCCAAAGAGTTGCTGAATGCCTGTCAGTCTCTGCTGCCAAAAGTCAGCTCTTTCGTCATGTTCCGTAACTAGATGAGAAAAGCATTTTGAGCAATTCCACGACTGTTTCTGACGATTTCCACAAAGATATCTCCAAAAATTTCATATTTCAGTAAAGAGTGAAAAGTTTTCACTTTCTAAAAGAAAATCTTTCACCAAGATCATCATTTCACTCCCTCCTCATTTGTTTCCAAAGACTCTCTCAACGCCATTGGAATTTGACTGCCAAAACTCTAATATTGCAGCAAAGTGCATATCTCGAAGAGTTAAGCATTTTGAGGAAATCAAGGTTTGGCTGTTAATATAAAATCAAATCCACTGACTCATGTTGGCTGAAAAGCTGACTTTGCAGCAAAGTGCATATCTGGATGAGGGAAGCATGTTGAGTAACACCAAAATTGATTCCAATGTTTTCCTCAATACCATTTCAACTTCAAACGCCACAAATTCTAACATTGCGGCAAAGTGCATATCTCGGTGAGATAAGCATTTTAGTAATCCCACATTTGATTCCAATTATTTCCTCAAACCAAATGAGCTGTTCCCACTGACAATCTGATATTGCACTTATCCTCTAACTGCGCGAAGAATTGTGGGTAGAACAACATAGATTTCCAAAGAGTTGTTGAATGCCAGTCAGTCTCTGATGCCAAAAGTCAGACCTTTCGCCATGTTCCATAACTAGATGAGAAAAGCATTTTGAGCAATTCCACAACTGTTTCAGAAGATTTCCACAAAGATATCTCCAAAAATTTCATATTTCAGTAAAGAGTGAAAAGTTTTCACTTTCTAAAAGAAAATCTTTCACCAAGATCATCATTTCACTCCCTCCTCATTTGTTTCCAAAGACTCTCTCAACGCCATTGGCATTTGACTGCCAAAACTCTAATATTGCAGCAAAGTGCATGTCTCGAAGAGTTAAGCATTTTGAGGAAATCAAGGTTTGGCTGTTAATATAAAATCAAATCCACTGACTCATGTTGGCTGAAAAGCTGACGTTGCAGCAAAGTGCATATCTGGATGAGGTAAGCGTGTTGAGTAACACCAAAATTGATTCCAATGTTTTCCTCAATACCATTTCAACTTCAAACGCCACAAATTCTAACATTGCGGCAAAGTGCATATCTCGGTGAGATAAGCATTTTAGTAATCCCACATTTCATTCCAATTATTTCCTCAAACCAAATGAGCTGTTCCCGCTGACAGTCTGATATTGCACTCTTCTTCAAACGGCGCGAAGAATTGTGGGTAGAACAACATAGATTTCCAAATAGTTGCTGAATGCCAGTCAGTCTCTGTTGCCAAAAGTCAGATCTTTCGCCATGTTCCGTAACTAGATGAGAAACGCATTTTGACCAATTCCACAACAGATTCTGACGATTTGCACAAAGATATCTCCAAAAATTTCATATTTCAGTAAAGAGTGAAAAGTTTTCACTTTCTAAAAGAAAATCTTTCACCAAGTTCATCATTTCACTCCCTCCTCATTTGTTTCCAAAGACTCTCTCAACACCATTGGCACTTGACTGCTAAAACTCTAATATTGCAGCAAAGTGCATATCTCGAAGAGTTAAGCATTTTGAGGAAATCAAGGTTTGGCTGTTAATATAAAATCAAATCCACTGACTCATGCTGGCTGAAAAGCTGACTTTGCAGCAAAGTGCATATCTGGATGAGGGAAGCATGTTGAGTAACACCAAAATTGATTCCAATGTTTTCCTCAATACCATTTCAACTTCAAACGCCACAAATTCTAACATTGCGGCAAAGTGCATATCTCGGTGAGATAAGCATTTTAGTAATCCCACATTTGATTCCAATTATTTCCTCAAACCAAATGAGCTGTTCCCACTGACAATCTGATATTGCACTTATCCTCTAACTGCGCGAAGAATTGTGGGAAGAACAACATTGATTTCCAAAGAGTTGTTGAATGCCAGTCAGTCTCTGATGCCAAAAGTCAGACCTTTCGCCATGTTCCATAACTAGATGAGAAAAGCATTTTGAGCAATTCCACAACTGTTTCAGACGATTTCCACAAAGATATCTCCAAAAATTTCATATTTCAGTAAAGAGTGAAAAGTTTTCACTTTCTAAAAGAAAATCTTTCACCAAGTTCATCATTTCACTCCCTCCTCATTTGTTTCCAAAGACTCTCTCAACGCCATTGGCACTTGACTGCCAAAACTCTAATATTGCAGCAAAGTGCATATCTCGAAGAGTTAAGCATTTTGAGGAAATCAAGGTTTGGCTGTTAATATAAAATCAAATCCACTGACTCATGTTGGCTGAAAAGTTGACTTTGCAGCAAAGTGCATATCTGGATGAGGTAAGCATGTTGAGTAACACCAAAATTGATTCCAATGTTTTCCTCAATAACATTTCAACTTCAAACGCCACAAATTCTAACATTGCGGCAAAGTGCATATCTCGGTGAGATAAGCATTTAAGTAATCCCACATTTGATTCCAATTATTTCCTCAAACCAAATGAGCTGTTCCCGCTGACAGTCTGATATCGCACTCTTCCTCTAACAGCGCGAAGAATTGTGGGTAGAAGAACATAGATTTCCAAAGAGTTGCTGAATGCCAGTCAGTCTCTGATGCCAAAGTCAGATCTTCCGCCATGTTCCGTAACTAGATGAGAGAAGCATTTTGAGCAATTCCACAACTGTTTCAGCCGATTTCCACAAAGATATCTCCAAAAATTTCATATTTCAGTAAAGAGTGAAAAGTTTTCACTTTCTAAAAGAAAATCTTTCACCAAGTTCATCATTTCACTCCCTCCTCATTTGTTTCCAAAGACTCTCTCAACGCCATTGGCACTTGACTGCCAAAACTCAAATATTCCAGCAAAGTGCATATCTGGAAGAGTTAAGCATTTTGAGGAAATCAAAGTTTGGCTGTTAATATAAAATCAAATCCACTGACTCATGTTGGCTGAAAAGTTGACTTTGCAGCAAAGTGCATATCTGGATGAGGTAAGCATGTTGAGTAACACCAAAATTGATTCCAATGTTTTCCTCAATAACATTTCAACTTCAAACGCCACAAATTCTAACATTGCGGCAAAGTGCATATCTCGGTGAGATAAGCATTTAAGTAATCCCACATTTGATTCCAATTATTTCCTCAAACCAAATGAGCTGTTCCCGCTGACAGTCTGATATCGCACTCTTCCTCTAACAGCGCGAAGAATTGTGGGTAGAACAACATAGATTTCCAAAGAGTTGCTGAATGCCAGTCAGTCTCTGATGCCAAAGTCAGATCTTCCGCCATGTTCCGTAACTAGATGAGAGAAGCATTTTGAGCAATTCCACAACTGTTTCAGCCGATTTCCACAAAGATATCTCCAAAAATTTCATATTTCAGTAAAGAGTGAAAAGTTTTCACTTTCTAAAAGAAAATCTTTCACCAAGTTCATCATTTCACTCCCTCCTCATTTGTTTCCAAAGACTCTCTCAACGCCATTGGCACTTGACTGCCAAAACTCAAATATTCCAGCAAAGTGCATATCTGGAAGAGTTAAGCATTTTGAGGAAATCAAAGTTTGGCTGTTAATATAAAATCAAATCCACTGACTCATGCTGGCTGAAAAGCTGACTTTGCAGCAAAGTGCATATCTGGATGAGGTAAGCATGTTGAGTAACACCGAAATTGATTCCAATGTTTTCCTCAACAACATTTCAACTTCAAACGCCACAAATTCTAACATTGCGGCAAAGTGCATATCTCGCTGAGATAAGCATTTTAGTAATCCCACATTTGATTCCAATTATTTCCTCAAACCAAATGAGCTGTTCCCGCTGACAGTCTGATATTGGACTCTTCCTCTAACAGCGCGAAGAATTGTGGGTAGAACAACGTAGATTTCCAAAGAGTTGCTGAATGCCAGTCAGTCTCTGTTGCCAATAGTCAGATCTTTCGCCATGTTCCGTAACTTGATGAAAAAGCAGTTTGAGCAATTCCACAACAGTTTAAGACGATTTCGACAAAGATATCTCCAAAAATTTCATATTTCAGTAAAGAGTGAAAAGTTTTCACTTTCTAAAGGAAAATCTTTCACCAAGTTCATCATTTCACTCCCTCCTCATTTGTGTCCAAAGACTCTCTCAACGCCATTGGCACTTGACTGCCAAAACTCTAATATTGCAGCAAAGTGCATATCTCGAAGAGTTAAGCATTTTGAGGAAATCAAGGTTTGGCTGTTAATATAAAATCAAATCCACTGACTCATGCTGGCTGAAAAGCTGACGTTGCAGCAAAGTGCATATCTGGATGAGGTAAGCATGTTGAGTAACACCAAAATTGATTCCAATGTTTTCCTCAATACCATTTCAACTTCAAACGCCACAAATTCTAACATTGCGGCAAAGTGCATATCTCGGTGAGATAAGCATTTAAGTAATCCCACATTTGATTCCAATTATTTCCACTAACCAAATGTGCTATTCCCGCTGACAATCTGATATTGCACTCATCCTCTAACAGCGCGAAGAATTGTGGGTAGAAGAACATAGATTTCCAAAGAGTTGCTGAATGCCTGTCAGTCTCTGCTGCCAAAAGTCAGCTCTTTCGCCATGTTCCGTAACTAGATGAGAAAAGCATTTTGAGCAATTCCACGACTGTTTCTGACGATTTCCACAAAGATATCTCCAAAAATTTCATATTTCAGTAAAGAGTGAAAAGTTTTCACATTCTAAAAGAAAATCTTTCACCAAGTTCATCATTTCACTCCCTCCTCATTTGTTTCCAAAGACTCTCTCAACACCATTGGCACTTGACTGCCAAAACTCTAATATTGCAGCAAAGTGCATATCTCGAAGAGTTAAGCATTTTGAGGAAATCAAGGTTTGGCTGTTAATATAAAATCAAATCCACTGACTCATGCTGGCTGAAAAGCTGACTTTGCAGCAAAGTGCATATCTGGATGAGGGAAGCATGTTGAGTAACACCAAAATTGATTCCAATGTTTTCCTCAATACCATTTCAACTTCAAACGCCACAAATTCTAACATTGCGGCAAAGTGCATATCTCGGTGAGATAAGCATTTTAGTAATCCCACATTTGATTCCAATTATTTCCTCAAACCAAATGAGCTGTTCCCACTGACAATCTGATATTGCACTTATCCTCTAACTGCGCGAAGAATTGTGGGTAGAACAACATTGATTTCCAAAGAGTTGTTGAATGCCAGTCAGTCTCTGATGCCAAAAGTCAGACCTTTCGCCATGTTCCATAACTAGATGAGAAAAGCATTTTGAGCAATTCCACAACTGTTTCAGACGATTTCCACAAAGATATCTCCAAAAATTTCATATTTCAGTAAAGAGTGAAAAGTTTTCACTTTCTAAAAGAAAATCTTTCACCAAGTTCATCATTTCACTCCCTCCTCATTTGTTTCCAAAGACTCTCTCAACGCCATTGGCACTTGACTGCCAAAACTCAAATATTCCAGCAAAGTGCATATCTGGAAGAGTTAAGCATTTTGAGGAAATCAAAGTTTGGCTGTTAATATAAAATCAAATCCACTGACTCATGCTGGCTGAAAAGCTGACTTTGCAGCAAAGTGCATATCTGGATGAGGTAAGCATGTTGAGTAACACCGAAATTGATTCCAATGTTTTCCTCAACAACATTTCAACTTCAAACGCCACAAATTCTAACATTGCGGCAAAGTGCATATCTCGCTGAGATAAGGATTTTAGTAATCCCACATTTGATTCCAATTATTTCCTCAAACCAAATGAGCTGTTCCCGCTGACAGTCTGATATTGGACTCTTCCTCTAACAGCGCGAAAAATTGTGGGTAGAACAACGTAGATTTCCAAAGAGTTGCTGAATGCCAGTCAGTCTCTGTTGCCAATAGTCAGATCTTTCGCCATGTTCCGTAACTTGATGAAAAAGCAGTTTGAGCAATTCCACAACAGTTTAAGACGATTTCGACAAAGATATCTCCAAAAATTTCATATTTCAGTAAAGAGTGAAAAGTTTTCACTTTCTAAAGGAAAATCTTTCACCAAGTTCATCATTTCACTCCCTCCTCATTTGTGTCCAAAGACTCTCTCAACGCCATTGGCACTTGACTGCCAAAACTCTAATATTGCAGCAAAGTGCATATCTCGAAGAGTTAAGCATTTTGAGGAAATCAAGGATTGGCTGTTAATATAAAATCAAATCCACTGACTCATGCTGGCTGAAAAGCTGACGTTGCAGCAAAGTGCATATCTGGATGAGGTAAGCATGTTGAGTAACACCAAAATTGATTCCAATGTTTTCCTCAATACCATTTCAACTTCAAACGCCACAAATTCTAACATTGCGGCAAAGTGCATATCTCGGTGAGATAAGCATTTAAGTAATCCCACATTTGATTCCAATTATTTCCACTAACCAAATGTGCTATTCCCGCTGACAATCTGATATTGCACTCATCCTCTAACAGCGCGAAGAATTGTGGGTAGAAGAACATCGATTTCCAAAGAGTTGCTGAATGCCTGTCAGTCTCTGCTGCCAAAAGTCAGCTCTTTCGCCATGTTCCGTAACAAGATGAGAAAAGCATTTTGAGCAATTCCACGACTGTTTCTGACGATTTCCACAAAGATATCTCCAAAAATTTCATATTTCAGTAAAGAGTGAAAAGTTTTCACATTCTAAAAGAAAATCTTTCACCAAGTTCATCATTTCACTCCCTCCTCATTTGTTTCCAAAGATTCTCTCAACGCCAATTGGCACTTCACGGCCAAAACTCTAATATTGCGGCAAAGTGCATATCTCGAAGAGTTAAGCATTTTGAGGAAATCAAAGTTTGGCTGTTAATATAAAATCAAATCCACTGACTCATGTTGGCTGAAAAGCTGACGTTGCAGCAAAGTGCATATCTGGATGAGGTAAGCATCTTGAGTAACACCAAAATTGATTCCAATGTTTTCTCAAGAACATTTCAACTTCAAAGCCACAAATTCTAACATTGCGGCAAAGTGCATACCTCGCTGAGATAAGCATTTTAGTAATCCCACATTTGATACCAATTATTTCCTCAAACCAAATGAGCTATTCCCGCTGACAGTCTGATATTGCACTCATCCTCTAACAGCGCGAAGAATTGTGGGTAGAACAACATAGATTTCCAAAGAGTTGCTGAATGCCAGTCAGTCTCTGTTGCCAAAAGTCAGATCTTTCGCCATGTTCCGTAACTTGATGAGAAAAGCAGTTTGAGCAATTCCACAACTGTTTCTAACGATTTCCACAAAGATATCTCCAAAAATTTCAAATTTCAGTAAAGAGTGAAAAGTTTTCAGTTTCTAAAAGAAAATCTTTCGCCAAGTTCATCATTTCACTCCCTCCTCATTTGTTTCCAAATACTCTCACAACGCCATTGGCACTTGACTGCCAAAACTCTAACATTGCAGTAAAGTGCATATCTCGAAGAGTTAAGCATTTTGAGGAAATCAAGGTTTGGCTGTTAATATAAAATCAAATCCACTGACTCATGCTGGCTGAAAAGCTGACTTTGCAGCAAAGTGCATATCTGGATGAGGTAAGCATCTTGAGTAACACCAAAATTGATTCCAATGTTTTCCTCAATACCATTTCAACTTCAAACGCCACAAATTCTAACATTGCGGCAAAGTGCATATCTCGGTGAGATAAGCATTTAAGTAATCCCACATTTGATTCCAATTATTTCCACAAACCAAATGAGCTGTTCCCACTGACAATCTGATATTGCACTTATCCTCTAACTGCGCGAAGAATTGTGGGTAGAACAACACAGATTTCCAAAGAGTTGTTGAATGCCAGTCAGTCTCTGATGCCAAAAGTCAGACCTTTCGCCATGTTCCATAACTAGATGAGAAAAGCATTTTGAGCAATTCCACAACTGTTTCAGACGATTTCCACAAAGATATCTCCAAAAATTTCATATTTCAGTAAAGAGTGAAAACTTTTCGCTTTCTAAAAGAAAACCTTTCACCAAGTTCATCATTTCACTCCCTCCTCATTTGTTTCCAAAGACTCTCTCAACGCCATTGGCACTTGACTGCCAAAACTCTAATATTGCAGCAAAGTGCATATCTCGAAGAGTTAAGCATATTGAGGAAATCAAGGTTTGGCTGTTAATATAAAATCAAATCCACTGACTCATGTTGGCTGAAAAGTTGACTTTGCAGCAAAGTGCATATCTGGATGAGGTAAGCATGTTGAGAAACACCAAAATTGATTCCAATGTTTTCCTCAATAACATTTCAACTTCAAACGCCACAAATTCTAACATTGCGGCAAAGTGCATATCTCGGTGAGATAAGCATTTTAGTAATCCCACATTTGATTCCAATTATTTCCACAAACCAAATGAGCTATTCCCGCTGACAATCTGATATTGCACTCATCCTCTAACAGCGCGAAGAATTGTGGGTAGAACAACATAGATTTCCAAAGAGTTGCTGAATGCCAGTCAGTCTCTGTTGCCAAAACTCAGATCTTTCGCCGAGTTCCATAACTAGATGAGAAAAGCATTTTGAGCGATTCCAGAACAGTTTCTGACGATTTCCACAAAGATATCTCCAAAAATTTCATATTTCAGTAAAGAGTGAAATGTTTTCACTTTCTAAAAAAAAATCTTTCACAAAGTTCATCATTCCACTCCTTCCTCATTTGTGTCCAAAGTTTCTCTCAACGCCATTGGCACTTGACTGCCAAAACTCTAATATTGCAGCAAAGTGCATATCTCGAAGAGTTAAGCATTTTGAGGAAATCAAGGTTTGGCTGTTAATATAAAATCAAATCCACTGACTCGTGCTGGCTGAAAAGCTGACGTTGCAGCAAAGTGCATATCTGGATGAGGGAAGCATGTTGAGTAACACATAAAATTGATTCCAATGTTTTCCTCAATACCATTTCAACTTCAAACGCCACAAATTCTAACATTGCGGCAAAGTGCATATCTCGGTGAGATAAGCATTTTAGTAAACCCACATTTGATTCCATTATTTCCTCAAACCAAATGAGCTGTTCCCGCTGACAGTCTGATATTGGACTCTTCCTCCCACAGCGCGAAGAATTGTGGGTAGAACAACATAGATTTCCAAAGAGTTGCTGAATGCCAGTCAGTCTCTGTTGCCAAAAGTCAGATCTTTCGCCATGTTCCGTAACTTGATGAGAAAAGCGGTTTGAGCAATTCCACAACAGTTTCAGACGATTTCCACAAAGATATCTCCAAAAATTTCATATTTCATTAAAGAATGAGAAGTTTTCACTTTCTAAACGAAAATCTTTCACCAAGTTCATCATTTCACTCCCTCCTCATTTGTGTCCAAAGACTCTCTCAACGCCATTGGCACTTGACTGCCAAAACTCTTATATTGCAGCAAAGTGCATATCTCGAAGAGTTAAGCATTTTGAGGAAATCAAGGTTTGGCTGTTAATATAAAATCAAATCCACTGAGTCATGCTGGCTGAAAAGCTGACGTTGCAGCAAAGTGCATATCTGGATGAGGTAAGCATCTTGAGTAACACCAAAATTGATTCCAATGTTTTCCTCAATACCATTTCAACTTCAAACGCCACAAATTCTAACATTGCGGCAAAGTGCATATCTCGGTGAGATAAGCATTTAAGTAATCCCACATTTGATTCCAATTATTTCCACTAACCAAATGAGCTATTCCCGCTGACAATCTGATATTGCACTCATCCTCTAACTGCGCGAAGAATTGTGGGTAGAAGAACATAGATTTCCAAAGAGTTGCTGAATGCCTGTCAGTCTCTGCTGCCAAAAGTCAGCTCTTTCGTCATGTTCCGTAACTAGATGAGAAAAGCATTTTGAGCAATTCCACGACTGTTTCTGACGATTTCCACAAAGATATCTCCAAAAATTTCATATTTCAGTAAAGAGTGAAAAGTTTTCACTTTCTAAAAGAAAATCTTTCACCAAGATCATCATTTCACTCCCTCCTCATTTGTTTCCAAAGACTCTCTCAACGCCATTGGCATTTGACTGCCAAAACTCTAATATTGCAGCAAAGTGCATGTCTCGAAGAGTTAAGCATTTTGAGGAAATCAAGGTTTGGCTGTTAATATAAAATCAAATCCACTGACTCATGTTGGCTGAAAAGCTGACGTTGCAGCAAAGTGCATATCTGGATGAGGTAAGCGTGTTGAGTAACACCAAAATTGATTCCAATGTTTTCCTCAATACCATTTCAACTTCAAACGCCACAAATTCTAACATTGCGGCAAAGAGCATATCTCGGTGAGATAAGCATTTTAGTAATCCCACATTTGATTCCAATTATTTCCTCAAACCAAATGAGCTGTTCCCGCTGACAGTCTGATATTGCACTCTTCTTCAAACAGCGCGAAGAATTGTGGGTAGAACAACATAGATTTCCAAATAGTTGCTGAATGCCAGTCAGTCTCTGTTGCCAAAAGTCAGATCTTTCGCCATGTTCCGTAACTAGATGAGAAACGCATTTTGACCAATTCCACAACAGATTCTGACGATTTGCACAAAGATATCTCCAAAAATTTCATATTTCAGTAAAGAGTGAAAAGTTTTCACTTTCTAAAAGAAAATCTTTCACCAAGTTCATCATTTCACTCCCTCCTCATTTCTTTCCAAAGACTCTCTCAACACCATTGGCACTTGACTGCTAAAACTCTAATATTGCAGCAAAGTGCATATCTCGAAGAGTTAAGCATTTTGAGGAAATCAAGGTTTGGCTGTTAATATAAAATCAAATCCACTGACTCATGCTGGCTGAAAAGCTGACTTTGCAGCAAAGTGCATATCTGGATGAGGGAAGCATGTTGAGTAACACCAAAATTGATTCCAATGTTTTCCTCAATACCATTTCAACTTCAAACGCCACAAATTCTAACATTGCGGCAAAGTGCATATCTCGGTGAGATAAGCATTTTAGTAATCCCACATTTGATTCCAATTATTTCCTCAAACCAAATGAGCTGTTCCCACTGACAATCTGATATTGCACTTATCCTCTAACTGCGCGAAGAATTGTGGGAAGAACAACATTGATTTCCAAAGAGTTGTTGAATGCCAGTCAGTCTCTGATGCCAAAAGTCAGACCTTTCGCCATGTTCCATAACTAGATGAGAAAAGCATTTTGAGCAATTCCACAACTGTTTCAGACGATTTCCACAAAGATATCTCCAAAAATTTCATATTTCAGTAAAGAGTGAAAAGTTTTCACTTTCTAAAAGAAAATCTTTCACCAAGTTCATCATTTCACTCCCTCCTCATTTGTTTCCAAAGACTCTCTCAACGCCATTGGCACTTGACTGCCAAAACTCTAATATTGCAGCAAAGTGCATATCTCGAAGAGTTAAGCATTTTGAGGAAATCAAGGTTTGGCTGTTAATATAAAATCAAATCCACTGACTCATGTTGGCTGAAAAGTTGACTTTGCAGCAAAGTGCATATCTGGATGAGGTAAGCATGTTGAGTAACACCAAAATTGATTCCAATGTTTTCCTCAATAACATTTCAACTTCAAACGCCACAAATTCTAACATTGCGGCAAAGTGCATATCTCGGTGAGATAAGCATTTAAGTAATCCCACATTTGATTCCAATTATTTCCTCAAACCAAATGAGCTGTTCCCGCTGACAGTCTGATATCGCACTCTTCCTCTAACAGCGCGAAGAATTGTGGGTAGAACAACATAGATTTCCAAAGAGTTGCTGAATGCCAGTCAGTCTCTGATGCCAAAGTCAGATCTTCCGCCATGTTCCGTAACTAGATGAGAGAAGCATTTTGAGCAATTCCACAACTGTTTCAGCCGATTTCCACAAAGATATCTCCAAAAATTTCATATTTCAGTAAAGAGTGAAAAGTTTTCACTTTCTAAAAGAAAATCTTTCACCAAGTTCATCATTTCACTCCCTCCTCATTTGTTTCCAAAGACTCTCTCAACGCCATTGGCACTTGACTGCCAAAACTCAAATATTCCAGCAAAGTGCATATCTGGAAGAGTTAAGCATTTTGAGGAAATCAAAGTTTGGCTGTTAATATAAAATCAAATCCACTGACTCATGCTGGCTGAAAAGCTGACTTTGCAGCAAAGTGCATATCTGGATGAGGTAAGCATGTTGAGTAACACCGAAATTGATTCCAATGTTTTCCTCAACAACATTTCAACTTCAAACGCCACAAATTCTAACATTGCGGCAAAGTGCATATCTCGCTGAGATAAGCATTTTAGTAATCCCACATTTGATTCCAATTATTTCCTCAAACCAAATGAGCTGTTCCCGCTGACAGTCTGATATTGGACTCTTCCTCTAACAGCGCGAAGAATTGTGGGTAGAACAACGTAGATTTCCAAAGAGTTGCTGAATGCCAGTCAGTCTCTGTTGCCAATAGTCAGATCTTTCGCCATGTTCCGTAACTTGATGAAAAAGCAGTTTGAGCAATTCCACAACAGTTTAAGACGATTTCGACAAAGATATCTCCAAAAATTTCATATTTCAGTAAAGAGTGAAAAGTTTTCACTTTCTAAAGGAAAATCTTTCACCAAGTTCATCATTTCACTCCCTCCTCATTTGTGTCCAAAGACTCTCTCAACGCCATTGGCACTTGACTGCCAAAACTCTAATATTGCAGCAAAGTGCATATCTCGAAGAGTTAAGCATTTTGAGGAAATCAAGGTTTGGCTGTTAATATAAAATCAAATCCACTGACTCATGCTGGCTGAAAAGCTGACGTTGCAGCAAAGTGCATATCTGGATGAGGTAAGCATGTTGAGTAACACCAAAATTGATTCCAATGTTTTCCTCAATACCATTTCAACTTCAAACGCCACAAATTCTAACATTGCGGCAAAGTGCATATCTCGGTGAGATAAGCATTTAAGTAATCCCACATTTGATTCCAATTATTTCCACTAACCAAATGTGCTATTCCCGCTGACAATCTGATATTGCACTCATCCTCTAACAGCGCGAAGAATTGTGGGTAGAAGAACATAGATTTCCAAAGAGTTGCTGAATGCCTGTCAGTCTCTGCTGCCAAAAGTCAGCTCTTTCGCCATGTTCCGTAACTAGATGAGAAAAGCATTTTGAGCAATTCCACGACTGTTTCTGACGATTTCCACAAAGATATCTCCAAAAATGTCATATTTCAGTAAAGAGTGAAAAGTTTTCACATTCTAAAAGAAAATCTTTCACCAAGTTCATCATTTCACTCCCTCCTCATTTGTTTCCAAAGACTCTCTCAACACCATTGGCACTTGACTGCCAAAACTCTAATATTGCAGCAAAGTGCATATCTCGAAGAGTTAAGCATTTTGAGGAAATCAAGGTTTGGCTGTTAATATAAAATCAAATCCACTGACTCATGCTGGCTGAAAAGCTGACTTTGCAGCAAAGTGCATATCTGGATGAGGGAAGCATGTTGAGTAACACCAAAATTGATTCCAATGTTTTCCTCAATACCATTTCAACTTCAAACGCCACAAATTCTAACATTGCGGCAAAGTGCATATCTCGGTGAGATAAGCATTTTAGTAATCCCACATTTGATTCCAATTATTTCCTCAAACCAAATGAGCTGTTCCCACTGACAATCTGATATTGCACTTATCCTCTAACTGCGCGAAGAATTGTGGGTAGAACAACATTGATTTCCAAAGAGTTGTTGAATGCCAGTCAGTCTCTGATGCCAAAAGTCAGACCTTTCGCCATGTTCCATAACTAGATGAGAAAAGCATTTTGAGCAATTCCACAACTGTTTCAGACGATTTCCACAAAGATATCTCCAAAAATTTCATATTTCAGTAAAGAGTGAAAAGTTTTCACTTTCTAAAAGAAAATCTTTCACCAAGTTCATCATTTCACTCCCTCCTCATTTGTTTCCAAAGACTCTCTCAACGCCATTGGCACTTGACTGCCAAAACTCAAATATTCCAGCAAAGTGCATATCTGGCAGAGTTAAGCATTTTGAGGAAATCAAAGTTTGGCTGTTAATATAAAATCAAATCCACTGACTCATGCTGGCTGAAAAGCTGACTTTGCAGCAAAGTGCATATCTGGATGAGGTAAGCATGTTGAGTAACACCGAAATTGATTCCAATGTTTTCCTCAACAACATTTCAACTTCAAACGCCACAAATTCTAACATTGCGGCAAAGTGCATATCTCGCTGAGATAAGGATTTTAGTAATCCCACATTTGATTCCAATTATTTCCTCAAACCAAATGAGCTGTTCCCGCTGACAGTCTGATATTGGACTCTTCCTCTAACAGCGCGAAGAATTGTGGGTAGAACAACGTAGATTTCCAAAGAGTTGCTGAATGCCAGTCAGTCTCTGTTGCCAATAGTCAGATCTTTCGCCATGTTCCGTAACTTGATGAAAAAGCAGTTTGAGCAATTCCACAACAGTTTAAGACGATTTCGACAAAGATATCTCCAAAAATTTCATATTTCAGTAAAGAGTGAAAAGTTTTCACTTTCTAAAGGAAAATCTTTCACCAACTTCATCATTTCACTCCCTCCTCATTTGTGTCCAAAGACTCTCTCAACGCCATTGGCACTTGACTGCCAAAACTCTAATATTGCAGCAAAGTGCATATCTCGAAGAGTTAAGCATTTTGAGGAAATCAAGGTTTGGCTGTTAATATAAAATCAAATCCACTGACTCATGCTGGCTGAAAAGCTGACGTTGCAGCAAAGTGCATATCTGGATGAGGTAAGCATGTTGAGTAACACCAAAATTGATTCCAATGTTTTCCTCAATACCATTTCAACTTCAAACGCCACAAATTCTAACATTGCGGCAAAGTGCATATCTCGGTGAGATAAGCATTTAAGTAATCCCACATTTGATTCCAATTATTTCCACTAACCAAATGTGCTATTCCCGCTGACAATCTGATATTGCACTCATCCTCTAACAGCGCGAAGAATTGTGGGTAGAAGAACATCGATTTCCAAAGAGTTACTGAATGCCTGTCAGTCTCTGCTGCCAAAAGTCAGCTCTTTCGCCATGTTCCGTAACTAGATGAGAAAAGCATTTTGAGCAATTCCACGACTGTTTCTGACGATTTCCACAAAGATATCTCCAAAAATTTCATATTTCAGTAAAGAGTGAAAAGTTTTCACATTCTAAAAGAAAATCTTTCACCAAGTTCATCATTTCACTCCCTCCTCATTTGTTTCCAAAGACTCTCTCAACGCCAATTGGCACTTCACGGCCAAAACTCTAATATTGCGGCAAAGTGCATATCTCGAAGAGTTAAGCATTTTGAGGAAATCAAAGTTTGGCTGTTAATATAAAATCAAATCCACTGACTCATGTTGGCTGAAAAGCTGACGTTGCAGCAAAGTGCATATCTGGATGAGGTAAGCATCTTGAGTAACACCAAAATTGATTCCAATGTTTTCTCAAGAACATTTCAACTTCAAAGCCACAAATTCTAACATTGCGGCAAAGTGCATACCTCGCTGAGATAAGCATTTTAGTAATCCCACATTTGATACCAATTATTTCCTCAAACCAAATGAGCTATTCCCGCTGACAGTCTGATATTGCACTCATCCTCTAACAGCGCGAAGAATTGTGGGTAGAACAACATAGATTTCCAAAGAGTTGCTGAATGCCAGTCAGTCTCTGTTGCCAAAAGTCAGATCTTTCGCCATGTTCCGTAACTTGATGAGAAAAGCAGTTTGAGCAATTCCACAACTGTTTCTAACGATTTCCACAAAGATATCTCCAAAAATTTCAAATTTCAGTAAAGAGTGAAAAGTTTTCAGTTTCTAAAAGAAAATCTTTCGCCAAGTTCATCATTTCACTCCCTCCTCATTTGTTTCCAAAGACTCTCACAACGCCATTGGCACTTGACTGCCAAAACTCTAACATTGCAGTAAAGTGCATATCTCGAAGAGTTAAGCATTTTGAGGAAATCAAGGTTTGGCTGTTAATATAAAATCAAATCCACTGACTCATGCTGGCTGAAAAGCTGACTTTGCAGCAAAGTGCATATCTGGATGAGGTAAGCATCTTGAGTAACACCAAAATTGATTCCAATGTTTTCCTCAATACCATTTCAACTTCAAACGCCACAAATTCTAACATTGCGGCAAAGTGCATATCTCGGTGAGATAAGCATTTAAGTAATCCCACATTTGATTCCAATTATTTCCACAAACCAAATGAGCTGTTCCCACTGACAATCTGATATTGCACTTATCCTCTAACTGCGCGAAGAATTGTGGGTAGAACAACACAGATTTCCAAAGAGTTGTTGAATGCCAGTCAGTCTCTGATGCCAAAAGTCAGACCTTTCGCCATGTTCCATAACTAGATGAGAAAAGCATTTTGAGCAATTCCACAACTGTTTCAGACGATTTCCACAAAGATATCTCCAAAAATTTCATATTTCAGTAAAGAGTGAAAACTTTTCGCTTTCTAAAAGAAAACCTTTCACCAAGTTCATCATTTCACTCCCTCCTCATTTGTTTCCAAAGACTCTCTCAACGCCATTGGCACTTGACTGCCAAAACTCTAATATTGCAGCAAAGTGCATATCTCGAAGAGTTAAGCATATTGAGGAAATCAAGGTTTGGCTGTTAATATAAAATCAAATCCACTGACTCATGTTGGCTGAAAAGTTGACTTTGCAGCAAAGTGCATATCTGGATGAGGTAAGCATGTTGAGAAACACCAAAATTGATTCCAATGTTTTCCTCAATAACATTTCAACTTCAAACGCCACAAATTCTAACATTGCGGCAAAGTGCATATCTCGGTGAGATAAGCATTTTAGTAATCCCACATTTGATTCCAATTATTTCCACAAACCAAATGAGCTATTCCCGCTGACAATCTGATATTGCACTCATCCTCTAACAGCGCGAAGAATTGTGGGTAGAACAACATAGATTTCCAAAGAGTTGCTGAATGCCAGTCAGTCTCTGTTGCCAAAACTCAGATCTTTCGCCGAGTTCCATAACTAGATGAGAAAAGCATTTTGAGCGATTCCAGAACAGTTTCTGACGATTTCCACAAAGATATCTCCAAAAATTTCATATTTCAGTAAAGAGTGAAATGTTTTCACTTTCTAAAAAAAAATCTTTCACAAAGTTCATCATTCCACTCCTTCCTCATTTGTGTCCAAAGTTTCTCTCAACGCCATTGGCACTTGACTGCCAAAACTCTAATATTGCAGCAAAGTGCATATCTCGAAGAGTTAAGCATTTTGAGGAAATCAAGGTTTGGCTGTTAATATAAAATCAAATCCACTGACTCGTGCTGGCTGAAAAGCTGACGTTGCAGCAAAGTGCATATCTGGATGAGGGAAGCATGTTGAGTAACACATAAAATTGATTCCAATGTTTTCCTCAATACCATTTCAACTTCAAACGCCACAAATTCTAACATTGCGGCAAAGTGCATATCTCGGAGAGATAAGCATTTTAGTAAACCCACATTTGATTCCATTATTTCCTCAAACCAAATGAGCTGTTCCCGCTGACAGTCTGATATTGGACTCTTCCTCCCACAGCGCGAAGAATTGTGGGTAGAACAACATAGATTTCCAAAGAGTTGCTGAATGCCAGTCAGTCTCTGTTGCCAAAAGTCAGATCTTTCGCCATGTTCCGTAACTTGATGAGAAAAGCGGTTTGAGCAATTCCACAACAGTTTCAGACGATTTCCACAAAGATATCTCCAAAAATTTCATATTTCAGTAAAGAGTGAAAAGTTTTCACTTTCTAAACGAAAATCTTTCACCAAGTTCATCATTTCACTCCCTCCTCATTTGTGTCCAAAGACTCTCTCAACGCCATTGGCACTTGACTGCCAAAACTCTTATATTGCAGCAAAGTGCATATCTCGAAGAGTTAAGCATTTTGAGGAAATCAAGGTTTGGCTGTTAATATAAAATCAAATCCACTGAGTCATGCTGGCTGAAAAGCTGACGTTGCAGCAAAGTGCATATCTGGATGAGGTAAGCATCTTGAGTAACACCAAAATTGATTCCAATGTTTTCCTCAATACCATTTCAACTTCAAACGCCACAAATTCTAACATTGCGGCAAAGTGCATATCTCGGTGAGATAAGCATTTAAGTAATCCCACATTTGATTCCAATTACTTCCACTAACCAAATGAGCTATTCCCGCTGACAATCTGATATTGCACTCATCCTCTAACTGCGCGAAGAATTGTGGGTATAAGAACATAGATTTCCAAAGAGTTGCTGAATGCCTGTCAGTCTCTGCTGCCAAAAGTCAGCTCTTTCGTCATGTTCCGTAACTAGATGAGAAAAGCATTTTGAGCAATTCCACGACTATTTCTGACGATTTCCACAAAGATATCTCCAAAAATTTCATATTTCAGTAAAGAGTGAAAAGTTTTCACTTTCTAAAAGAAAATCTTTCACCAAGTTCATCATTTCACTCCCTCCTCATTTGTTTCCAAAGACTCTCTCAACACCATTGGCACTTGACTGCCAAAACTCTAATATTGCAGCAAAGTGCATATCTCGAAGAGTTAAGCATTTTGAGGAAATCAAGGTTTGGCTGTTAATATAAAATCAAATCCACTGACTCATGCTGGCTGAAAAGCTGACTTTGCAGCAAAGTGCATATCTGGATGAGGGAAGCATGTTGAGTAACACCAAAATTGATTCCAATGTTTTCCTCAATACCATTTCAACTTCAAACGCCACAAATTCTAACATTGCGGCAAAGTGCATATCTCGGTGAGATAAGCATTTTAGTAATCCCACATTTGATTCCAATTATTTCCTCAAACCAAATGAGCTGTTCCCACTGACAATCTGATATTGCACTTATCCTCTAACTGCGCGAAGAATTGTGGGTAGAACAACATAGATTTCCAAAGAGTTGTTGAATGCCAGTCAGTCTCTGTTGCCAAAAGTCAGACCTTTCGCCATGTTCCATAACTAGATGAGAAAAGCATTTTGAGCAATTCCACAACTGTTTCAGACGATTTCCACAAAGATATCTCCAGAAATTTCATATTTCAGTAAAGAGTGAAAAGTTTTCACTTTCCAAAAGAAAATCTTTCACCAAGTTCATCATTTCACTCCCTCCTCATTTGTTTCCAAAGACTCTCTCAACGCCATTGGCACTTGACTGCCAAAACTCTAATATTGCAGCAAAGTTCATATCTCGAAGAGTTAAGCATTTTGAGGAAATCAAGGTTTGGCTGTTAATATAAAATCAAATCCACTGACTCATGCTGGCTGAAAAGCTGACTTTGCAGCAAAGTGCATATCTGGATGAGGGAAGCATGTTGAGTAACACCAAAATTGATTCCAATGTTTTCCTCAATACCATTTCAACTTCAAACGCCACAAATTCTAACATTGCGGCAAAGTGCATATCTCGGTGAGATAAGCATTTTAGTAATCCCACATTTGATTCCAATTATTTCCTCAAACCAAATGAGCTGTTCCCACTGACAATCTGATATTGCACTTATCCTCTAACTGCGCGAAGAATTGTGGGTAGAACAACATTGATTTCCAAAGAGTTGTTGAATGCCAGTCAGTCTCTGATGCCAAAAGTCAGACCTTTCGCCATGTTCCATAACTAGATGAGAAAAGCATTTTGAGCAATTCCACAACTGTTTCAGACGATTTCCACAAAGATATCTCCAAAAATTTCATATTTCAGTAAAGAGTGAAAAGTTTTCACTATCTAAAAGAAAATCTTTCACCAAGTTCATCATTTCACTCCCTCCTCATTTGTTTCCAAAGACTCTCTCAACGCCATTGGCACTTGACTGCCAAAACTCAAATATTCCAGCAAAGTGCATATCTGGAAGAGTTAAGCATTTTGAGGAAATCAAAGTTTGGCTGTTAATATAAAATCAAATCCATTGACTCATGCTGGCTGAAAAGCTGACTTTGCAGCAAAGTGCATATCTGGATGAGGTAAGCATGTTGAGTAACACCGAAATTGATTCCAATGTTTTCCTCAACAACATTTCAACTTCAAACGCCACAAATTCTAACATTGCGGCAAAGTGCATATCTCGCTGAGATAAGGATTTTAGTAATCCCACATTTGATTCCAATTATTTCCTCAAACCAAATGAGCTGTTCCCGCTGACAGTCTGATATTGGACTCTTCCTCTAACAGCGCGAAGAATTGTGGGTAGAACAACGTAGATTTCCAAAGAGTTGCTGAATGCCAGTCAGTCTCTGTTGCCAATAGTCAGATCTTTCGCCATGTTCCGTAACTTGATGAAAAAGCAGTTTGAGCAATTCCACAACAGTTTAAGACGATTTCGACAAAGATATCTCCAAAAATTTCATATTTCAGTAAAGAGTGAAAAGTTTTCACTTTCTAAAGGAAAATCTTTCACCAAGTTCATCATTTCACTCCCTCCTCATTTGTGTCCAAAGACTCTCTCAACGCCATTGGCACTTGACTGCCAAAACTCTAATATTGCAGCAAAGTGCATATCTCGAAGAGTTAAGCATTTTGAGGAAATCAAGGTTTGGCTGTTAATATAAAATCAAATCCACTGACTCATGCTGGCTGAAAAGCTGACGTTGCAGCAAAGTGCATATCTGGATGAGGTAAGCATGTTGAGTAACACCAAAATTGATTCCAATGTTTTCCTCAATACCATTTCAACTTCAAACGCCACAAATTCTAACATTGCGGCAAAGTGCATATCTCGGTGAGATAAGCATTTAAGTAATCCCACATTTGATTCCAATTATTTCCACTAACCAAATGTGCTATTCCCGCTGACAATCTGATATTGCACTCATCCTCTAACAGCGCGAAGAATTGTGGGTAGAAGACCATCGATTTCCAAAGAGTTGCTGAATGCCTGTCAGTCTCTGCTGCCAAAAGTCAGCTCTTTCGCCATGTTCCGTAACTAGATGAGAAAAGCATTTTGAGCAATTCCACGACTGTTTCTGACGATTTCCACAAAGATATCTCCAAAAATTTCATATTTCAGTAAAGAGTGAAAAGTTTTCACATTCTAAAAGAAAATCTTTCACCAAGTTCATCATTTCACTCCCTCCTCATTTGTTTCCAAAGATTCTCTCAACGCCAATTGGCACTTCACGGCCAAAACTCTAATATTGCGGCAAAGTGCATATCTCGAAGAGTTAAGCATTTTGAGGAAATCAAAGTTTGGCTGTTAATATAAAATCAAATCCACTGACTCATGTTGGCTGAAAAGCTGACGTTGCAGCAAAGTGCATATCTGGATGAGGTAAGCATCTTGAGTAACACCAAAATTGATTCCAATGTTTTCTCAAGAACATTTCAACTTCAAAGCCACAAATTCTAACATTGCGGCAAAGTGCATACCTCGCTGAGATAAGCATTTTAGTAATCCCACATTTGATACCAATTATTTCCTCAAACCAAATGAGCTATTCCCGCTGACAGTCTGATATTGCACTCATCCTCTAACAGCGCGAAGAATTGTGGGTAGAACAACATAGATTTCCAAAGAGTTGCTGAATGCCAGTCAGTCTCTGTTGCCAAAAGTCAGATCTTTCGCCATGTTCCGTAACTTGATGAGAAAAGCAGTTTGAGCAATTCCACAACTGTTTCTAACGATTTCCACAAAGATATCTCCAAAAATTTCAAATTTCAGTAAAGAGTGAAAAGTTTTCAGTTTCTAAAAGAAAATCTTTCGCCAAGTTCATCATTTCACTCCCTCCTCATTTGTTTCCAAAGACTCTCACAACGCCATTGGCACTTGACTGCCAAAACTCTAACATTGCAGTAAAGTGCATATCTCGAAGAGTTAAGCATTTTGAGGAAATCAAGGTTTGGCTGTTAATATAAAATCAAATCCACTGACTCATGCTGGCTGAAAAGCTGACTTTGCAGCAAAGTGCATATCTGGATGAGGTAAGCATCTTGAGTAACACCAAAATTGATTCCAATGTTTTCCTCAATACCATTTCAACTTCAAACGCCACAAATTCTAACATTGCGGCAAAGTGCATATCTCGGTGAGATAAGCATTTAAGTAATCCCACATTTGATTCCAATTATTTCCACAAACCAAATGAGCTGTTCCCACTGACAATCTGATATTGCACTTATCCTCTAACTGCGCGAAGAATTGTGGGTAGAACAACACAGATTTCCAAAGAGTTGTTGAATGCCAGTCAGTCTCTGATGCCAAAAGTCAGACCTTTCGCCATGTTCCATAACTAGATGAGAAAAGCATTTTGAGCAATTCCACAACTGTTTCAGACGATTTCCACAAAGATATCTCCAAAAATTTCATATTTCAGTAAAGAGTGAAAACTTTTCGCTTTCTAAAAGAAAACCTTTCACCAAGTTCATCATTTCACTCCCTCCTCATTTGTTTCCAAAGACTCTCTCAACGCCATTGGCACTTGACTGCCAAAACTCTAATATTGCAGCAAAGTGCATATCTCGAAGAGTTAAGCATATTGAGGAAATCAAGGTTTGGCTGTTAATATAAAATCAAATCCACTGACTCATGTTGGCTGAAAAGTTGACTTTGCAGCAAAGTGCATATCTGGATGAGGTAAGCATGTTGAGAAACACCAAAATTGATTCCAATGTTTTCCTCAATAACATTTCAACTTCAAACGCCACAAATTCTAACATTGCGGCAAAGTGCATATCTCGGTGAGATAAGCATTTTAGTAATCCCACATTTGATTCCAATTATTTCCACAAACCAAATGAGCTATTCCCGCTGACAATCTGATATTGCACTCATCCTCTAACAGCGCGAAGAATTGTGGGTAGAACAACATAGATTTCCAAAGAGTTGCTGAATGCCAGTCAGTCTCTGTTGCCAAAACTCAGATCTTTCGCCGAGTTCCATAACTAGATGAGAAAAGCATTTTGAGCGATTCCAGAACAGTTTCTGACGATTTCCACAAAGATATCTCCAAAAATTTCATATTTCAGTAAAGAGTGAAGTGTTTTCACTTTCTAAAAAAAAATCTTTCACAAAGTTCATCATTCCACTCCTTCCTCATTTGTGTCCAAAGTTTCTCTCAACGCCATTAGCACTTGACTGCCAAAACTCTAATATTGCAGCAAAGTGCATATCTCGAAGAGTTAAGCATTTTGAGGAAATCAAGGTTTGGCTGTTAATATAAAATCAAATCCACTGACTCGTGCTGGCTGAAAAGCTGACGTTGCAGCAAAGTGCATATCTGGATGAGGGAAGCATGTTGAGTAACACATAAAATTGATTCCAATGTTTTCCTCAATACCATTTCAACTTCAAACGCCACAAATTCTAACATTGCGGCAAAGTGCATATCTCGGAGAGATAAGCATTTTAGTAAACCCACATTTGATTCCATTATTTCCTCAAACCAAATTAGCTGTTCCCGCTGACAGTCTGATATTGGACTCTTCCTCCCACAGCGCGAAGAATTGTGGGTAGAACAACATAGATTTCCAAAGAGTTGCTGAATGCCAGTCAGTCTCTGTTGCCAAAAGTCAGATCTTTCGCCATGTTCCGTAACTTGATGAGAAAAGCGGTTTGAGCAATTCCACAACAGTTTCAGACGATTTCCACAAAGATATCTCCAAAAATTTCATATTTCAGTAAAGAGTGAAAAGTTTTCACTTTCTAAACGAAAATCTTTCACCAAGTTCATCATTTCACTCCCTCCTCATTTGTGTCCAAAGACTCTCTCAACGCCATTGGCACTTGACTGCCAAAACTCTTATATTGCAGCAAAGTGCATATCTCGAAGAGTTAAGCATTTTGAGGAAATCAAGGTTTGGCTGTTAATATAAAATCAAATCCACTGAGTCATGCTGGCTGAAAAGCTGACGTTGCAGCAAAGTGCATATCTGGATGAGGTAAGCATCTTGAGTAACACCAAAATTGATTCCAATGTTTTCCTCAATACCATTTCAACTTCAAACGCCACAAATTCTAACATTGCGGCAAAGTGCATATCTCGGTGAGATAAGCATTTAAGTAATCCCACATTTGATTCCAATTACTTCCACTAACCAAATGAGCTATTCCCGCTGACAATCTGATATTGCACTCATCCTCTAACTGCGCGAAGAATTGTGGGTATAAGAACATAGATTTCCAAAGAGTTGCTGAATGCCTGTCAGTCTCTGCTGCCAAAAGTCAGCTCTTTCGTCATGTTCCGTAACTAGATGAGAAAAGCATTTTGAGCAATTCCACGACTATTTCTGACGATTTCCACAAAGATATCTCCAAAAATTTCATATTTCAGTAAAGAGTGAAAAGTTTTCACTTTCTAAAAGAAAATCTTTCACCAAGATCATCATTTCACTCCCTCCTCATTTGTTTCCAAAGACTCTCTCAACACCATTGGCACTTGACTGCCAAAACTCTAATATTGCAGCAAAGTGCATATCTCGAAGAGTTAAGCATTTTGAGGAAATCAAGGTTTGGCTGTTAATATAAAATCAAATCCACTGACTCATGCTGGCTGAAAAGCTGACTTTGCAGCAAAGTGCATATCTGGATGAGGGAAGCATGTTGAGTAACACCAAAATTGATTCCAATGTTTTCCTCAATACCATTTCAACTTCAAACGCCACAAATTCTAACATTGCGGCAAAGTGCATATCTCGGTGAGATAAGCATTTTAGTAATCCCACATTTGATTCCAATTATTTCCTCAAACCAAATGAGCTGTTCCCACTGACAATCTGATATTGCACTTATCCTCTAACTGCGCGAAGAATTGTGGGTAGAACAACATAGATTTCCAAAGAGTTGTTGAATGCCAGTCAGTCTCTGTTGCCAAAAGTCAGACCTTTCGCCATGTTCCATATCTAGATGAGAAAAGCATTTTGAGCAATTCCACAACTGTTTCAGACGATTTCCACAAAGATATCTCCAGAAATTTCATATTTCAGTAAAGAGTGAAAAGTTTTCACTTTCTAAAAGAAAATCTTTCACCAAGTTCATCATTTCACTCCCTCCTCATTTGTTTCCAAAGACTCTCTCAACGCCATTGGCACTTGACTGCCAAAACTCTAATATTGCAGCAAAGTTCATATCTCGAAGAGTTAAGCATTTTGAGGAAATCAAGGTTTCGCTGTTAATATAAAATCAAATCCACTGACTCATGTTGGCTGAAAAGTTGACTTTGCAGCAAAGTGCATATCTGGATGAGGTAAGCATGTTGAGTAACACCAAAATTGATTCCAATGTTTTCCTCAATAACATTTCAACTTCAAACGCCACAAATTCTAACATTGCGGCAAAGTGCATATCTCGGTGAGATAAGCATTTTAGTAATCCCACATTTGATTCCAATTATTTCCACAGACCAAATGAGCTATTCCCGCTGACAATCTGATATTGCACTCATCCTCTTACAGCGCGAAGAATTGTGGGTAGAACAACATAGATTTCCAAAGAGTTGCTGAATGCCAGTCAGTCTCTGTTGCCAAAACTCAGATCTTTCGCCGAGTTCCATAACTAGATGAGAAAAGCATTTTGAGCGATTCCAGAACAGTTTCTGACGATTTCCACAAAGATATCTCCCAAAATTTCATATTTCAGTAAAGAGTGAAAAGTTTTCACTTTCTAAACGAAAATCTTTCACCAAGTTCATCATTTCACTCCCTCCTCATTTGTGTCCAAAGACTCTCTCAACGCCATTGGCACTTGACTGCCAAAACTCTTATATTGCAGCAAAGTGCATATCTCGAAGAGTTAAGCATTTTGAGGAAATCAAGGTTTGGCTGTTAATATAAAATCAAATCCACTGAGTCATGCTGGCTGAAAAGCTGACGTTGCAGCAAAGTGCATATCTGGATGAGGTAAGCATCTTGAGTAACACCAAAATTGATTCCAATGTTTTCCTCAATACCATTTCAACTTCAAACGCCACAAATTCTAACATTGCGGCAAAGTGCATATCTCGGTGAGATAAGCATTTAAGTAATCCCACATTTGATTCCAATTACTTCCACTAACCAAATGAGCTATTCCCGCTGACAATCTGATATTGCACTCATCCTCTAACTGCGCGAAGAATTGTGGGTATAAGAACATAGATTTCCAAAGAGTTGCTGAATGCCTGTCAGTCTCTGCTGCCAAAAGTCAGCTCTTTCGTCATGTTCCGTAACTAGATGAGAAAAGCATTTTGAGCAATTCCACGACTGTTTCTGACGAATTCCACAAAGATATCTCCAAAAATTTCATATTTCAGTAAAGAGTGAAAAGTTTTCACTTTCTAAAAGAAAATCTTTCACCAAGATCATCATTTCACTCCCTCCTCATTTGTTTCCAAAGACTCTCTCAACGCCATTGGCATTTGACTGCCAAAACTCTAATATTGCAGCAAAGTGCATGTCTCGAAGAGTTAAGCATTTTGAGGAAATCAAGGTTTGGCTGTTAATATAAAATCAAATCCACTGACTCATGCTGGCTGAAAAGCTGACGTTGCAGCAAAGTGCATATCTGGATGAGGTAAGCATGTTGAGTAACACCAAAATTGATTCCAATGTTTTCCTCAATAACATTTCAACTTCAAACGCCACAAATTCTAACATTGCGGCAAAGTGCATATCTCGGTGAGATAAGCATTTTAGTAATCCCACATTTGATTCCAATTATTTCCTCAAACCAAATGAGCTGTTCCCGCTGACAGTCTGATATTGCACTCTTCTTCTAACAGCGCGAAGAATTGTGGGTAGAACAACATAGATTTCCAAAGAGTTGCTGAATGCCTGTCAGTCTCTGTTGCCAAAAGTCAGATCTTTCGCCATGTTCCGTAACTAGATGAGAAACGCATTTTGACCAATTCCACAACAGTTTCTGACGATTTGCACACAGATATCTCCAAAAATTTCATATTTCAGTAAAGAGTGAAAAGTTTTCACTTTCTAAAAGAAAATCTTTCACCAAGTTCATCATTTCACTCCCTCCTCATTTGTTTCCAAAGACTCTCTCAACACCATTGGCACTTGACTGCCAAAACTCTAATATTGCAGCAAAGTGCATATCTCGAAGAGTTAAGCATTTTGAGGAAATCAAGGTTTGGCTGTTAATATAAAATCAAATCCACTGACTCATGCTGGCTGAAAAGCTGACTTTGCAGCAAAGTGCATATCTGGATGAGGGAAGCATGTTGAGTAACACCAAAATTGATTCCAATGTTTTCCTCAATACCATTTCAACTTCAAACGCCACAAATTCTAACATTGCGGCAAAGTGCATATCTCGGTGAGATAAGCATTTTAGTAATCCCACATTTGATTCCAATTATTTCCTCAAACCAAATGAGCTGTTCCCACTGACAATCTGATATTGCACTTATCCTCTAACTGCGCGAAGAATTGTGGGTAGAACAACATAGATTTCCAAAGAGTTGTTGAATGCCAGTCAGTCTCTGTTGCCAAAACTCAGATCTTTCGCCGAGTTCCATAACTAGATGAGAAAAGCATTTTGAGCGATTCCAGAACAGTTTCTGACGATTTCCACAAAGATATCTCCAAAAATTTCATATTTCAGTAAAGAGTGAAAAGTTTTCACTTTCTAAAAAAAATCTTTCACAAAGTTCATCATTTCACTCCTTCCTCATTTGTGTCCAAAGTTTCTCTCAACGCCATTGGCACTTGACTGCCAAAACTCTAATATTGCAGCAAAGTGCATATCTCGAAGAGTTAAGCATTTTGAGGAAATCAAGGTTTGGCTGTTAATATAAAATCAAATCCACTGACTCGTGCTGGCTGAAATGCTGACGTTGCAGCAAAGTGCATATCTGGATGAGGTAAGCATCTTGAGTAACACCAAAACTGATTCCAATGTTTTCCTCAATAACATTTCAACTTCAAACGCCAGAAATTCTAACATTGCGGCAAAGTGCATATCTCGGAGAGATAAGCATTTTAGTAAACCCACATTTGATTCCATTATTTCCTCAAACCAAATGAGCTGTTCCCGCTGACAGTCTGATATTGGACTCTTCCTCCCACAGCGCGAAGAATTGTGGGTAGAACAACATAGATTTCCAAAGAGTTGCTGAATGCCAGTCAGTCTCTGTTGCCAAAAGTCAGATCTTTCGCCATGTTCCGTAACTTGATGAGAAAAGCGGTTTGAGCAATTCCACAACAGTTTCAGACGATTTCCACAAAGATATCTCCAAAAATTTCATATTTCAGTAAAGAGTGAAAAGTTTTCACTTTCTAAACGAAAATCTTTCACCAAGTTCATCATTTCACTCCCTCCTCATTTGTGTCCAAAGACTCTCTCAACGCCATTGGCACTTGACTGCCAAAACTCTTATATTGCAGCAAAGTGCATATCTCGAAGAGTTAAGCATTTTGAGGAAATCAAGGTTTGGCTGTTAATATAAAATCAAATCCACTGAGTCATGCTGGCTGAAAAGCTGACGTTGCAGCAAAGTGCATATCTGGATGAGGTAAGCATCTTGAGTAACACCAAAATTGATTCCAATGTTTTCCTCAATACCATTTCAACTTCAAACGCCACAAATTCTAACATTGCGGCAAAGTGCATATCTCGGTGAGATAAGCATTTAAGTAATCCCACATTTGATTCCAATTACTTCCACTAACCAAATGAGCTATTCCCGCTGACAATCTGATATTGCACTCATCCTCTAACTGCGCGAAGAATTGTGGGTATAAGAACATAGATTTCCAAAGAGTTGCTGAATGCCTGTCAGTCTCTGCTGCCAAAAGTCAGCTCTTTCGTCATGTTCCGTAACTAGATGAGAAAAGCATTTTGAGCAATTCCACGACTGTTTCTGACGAATTCCACAAAGATATCTCCAAAAATTTCATATTTCAGTAAAGAGTGAAAAGTTTTCACTTTCTAAAAGAAAATCTTTCACCAAGATCATCATTTCACTCCCTCCTCATTTGTTTCCAAAGACTCTCTCAACGCCATTGGCATTTGACTGCCAAAACTCTAATATTGCAGCAAAGTGCATGTCTCGAAGAGTTAAGCATTTTGAGGAAATCAAGGTTTGGCTGTTAATATAAAATCAAATCCACTGACTCATGCTGGCTGAAAAGCTGACGTTGCAGCAAAGTGCATATCTGGATGAGGTAAGCATGTTGAGTAACACCAAAATTGATTCCAATGTTTTCCTCAATAACATTTCAACTTCAAACGCCACAAATTCTAACATTGCGGCAAAGTGCATATCTCGGTGAGATAAGCATTTTAGTAATCCCACATTTGATTCCAATTATTTCCTCAAACCAAATGAGCTGTTCCCGCTGACAGTCTGATATTGCACTCTTCTTCTAACAGCGCGAAGAATTGTGGGTAGAACAACATAGATTTCCAAAGAGTTGCTGAATGCCTGTCAGTCTCTGTTGCCAAAAGTCAGATCTTTCGCCATGTTCCGTAACTAGATGAGAAACGCATTTTGACCAATTCCACAACAGTTTCTGACGATTTGCACAAAGATATCTCCAAAAATTTCATATTTCAGTAAAGAGTGAAAAGTTTTCACTTTCTAAAAGAAAATCTTTCACCAAGTTCATCATTTCACTCCCTCCTCATTTGTTTCCAAAGACTCTCTCAACGCCATTGGCACTTGACTGCCAAAACTCTAATATTGCAGCAAAGTTCATATCTCGAAGAGTTAAGCATTTTGAGGAAATCAAGGTTTCGCTGTTAATATAAAATCAAATCCACTGACTCATGTTGGCTGAAAAGTTGACTTTGCAGCAAAGTGCATATCTGGATGAGGTAAGCATGTTGAGTAACACCAAAATTGATTCCAATGTTTTCCTCAATAACATTTCAACTTCAAACGCCACAAATTCTAACATTGCGGCAAAGTGCATATCTCGGTGAGATAAGCATTTTAGTAATCCCACATTTGATTCCAATTATTTCCACAGACCAAATGAGCTATTCCCGCTGACAATCTGATATTGCACTCATCCTCTAACAGCGCGAAGAATTGTGGGTAGAACAACATAGATTTCCAAAGAGTTGCTGAATGCCAGTCAGTCTCTGTTGCCAAAACTCAGATCTTTCGCCGAGTTCCATAACTAGATGAGAAAAGCATTTTGAGCGATTCCAGAACAGTTTCTGACGATTTCCACAAAGATATCTCCCAAAATTTCATATTTCAGTAAAGAGTGAAAAGTTTTCACTTTCTAAACGAAAATCTTTCACCAAGTTCATCATTTCACTCCCTCCTCATTTGTGTCCAAAGACTCTCTCAACGCCATTGGCACTTGACTGCCAAAACTCTTATATTGCAGCAAAGTGCATATCTCGAAGAGTTAAGCATTTTGAGGAAATCAAGGTTTGGCTGTTAATATAAAATCAAATCCACTGAGTCATGCTGGCTGAAAAGCTGACGTTGCAGCAAAGTGCATATCTGGATGAGGTAAGCATCTTGAGTAACACCAAAATTGATTCCAATGTTTTCCTCAATACCATTTCAACTTCAAACGCCACAAATTCTAACATTGCGGCAAAGTGCATATCTCGGTGAGATAAGCATTTAAGTAATCCCACATTTGATTCCAATTACTTCCACTAACCAAATGAGCTATTCCCGCTGACAATCTGATATTGCACTCATCCTCTAACTGCGCGAAGAATTGTGGGTATAAGAACATAGATTTCCAAAGAGTTGCTGAATGCCTGTCAGTCTCTGCTGCCAAAAGTCAGCTCTTTCGTCATGTTCCGTAACTAGATGAGAAAAGCATTTTGAGCAATTCCACAACTGTTTCTAACGATTTCCACAAAGATATCTCCAAAAATTTCAAATTTCAGTAAAGAGTGAAAAGTTTTCAGTTTCTAAAAGAAAATCTTTCGCCAAGTTCATCATTTCACTCCCTCCTCATTTGTTTCCAAAGACTCTCACAACGCCATTGGCACTTGACTGCCAAAACTCTAACATTGCAGTAAAGTGCATATCTCGAAGAGTTAAGCATTTTGAGGAAATCAAGGTTTGGCTGTTAATATAAAATCAAATCCACTGACTCATGTTGGCTGAAAAGTTGACTTTGCAGCAAAGTGCATATCTGGATGAGGTAAGCATGTTGAGAAACACCAAAATTGATTCCAATGTTTTCCTCAATAACATTTCAACTTCAAACGCCACAAATTCTAACATTGCGGCAAAGTGCATATCTCGGTGAGATAAGCATTTTAGTAATCCCACATTTGATTCCAATTATTTCCACAAACCAAATGAGCTATTCCCGCTGACAATCTGATATTGCACTCATCCTCTAACAGCGCGAAGAATTGTGGGTAGAACAACATAGATTTCCAAAGAGTTGCTGAATGCCAGTCAGTCTCTGTTGCCAAAACTCAGATCTTTCGCCGAGTTCCATAACTAGATGAGAAAAGCATTTTGAGCGATTCCAGAACAGTTTCTGACGATTTCCACAAAGATATCTCCAAAAATTTCATATTTCAGTAAAGAGTGAAGTGTTTTCACTTTCTAAAAAAAAATCTTTCACAAAGTTCATCATTCCACTCCTTCCTCATTTGTGTCCAAAGTTTCTCTCAACGCCATTAGCACTTGACTGCCAAAACTCTAATATTGCAGCAAAGTGCATATCTCGAAGAGTTAAGCATTTTGAGGAAATCAAGGTTTGGCTGTTAATATAAAATCAAATCCACTGACTCGTGCTGGCTGAAATGCTGACGTTGCAGCAAAGTGCATATCTGGATGAGGTAAGCATCTTGAGTAACACCAAAACTGATTCCAATGTTTTCCTCAATAACATTTCAACTTCAAACGCCAGAAATTCTAACATTGCGGCAAAGTGCATATCTCGGAGAGATAAGCATTTTAGTAAACCCACATTTGATTCCATTATTTCCTCAAACCAAATGAGCTGTTCCCGCTGACAGTCTGATATTGGACTCTTCCTCCCACAGCGCGAAGAATTGTGGGTAGAACAACATAGATTTCCAAAGAGTTGCTGAATGCCAGTCAGTCTCTGTTGCCAAAAGTCAGATCTTTCGCCATGTTCCGTAACTTGATGAGAAAAGCGGTTTGAGCAATTCCACAACAGTTTCAGACGATTTCCACAAAGATATCTCCAAAAATTTCATATTTCAGTAAAGAGTGAAAAGTTTTCACTTTCTAAACGAAAATCTTTCACCAAGTTCATCATTTCACTCCCTCCTCATTTGTGTCCAAAGACTCTCTCAACGCCATTGGCACTTGACTGCCAAAACTCTTATATTGCAGCAAAGTGCATATCTCGAAGAGTTAAGCATTTTGAGGAAATCAAGGTTTGGCTGTTAATATAAAATCAAATCCACTGAGTCATGCTGGCTGAAAAGCTGACGTTGCAGCAAAGTGCATATCTGGATGAGGTAAGCATCTTGAGTAACACCAAAATTGATTCCAATGTTTTCCTCAATACCATTTCAACTTCAAACGCCACAAATTCTAACATTGCGGCAAAGTGCATATCTCGGTGAGATAAGCATTTAAGTAATCCCACATTTGATTCCAATTACTTCCACTAACCAAATGAGCTATTCCCGCTGACAATCTGATATTGCACTCATCCTCTAACTGCGCGAAGAATTGTGGGTATAAGAACATAGATTTCCAAAGAGTTGCTGAATGCCTGTCAGTCTCTGCTGCCAAAAGTCAGCTCTTTCGTCATGTTCCGTAACTAGATGAGAAAAGCATTTTGAGCAATTCCACGACTGTTTCTGACGAATTCCACAAAGATATCTCCAAAAATTTCATATTTCAGTAAAGAGTGAAAAGTTTTCACTTTCTAAAAGAAAATCTTTCACCAAGATCATCATTTCACTCCCTCCTCATTTGTTTCCAAAGACTCTCTCAACGCCATTGGCATTTGACTGCCAAAACTCTAATATTGCAGCAAAGTGCATGTCTCGAAGAGTTAAGCATTTTGAGGAAATCAAGGTTTGGCTGTTAATATAAAATCAAATCCACTGACTCATGCTGGCTGAAAAGCTGACGTTGCAGCAAAGTGCATATCTGGATGAGGTAAGCATGTTGAGTAACACCAAAATTGATTCCAATGTTTTCCTCAATAACATTTCAACTTCAAACGCCACAAATTCTAACATTGCGGCAAAGTGCATATCTCGGTGAGATAAGCATTTTAGTAATCCCACATTTGATTCCAATTATTTCCTCAAACCAAATGAGCTGTTCCCGCTGACAGTCTGATATTGCACTCTTCTTCTAACAGCGCGAAGAATTGTGGGTAGAACAACATAGATTTCCAAAGAGTTGCTGAATGCCTGTCAGTCTCTGTTGCCAAAAGTCAGATCTTTCGCCATGTTCCGTAACTAGATGAGAAACGCATTTTGACCAATTCCACAACAGTTTCTGACGATTTGCACAAAGATATCTCCAAAAATTTCATATTTCAGTAAAGAGTGAAAAGTTTTCACTTTCTAAAAGAAAATCTTTCACCAAGTTCATCATTTCACTCCCTCCTCATTTGTTTCCAAAGACTCTCTCAACGCCATTGGCACTTGACTGCCAAAAGTCTAATATTGCAGCAAAGTTCATATCTCGAAGAGTTAAGCATTTTGAGGAAATCAAGGTTTCGCTGTTAATATAAAATCAAATCCACTGACTCATGTTGGCTGAAAAGTTGACTTTGCAGCAAAGTGCATATCTGGATGAGGTAAGCATGTTGAGTAACACCAAAATTGATTCCAATGTTTTCCTCAATAACATTTCAACTTCAAACGCCACAAATTCTAACATTGCGGCAAAGTGCATATCTCGGTGAGATAAGCATTTTAGTAATCCCACATTTGATTCCAATTATTTCCACAGACCAAATGAGCTATTCCCGCTGACAATCTGATATTGCACTCATCCTCTAACAGCGCGAAGAATTGTGGGTAGAACAACATAGATTTCCAAAGAGTTGCTGAATGCCAGTCAGTCTCTGTTGCCAAAACTCAGATCTTTCGCCGAGTTCCATAACTAGATGAGAAAAGCATTTTGAGCGATTCCAGAACAGTTTCTGACGATTTCCACAAAGATATCTCCCAAAATTTCATATTTCAGTAAAGAGTGAAAAGTTTTCACTTTCTAAACGAAAATCTTTCACCAAGTTCATCATTTCACTCCCTCCTCATTTGTGTCCAAAGACTCTCTCAACGCCATTGGCACTTGACTGCCAAAACTCTTATATTGCAGCAAAGTGCATATCTCGAAGAGTTAAGCATTTTGAGGAAATCAAGGTTTGGCTGTTAATATAAAATCAAATCCACTGAGTCATGCTGGCTGAAAAGCTGACGTTGCAGCAAAGTGCATATCTGGATGAGGTAAGCATCTTGAGTAACACCAAAATTGATTCCAATGTTTTCCTCAATACCATTTCAACTTCAAACGCCACAAATTCTAACATTGCGGCAAAGTGCATATCTCGGTGAGATAAGCATTTAAGTAATCCCACATTTGATTCCAATTACTTCCACTAACCAAATGAGCTATTCCCGCTGACAATCTGATATTGCACTCATCCTCTAACTGCGCGAAGAATTGTGGGTATAAGAACATAGATTTCCAAAGAGTTGCTGAATGCCTGTCAGTCTCTGCTGCCAAAAGTCAGCTCTTTCGTCATGTTCCGTAACTAGATGAGAAAAGCATTTTGAGCAATTCCACGACTGTTTCTGACGAATTCCACAAAGATATCTCCAAAAATTTCATATTTCAGTAAAGAGTGAAAAGTTTTCACTTTCTAAAAGAAAATCTTTCACCAAGATCATCATTTCACTCCCTCCTCATTTGTTTCCAAAGACTCTCTCAACGCCATTGGCATTTGACTGCCAAAACTCTAATATTGCAGCAAAGTGCATGTCTCGAAGAGTTAAGCATTTTGAGGAAATCAAGGTTTGGCTGTTAATATAAAATCAAATCCACTGACTCATGCTGGCTGAAAAGCTGACGTTGCAGCAAAGTGCATATCTGGATGAGGTAAGCATGTTGAGTAACACCAAAATTGATTCCAATGTTTTCCTCAATAACATTTCACCTTCAAACGCCACAAATTCTAACATTGCGGCAAAGTGCATATCTCGGTGAGATAAGCATTTTAGTAATCCCACATTTGATTCCAATTATTTCCTCAAACCAAATGAGCTGTTCCCGCTGACAGTCTGATATTGCACTCTTCTTCTAACAGCGCGAAGAATTGTGGGTAGAACAACATAGATTTCCAAAGAGTTGCTGAATGCCTGTCAGTCTCTGTTGCCAAAAGTCAGATCTTTCGCCATGTTCCGTAACTAGATGAGAAACGCATTTTGACCAATTCCACAACAGTTTCTGACGATTTGCACAAAGATATCTCCAAAAATTTCATATTTCAGTAAAGAGTGAAAAGTTTTCACTTTCTAAAAGAAAATCTTTCACCAAGTTCATCATTTCACTCCCTCCTCATTTGTTTCCAAAGACTCTCTCAACACCATTGGCACTTGACTGCCAAAACTCTAATATTGCAGCAAAGTGCATATCTCGAAGAGTTAAGCATTTTGAGGAAATCAAGGTTTGGCTGTTAATATAAAATCAAATCCACTGACTCATGCTGGCTGAAAAGCTGACTTTGCAGCAAAGTGCATATCTGGATGAGGGAAGCATGTTGAGTAACACCAAAATTGATTCCAATGTTTTCCTCAATACCATTTCAACTTCAAACGCCACAAATTCTAACATTGCGGCAAAGTGCATATCTCGGTGAGATAAGCATTTTAGTAATCCCACATTTGATTCCAATTATTTCCTCAAACCAAATGAGCTGTTCCCACTGACAATCTGATATTGCACTTATCCTCTAACTGCGCGAAGAATTGTGGGTAGAACAACATAGATTTCCAAAGAGTTGTTGAATGCCAGTCAGTCTCTGTTGCCAAAAGTCAGACCTTTCGCCATGTTCCATAACTAGATGAGAAAAGCATTTTGAGCAATTCCACAACTGTTTCAGACGATTTCCACAAAGATATCTCCAGAAATTTCATATTTCAGTAAAGAGTGAAAAGTTTTCACTTTCTAAAAGAAAATCTTTCACCAAGTTCATCATTTCACTCCCTCCTCATTTGTTTCCAAAGACTCTCTCAACGCCATTGGCACTTGACTGCCAAAACTCTAATATTGCAGCAAAGTTCATATCTCGAAGAGTTAAGCATTTTGAGGAAATCAAGGTTTGGCTGTTAATATAAAATCAAATCCACTGACTCATGCTGGCTGAAAAGCTGACTTTGCAGCAAAGTGCATATCTGGATGAGGGAAGCATGTTGAGTAACACCAAAATTGATTCCAATGTTTTCCTCAATACCATTTCAACTTCAAACGCCACAAATTCTAACATTGCGGCAAAGTGCATATCTCGGTGAGATAAGCATTTTAGTAATCCCACATTTGATTCCAATTATTTCCTCAAACCAAATGAGCTGTTCCCACTGACAATCTGATATTGCACTTATCCTCTAACTGCGCGAAGAATTGTGGGTAGAACAACATTGATTTCCAAAGAGTTGTTGAATGCCAGTCAGTCTCTGATGCCAAAAGTCAGACCTTTCGCCATGTTCCATAACTAGATGAGAAAAGCATTTTGAGCAATTCCACAACTGTTTCAGACGATTTCCACAAAGATATCTCCAAAAATTTCATATTTCAGTAAAGAGTGAAAAGTTTTCACTATCTAAAAGAAAATCTTTCACCAAGTTCATCATTTCACTCCCTCCTCATTTGTTTCCAAAGACTCTCTCAACGCCATTGGCACTTGACTGCCAAAACTCAAATATTCCAGCAAAGTGCATATCTGGAAGAGTTAAGCATTTTGAGGAAATCAAAGTTTGGCTGTTAATATAAAATCAAATCCACTGACTCATGCTGGCTGAAAAGCTGACTTTGCAGCAAAGTGCATATCTGGATGAGGTAAGCATGTTGAGTAACACCGAAATTGATTCCAATGTTTTCCTCAACAACATTTCAACTTCAAACGCCACAAATTCTAACATTGCGGCAAAGTGCATATCTCGCTGAGATAAGGATTTTAGTAATCCCACATTTGATTCCAATTATTTCCTCAAACCAAATGAGCTGTTCCCGCTGACAGTCTGATATTGGACTCTTCCTCTAACAGCGCGAAGAATTGTGGGTAGAACAACGTAGATTTCCAAAGAGTTGCTGAATGCCAGTCAGTCTCTGTTGCCAATAGTCAGATCTTTCGCCATGTTCCGTAACTTGATGAAAAAGCAGTTTGAGCAATTCCACAACAGTTTAAGACGATTTCGACAAAGATATCTCCAAAAATTTCATATTTCAGTAAAGAGTGAAAAGTTTTCACTTTCTAAAGGAAAATCTTTCACCAAGTTCATCATTTCACTCCCTCCTCATTTGTGTCCAAAGACTCTCTCAACGCCATTGGCACTTGACTGCCAAAACTCTAATATTGCAGCAAAGTGCATATCTCGAAGAGTTAAGCATTTTGAGGAAATCAAGGTTTGGCTGTTAATATAAAATCAAATCCACTGACTCATGCTGGCTGAAAAGCTGACGTTGCAGCAAAGTGCATATCTGGATGAGGTAAGCATGTTGAGTAACACCAAAATTGATTCCAATGTTTTCCTCAATACCATTTCAACTTCAAACGCCACAAATTCTAACATTGCGGCAAAGTGCATATCTCGGTGAGATAAGCATTTAAGTAATCCCACATTTGATTCCAATTATTTCCACTAACCAAATGTGCTATTCCCGCTGACAATCTGATATTGCACTCATCCTCTAACAGCGCGAAGAATTGTGGGTAGAAGACCATCGATTTCCAAAGAGTTGCTGAATGCCTGTCAGTCTCTGCTGCCAAAAGTCAGCTCTTTCGCCATGTTCCGTAACTAGATGAGAAAAGCATTTTGAGCAATTCCACGACTGTTTCTGACGATTTCCACAAAGATATCTCCAAAAATTTCATATTTCAGTAAAGAGTGAAAAGTTTTCACATTCTAAAAGAAAATCTTTCACCAAGTTCATCATTTCACTCCCTCCTCATTTGTTTCCAAAGATTCTCTCAACGCCAATTGGCACTTCACGGCCAAAACTCTAATATTGCGGCAAAGTGCATATCTCGAAGAGTTAAGCATTTTGAGGAAATCAAAGTTTGGCTGTTAATATAAAATCAAATCCACTGACTCATGTTGGCTGAAAAGCTGACGTTGCAGCAAAGTGCATATCTGGATGAGGTAAGCATCTTGAGTAACACCAAAATTGATTCCAATGTTTTCTCAAGAACATTTCAACTTCAAAGCCACAAATTCTAACATTGCGGCAAAGTGCATACTTCGCTGAGATAAGCATTTTAGTAATCCCACATTTGATACCAATTATTTCCTCAAACCAAATGAGCTATTCCCGCTGACAGTCTGATATTGCACTCATCCTCTAACAGCGCGAAGAATTGTGGGTAGAACAACATAGATTTCCAAAGAGTTGCTGAATGCCAGTCAGTCTCTGTTGCCAAAAGTCAGATCTTTCGCCATGTTCCGTAACTTGATGAGAAAAGCAGTTTGAGCAATTCCACAACTGTTTCTAACGATTTCCACAAAGATATCTCCAAAAATTTCAAATTTCAGTAAAGAGTGAAAAGTTTTCAGTTTCTAAAAGAAAATCTTTCGCCAAGTTCATCATTTCACTCCCTCCTCATTTGTTTCCAAAGACTCTCACAACGCCATTGGCACTTGACTGCCAAAACTCTAACATTGCAGTAAAGTGCATATCTCGAAGAGTTAAGCATTTTGAGGAAATCAAGGTTTGGCTGTTAATATAAAATCAAATCCACTGACTCATGTTGGCTGAAAAGTTGACTTTGCAGCAAAGTGCATATCTGGATGAGGTAAGCATGTTGAGAAACACCAAAATTGATTCCAATGTTTTCCTCAATAACATTTCAACTTCAAACGCCACAAATTCTAACATTGCGGCAAAGTGCATATCTCGGTGAGATAAGCATTTTAGTAATCCCACATTTGATTCCAATTATTTCCACAAACCAAATGAGCTATTCCCGCTGACAATCTGATATTGCACTCATCCTCTAACAGCGCGAAGAATTGTGGGTAGAACAACATAGATTTCCAAAGAGTTGCTGAATGCCAGTCAGTCTCTGTTGCCAAAACTCAGATCTTTCGCCGAGTTCCATAACTAGATGAGAAAAGCATTTTGAGCGATTCCAGAACAGTTTCTGACGATTTCCACAAAGATATCTCCAAAAATTTCATATTTCAGTAAAGAGTGAAGTGTTTTCACTTTCTAAAAAAAAATCTTTCACAAAGTTCATCATTCCACTCCTTCCTCATTTGTGTCCAAAGTTTCTCTCAACGCCATTAGCACTTGACTGCCAAAACTCTAATATTGCAGCAAAGTGCATATCTCGAAGAGTTAAGCATTTTGAGGAAATCAAGGTTTGGCTGTTAATATAAAATCAAATCCACTGACTCGTGCTGGCTGAAAAGCTGACGTTGCAGCAAAGTGCATATCTGGATGAGGGAAGCATGTTGAGTAACACATAAAATTGATTCCAATGTTTTCCTCAATACCATTTCAACTTCAAACGCCACAAATTCTAACATTGCGGCAAAGTGCATATCTCGGAGAGATAAGCATTTTAGTAAACCCACATTTGATTCCATTATTTCCTCAAACCAAATGAGCTGTTCCCGCTGACAGTCTGATATTGGACTCTTCCTCCCACAGCGCGAAGAATTGTGGGTAGAACAACATAGATTTCCAAAGAGTTGCTGAATGCCAGTCAGTCTCTGTTGCCAAAAGTCAGATCTTTCGCCATGTTCCGTAACTTGATGAGAAAAGCGGTTTGAGCAATTCCACAACAGTTTCAGACGATTTCCACAAAGATATCTCCAAAAATTTCATATTTCAGTAAAGAGTGAAAAGTTTTCACTTTCTAAACGAAAATCTTTCACCAAGTTCATCATTTCACTCCCTCCTCATTTGTGTCCAAAGACTCTCTCAACGCCATTGGCACTTGACTGCCAAAACTCTTATATTGCAGCAAAGTGCATATCTCGAAGAGTTAAGCATTTTGAGGAAATCAAGGTTTGGCTGTTAATATAAAATCAAATCCACTGAGTCATGCTGGCTGAAAAGCTGACGTTGCAGCAAAGTGCATATCTGGATGAGGTAAGCATCTTGAGTAACACCAAAATTGATTCCAATGTTTTCCTCAATACCATTTCAACTTCAAACGCCACAAATTCTAACATTGCGGCAAAGTGCATATCTCGGTGAGATAAGCATTTAAGTAATCCCACATTTGATTCCAATTACTTCCACTAACCAAATGAGCTATTCCCGCTGACAATCTGATATTGCACTCATCCTCTAACTGCGCGAAGAATTGTGGGTATAAGAACATAGATTTCCAAAGAGTTGCTGAATGCCTGTCAGTCTCTGCTGCCAAAAGTCAGCTCTTTCGTCATGTTCCGTAACTAGATGAGAAAAGCATTTTGAGCAATTCCACGACTATTTCTGACGATTTCCACAAAGATATCTCCAAAAATTTCATATTTCAGTAAAGAGTGAAAAGTTTTCACTTTCTAAAAGAAAATCTTTCACCAAGATCATCATTTCACTCCCTCCTCATTTGTTTCCAAAGACTCTCTCAACACCATTGGCACTTGACTGCCAAAACTCTAATATTGCAGCAAAGTGCATATCTCGAAGAGTTAAGCATTTTGAGGAAATCAAGGTTTGGCTGTTAATATAAAATCAAATCCACTGACTCATGCTGGCTGAAAAGCTGACTTTGCAGCAAAGTGCATATCTGGATGAGGGAAGCATGTTGAGTAACACCAAAATTGATTCCAATGTTTTCCTCAATACCATTTCAACTTCAAACGCCACAAATTCTAACATTGCGGCAAAGTGCATATCTCGGTGAGATAAGCATTTTAGTAATCCCACATTTGATTCCAATTATTTCCTCAAACCAAATGAGCTGTTCCCACTGACAATCTGATATTGCACTTATCCTCTAACTGCGCGAAGAATTGTGGGTAGAACAACATAGATTTCCAAAGAGTTGTTGAATGCCAGTCAGTCTCTGTTGCCAAAAGTCAGACCTTTCGCCATGTTCCATATCTAGATGAGAAAAGCATTTTGAGCAATTCCACAACTGTTTCAGACGATTTCCACAAAGATATCTCCAGAAATTTCATATTTCAGTAAAGAGTGAAAAGTTTTCACTTTCTAAAAGAAAATCTTTCACCAAGTTCATCATTTCACTCCCTCCTCATTTGTTTCCAAAGACTCTCTCAACGCCATTGGCACTTGACTGCCAAAACTCTAATATTGCAGCAAAGTTCATATCTCGAAGAGTTAAGCATTTTGAGGAAATCAAGGTTTCGCTGTTAATATAAAATCAAATCCACTGACTCATGTTGGCTGAAAAGTTGACTTTGCAGCAAAGTGCATATCTGGATGAGGTAAGCATGTTGAGTAACACCAAAATTGATTCCAATGTTTTCCTCAATAACATTTCAACTTCAAACGCCACAAATTCTAACATTGCGGCAAAGTGCATATCTCGGTGAGATAAGCATTTTAGTAATCCCACATTTGATTCCAATTATTTCCACAGACCAAATGAGCTATTCCCGCTGACAATCTGATATTGCACTCATCCTCTTACAGCGCGAAGAATTGTGGGTAGAACAACATAGATTTCCAAAGAGTTGCTGAATGCCAGTCAGTCTCTGTTGCCAAAACTCAGATCTTTCGCCGAGTTCCATAACTAGATGAGAAAAGCATTTTGAGCGATTCCAGAACAGTTTCTGACGATTTCCACAAAGATATCTCCCAAAATTTCATATTTCAGTAAAGAGTGAAAAGTTTTCACTTTCTAAACGAAAATCTTTCACCAAGTTCATCATTTCACTCCCTCCTCATTTGTGTCCAAAGACTCTCTCAACGCCATTGGCACTTGACTGCCAAAACTCTTATATTGCAGCAAAGTGCATATCTCGAAGAGTTAAGCATTTTGAGGAAATCAAGGTTTGGCTGTTAATATAAAATCAAATCCACTGAGTCATGCTGGCTGAAAAGCTGACGTTGCAGCAAAGTGCATATCTGGATGAGGTAAGCATCTTGAGTAACACCAAAATTGATTCCAATGTTTTCCTCAATACCATTTCAACTTCAAACGCCACAAATTCTAACATTGCGGCAAAGTGCATATCTCGGTGAGATAAGCATTTAAGTAATCCCACATTTGATTCCAATTACTTCCACTAACCAAATGAGCTATTCCCGCTGACAATCTGATATTGCACTCATCCTCTAACTGCGCGAAGAATTGTGGGTATAAGAACATAGATTTCCAAAGAGTTGCTGAATGCCTGTCAGTCTCTGCTGCCAAAAGTCAGCTCTTTCGTCATGTTCCGTAACTAGATGAGAAAAGCATTTTGAGCAATTCCACGACTGTTTCTGACGAATTCCACAAAGATATCTCCAAAAATTTCATATTTCAGTAAAGAGTGAAAAGTTTTCACTTTCTAAAAGAAAATCTTTCACCAAGATCATCATTTCACTCCCTCCTCATTTGTTTCCAAAGACTCTCTCAACGCCATTGGCATTTGACTGCCAAAACTCTAATATTGCAGCAAAGTGCATGTCTCGAAGAGTTAAGCATTTTGAGGAAATCAAGGTTTGGCTGTTAATATAAAATCAAATCCACTGACTCATGCTGGCTGAAAAGCTGACGTTGCAGCAAAGTGCATATCTGGATGAGGTAAGCATGTTGAGTAACACCAAAATTGATTCCAATGTTTTCCTCAATAACATTTCAACTTCAAACGCCACAAATTCTAACATTGCGGCAAAGTGCATATCTCGGTGAGATAAGCATTTTAGTAATCCCACATTTGATTCCAATTATTTCCTCAAACCAAATGAGCTGTTCCCGCTGACAGTCTGATATTGCACTCTTCTTCTAACAGCGCGAAGAATTGTGGGTAGAACAACATAGATTTCCAAAGAGTTGCTGAATGCCTGTCAGTCTCTGTTGCCAAAAGTCAGATCTTTCGCCATGTTCCGTAACTAGATGAGAAACGCATTTTGACCAATTCCACAACAGTTTCTGACGATTTGCACAAAGATATCTCCAAAAATTTCATATTTCAGTAAAGAGTGAAAAGTTTTCACTTTCTAAAAGAAAATCTTTCACCAAGTTCATCATTTCACTCCCTCCTCATTTGTTTCCAAAGACTCTCTCAACACCATTGGCACTTGACTGCCAAAACTCTAATATTGCAGCAAAGTGCATATCTCGAAGAGTTAAGCATTTTGAGGAAATCAAGGTTTGGCTGTTAATATAAAATCAAATCCACTGACTCATGCTGGCTGAAAAGCTGACTTTGCAGCAAAGTGCATATCTGGATGAGGGAAGCATGTTGAGTAACACCAAAATTGATTCCAATGTTTTCCTCAATACCATTTCAACTTCAAACGCCACAAATTCTAACATTGCGGCAAAGTGCATATCTCGGTGAGATAAGCATTTTAGTAATCCCACATTTGATTCCAATTATTTCCTCAAACCAAATGAGCTGTTCCCACTGACAATCTGATATTGCACTTATCCTCTAACTGCGCGAAGAATTGTGGGTAGAACAACATAGATTTCCAAAGAGTTGTTGAATGCCAGTCAGTCTCTGTTGCCAAAACTCAGATCTTTCGCCGAGTTCCATAACTAGATGAGAAAAGCATTTTGAGCGATTCCAGAACAGTTTCTGACGATTTCCACAAAGATATCTCCAAAAATTTCATATTTCAGTAAAGAGTGAAAAGTTTTCACTTTCTAAAAAAAATCTTTCACAAAGTTCATCATTTCACTCCTTCCTCATTTGTGTCCAAAGTTTCTCTCAACGCCATTGGCACTTGACTGCCAAAACTCTAATATTGCAGCAAAGTGCATATCTCGAAGAGTTAAGCATTTTGAGGAAATCAAGGTTTGGCTGTTAATATAAAATCAAATCCACTGACTCGTGCTGGCTGAAATGCTGACGTTGCAGCAAAGTGCATATCTGGATGAGGTAAGCATCTTGAGTAACACCAAAACTGATTCCAATGTTTTCCTCAATAACATTTCAACTTCAAACGCCAGAAATTCTAACATTGCGGCAAAGTGCATATCTCGGAGAGATAAGCATTTTAGTAAACCCACATTTGATTCCATTATTTCCTCAAACCAAATGAGCTGTTCCCGCTGACAGTCTGATATTGGACTCTTCCTCCCACAGCGCGAAGAATTGTGGGTAGAACAACATAGATTTCCAAAGAGTTGCTGAATGCCAGTCAGTCTCTGTTGCCAAAAGTCAGATCTTTCGCCATGTTCCGTAACTTGATGAGAAAAGCGGTTTGAGCAATTCCACAACAGTTTCAGACGATTTCCACAAAGATATCTCCAAAAATTTCATATTTCAGTAAAGAGTGAAAAGTTTTCACTTTCTAAACGAAAATCTTTCACCAAGTTCATCATTTCACTCCCTCCTCATTTGTGTCCAAAGACTCTCTCAACGCCATTGGCACTTGACTGCCAAAACTCTTATATTGCAGCAAAGTGCATATCTCGAAGAGTTAAGCATTTTGAGGAAATCAAGGTTTGGCTGTTAATATAAAATCAAATCCACTGAGTCATGCTGGCTGAAAAGCTGACGTTGCAGCAAAGTGCATATCTGGATGAGGTAAGCATCTTGAGTAACACCAAAATTGATTCCAATGTTTTCCTCAATACCATTTCAACTTCAAACGCCACAAATTCTAACATTGCGGCAAAGTGCATATCTCGGTGAGATAAGCATTTAAGTAATCCCACATTTGATTCCAATTACTTCCACTAACCAAATGAGCTATTCCCGCTGACAATCTGATATTGCACTCATCCTCTAACTGCGCGAAGAATTGTGGGTATAAGAACATAGATTTCCAAAGAGTTGCTGAATGCCTGTCAGTCTCTGCTGCCAAAAGTCAGCTCTTTCGTCATGTTCCGTAACTAGATGAGAAAAGCATTTTGAGCAATTCCACGACTGTTTCTGACGAATTCCACAAAGATATCTCCAAAAATTTCATATTTCAGTAAAGAGTGAAAAGTTTTCACTTTCTAAAAGAAAATCTTTCACCAAGATCATCATTTCACTCCCTCCTCATTTGTTTCCAAAGACTCTCTCAACGCCATTGGCATTTGACTGCCAAAACTCTAATATTGCAGCAAAGTGCATGTCTCGAAGAGTTAAGCATTTTGAGGAAATCAAGGTTTGGCTGTTAATATAAAATCAAATCCACTGACTCATGCTGGCTGAAAAGCTGACGTTGCAGCAAAGTGCATATCTGGATGAGGTAAGCATGTTGAGTAACACCAAAATTGATTCCAATGTTTTCCTCAATAACATTTCAACTTCAAACGCCACAAATTCTAACATTGCGGCAAAGTGCATATCTCGGTGAGATAAGCATTTTAGTAATCCCACATTTGATTCCAATTATTTCCTCAAACCAAATGAGCTGTTCCCGCTGACAGTCTGATATTGCACTCTTCTTCTAACAGCGCGAAGAATTGTGGGTAGAACAACATAGATTTCCAAAGAGTTGCTGAATGCCTGTCAGTCTCTGTTGCCAAAAGTCAGATCTTTCGCCATGTTCCGTAACTAGATGAGAAACGCATTTTGACCAATTCCACAACAGTTTCTGACGATTTGCACAAAGATATCTCCAAAAATTTCATATTTCAGTAAAGAGTGAAAAGTTTTCACTTTCTAAAAGAAAATCTTTCACCAAGTTCATCATTTCACTCCCTCCTCATTTGTTTCCAAAGACTCTCTCAACACCATTGGCACTTGACTGCCAAAACTCTAATATTGCAGCAAAGTGCATATCTCGAAGAGTTAAGCATTTTGAGGAAATCAAGGTTTGGCTGTTAATATAAAATCAAATCCACTGACTCATGCTGGCTGAAAAGCTGACTTTGCAGCAAAGTGCATATCTGGATGAGGGAAGCATGTTGAGTAACACCAAAATTGATTCCAATGTTTTCCTCAATACCATTTCAACTTCAAACGCCACAAATTCTAACATTGCGGCAAAGTGCATATCTCGGTGAGATAAGCATTTTAGTAATCCCACATTTGATTCCAATTATTTCCTCAAACCAAATGAGCTGTTCCCACTGACAATCTGATATTGCACTTATCCTCTAACTGCGCGAAGAATTGTGGGTAGAACAACATAGATTTCCAAAGAGTTGTTGAATGCCAGTCAGTCTCTGTTGCCAAAACTCAGATCTTTCGCCGAGTTCCATAACTAGATGAGAAAAGCATTTTGAGCGATTCCAGAACAGTTTCTGACGATTTCCACAAAGATATCTCCAAAAATTTCATATTTCAGTAAAGAGTGAAAAGTTTTCACTTTCTAAAAAAAATCTTTCACAAAGTTCATCATTTCACTCCTTCCTCATTTGTGTCCAAAGTTTCTCTCAACGCCATTGGCACTTGACTGCCAAAACTCTAATATTGCAGCAAAGTGCATATCTCGAAGAGTTAAGCATTTTGAGGAAATCAAGGTTTGGCTGTTAATATAAAATCAAATCCACTGACTCGTGCTGGCTGAAATGCTGACGTTGCAGCAAAGTGCATATCTGGATGAGGTAAGCATCTTGAGTAACACCAAAACTGATTCCAATGTTTTCCTCAATAACATTTCAACTTCAAACGCCAGAAATTCTAACATTGCGGCAAAGTGCATATCTCGGAGAGATAAGCATTTTAGTAATCCCACATTTGATTCCAATTATTTCCACAGACCAAATGAGCTATTCCCGCTGACAATCTGATATTGCACTCATCCTCTAACAGCGCGAAGAATTGTGGGTAGAACAACATAGATTTCCAAAGAGTTGCTGAATGCCAGTCAGTCTCTGTTGCCAAAACTCAGATCTTTCGCCGAGTTCCATAACTAGATGAGAAAAGCATTTTGAGCGATTCCAGAACAGTTTCTGACGATTTCCACAAAGATATCTCCAAAAATTTCATATTTCAGTAAAGAGTGAAGTGTTTTCACTTTCTAAAAAAAAATCTTTCACAAAGTTCATCATTCCACTCCTTCCTCATTTGTGTCCAAAGTTTCTCTCAACGCCATTAGCACTTGACTGCCAAAACTCTAATATTGCAGCAAAGTGCATATCTCGAAGAGTTAAGCATTTTGAGGAAATCAAGGTTTGGCTGTTAATATAAAATCAAATCCACTGACTCGTGCTGGCTGAAAAGCTGACGTTGCAGCAAAGTGCATATCTGGATGAGGGAAGCATGTTGAGTAACACATAAAATTGATTCCAATGTTTTCCTCAATACCATTTCAACTTCAAACGCCACAAATTCTAACATTGCGGCAAAGTGCATATCTCGGAGAGATAAGCATTTTAGTAAACCCACATTTGATTCCATTATTTCCTCAAACCAAATGAGCTGTTCCCGCTGACAGTCTGATATTGGACTCTTCCTCCCACAGCGCGAAGAATTGTGGGTAGAACAACATAGATTTCCAAAGAGTTGCTGAATGCCAGTCAGTCTCTGTTGCCAAAAGTCAGATCTTTCGCCATGTTCCGTAACTTGATGAGAAAAGCGGTTTGAGCAATTCCACAACAGTTTCAGACGATTTCCACAAAGATATCTCCAAAAATTTCATATTTCAGTAAAGAGTGAAAAGTTTTCACTTTCTAAACGAAAATCTTTCACCAAGTTCATCATTTCACTCCCTCCTCATTTGTGTCCAAAGACTCTCTCAACGCCATTGGCACTTGACTGCCAAAACTCTTATATTGCAGCAAAGTGCATATCTCGAAGAGTTAAGCATTTTGAGGAAATCAAGGTTTGGCTGTTAATATAAAATCAAATCCACTGAGTCATGCTGGCTGAAAAGCTGACGTTGCAGCAAAGTGCATATCTGGATGAGGTAAGCATCTTGAGTAACACCAAAATTGATTCCAATGTTTTCCTCAATACCATTTCAACTTCAAACGCCACAAATTCTAACATTGCGGCAAAGTGCATATCTCGGTGAGATAAGCATTTAAGTAATCCCACATTTGATTCCAATTACTTCCACTAACCAAATGAGCTATTCCCGCTGACAATCTGATATTGCACTCATCCTCTAACTGCGCGAAGAATTGTGGGTATAAGAACATAGATTTCCAAAGAGTTGCTGAATGCCTGTCAGTCTCTGCTGCCAAAAGTCAGCTCTTTCGTCATGTTCCGTAACTAGATGAGAAAAGCATTTTGAGCAATTCCACGACTATTTCTGACGATTTCCACAAAGATATCTCCAAAAATTTCATATTTCAGTAAAGAGTGAAAAGTTTTCACTTTCTAAAAGAAAATCTTTCACCAAGATCATCATTTCACTCCCTCCTCATTTGTTTCCAAAGACTCTCTCAACACCATTGGCACTTGACTGCCAAAACTCTAATATTGCAGCAAAGTGCATATCTCGAAGAGTTAAGCATTTTGAGGAAATCAAGGTTTGGCTGTTAATATAAAATCAAATCCACTGACTCATGCTGGCTGAAAAGCTGACTTTGCAGCAAAGTGCATATCTGGATGAGGGAAGCATGTTGAGTAACACCAAAATTGATTCCAATGTTTTCCTCAATACCATTTCAACTTCAAACGCCACAAATTCTAACATTGCGGCAAAGTGCATATCTCGGTGAGATAAGCATTTTAGTAATCCCACATTTGATTCCAATTATTTCCTCAAACCAAATGAGCTGTTCCCACTGACAATCTGATATTGCACTTATCCTCTAACTGCGCGAAGAATTGTGGGTAGAACAACATAGATTTCCAAAGAGTTGTTGAATGCCAGTCAGTCTCTGTTGCCAAAAGTCAGACCTTTCGCCATGTTCCATATCTAGATGAGAAAAGCATTTTGAGCAATTCCACAACTGTTTCAGACGATTTCCACAAAGATATCTCCAGAAATTTCATATTTCAGTAAAGAGTGAAAAGTTTTCACTTTCTAAAAGAAAATCTTTCACCAAGTTCATCATTTCACTCCCTCCTCATTTGTTTCCAAAGACTCTCTCAACGCCATTGGCACTTGACTGCCAAAACTCTAATATTGCAGCAAAGTTCATATCTCGAAGAGTTAAGCATTTTGAGGAAATCAAGGTTTCGCTGTTAATATAAAATCAAATCCACTGACTCATGTTGGCTGAAAAGTTGACTTTGCAGCAAAGTGCATATCTGGATGAGGTAAGCATGTTGAGTAACACCAAAATTGATTCCAATGTTTTCCTCAATAACATTTCAACTTCAAACGCCACAAATTCTAACATTGCGGCAAAGTGCATATCTCGGTGAGATAAGCATTTTAGTAATCCCACATTTGATTCCAATTATTTCCACAGACCAAATGAGCTATTCCCGCTGACAATCTGATATTGCACTCATCCTCTTACAGCGCGAAGAATTGTGGGTAGAACAACATAGATTTCCAAAGAGTTGCTGAATGCCAGTCAGTCTCTGTTGCCAAAACTCAGATCTTTCGCCGAGTTCCATAACTAGATGAGAAAAGCATTTTGAGCGATTCCAGAACAGTTTCTGACGATTTCCACAAAGATATCTCCCAAAATTTCATATTTCAGTAAAGAGTGAAAAGTTTTCACTTTCTAAACGAAAATCTTTCACCAAGTTCATCATTTCACTCCCTCCTCATTTGTGTCCAAAGACTCTCTCAACGCCATTGGCACTTGACTGCCAAAACTCTTATATTGCAGCAAAGTGCATATCTCGAAGAGTTAAGCATTTTGAGGAAATCAAGGTTTGGCTGTTAATATAAAATCAAATCCACTGAGTCATGCTGGCTGAAAAGCTGACGTTGCAGCAAAGTGCATATCTGGATGAGGTAAGCATCTTGAGTAACACCAAAATTGATTCCAATGTTTTCCTCAATACCATTTCAACTTCAAACGCCACAAATTCTAACATTGCGGCAAAGTGCATATCTCGGTGAGATAAGCATTTAAGTAATCCCACATTTGATTCCAATTACTTCCACTAACCAAATGAGCTATTCCCGCTGACAATCTGATATTGCACTCATCCTCTAACTGCGCGAAGAATTGTGGGTATAAGAACATAGATTTCCAAAGAGTTGCTGAATGCCTGTCAGTCTCTGCTGCCAAAAGTCAGCTCTTTCGTCATGTTCCGTAACTAGATGAGAAAAGCATTTTGAGCAATTCCACGACTGTTTCTGACGAATTCCACAAAGATATCTCCAAAAATTTCATATTTCAGTAAAGAGTGAAAAGTTTTCACTTTCTAAAAGAAAATCTTTCACCAAGATCATCATTTCACTCCCTCCTCATTTGTTTCCAAAGACTCTCTCAACGCCATTGGCATTTGACTGCCAAAACTCTAATATTGCAGCAAAGTGCATGTCTCGAAGAGTTAAGCATTTTGAGGAAATCAAGGTTTGGCTGTTAATATAAAATCAAATCCACTGACTCATGCTGGCTGAAAAGCTGACGTTGCAGCAAAGTGCATATCTGGATGAGGTAAGCATGTTGAGTAACACCAAAATTGATTCCAATGTTTTCCTCAATAACATTTCAACTTCAAACGCCACAAATTCTAACATTGCGGCAAAGTGCATATCTCGGTGAGATAAGCATTTTAGTAATCCCACATTTGATTCCAATTATTTCCTCAAACCAAATGAGCTGTTCCCGCTGACAGTCTGATATTGCACTCTTCTTCTAACAGCGCGAAGAATTGTGGGTAGAACAACATAGATTTCCAAAGAGTTGCTGAATGCCTGTCAGTCTCTGTTGCCAAAAGTCAGATCTTTCGCCATGTTCCGTAACTAGATGAGAAACGCATTTTGACCAATTCCACAACAGTTTCTGACGATTTGCACAAAGATATCTCCAAAAATTTCATATTTCAGTAAAGAGTGAAAAGTTTTCACTTTCTAAAAGAAAATCTTTCACCAAGTTCATCATTTCACTCCCTCCTCATTTGTTTCCAAAGACTCTCTCAACACCATTGGCACTTGACTGCCAAAACTCTAATATTGCAGCAAAGTGCATATCTCGAAGAGTTAAGCATTTTGAGGAAATCAAGGTTTGGCTGTTAATATAAAATCAAATCCACTGACTCATGCTGGCTGAAAAGCTGACTTTGCAGCAAAGTGCATATCTGGATGAGGGAAGCATGTTGAGTAACACCAAAATTGATTCCAATGTTTTCCTCAATACCATTTCAACTTCAAACGCCACAAATTCTAACATTGCGGCAAAGTGCATATCTCGGTGAGATAAGCATTTTAGTAATCCCACATTTGATTCCAATTATTTCCTCAAACCAAATGAGCTGTTCCCACTGACAATCTGATATTGCACTTATCCTCTAACTGCGCGAAGAATTGTGGGTAGAACAACATAGATTTCCAAAGAGTTGTTGAATGCCAGTCAGTCTCTGTTGCCAAAACTCAGATCTTTCGCCGAGTTCCATAACTAGATGAGAAAAGCATTTTGAGCGATTCCAGAACAGTTTCTGACGATTTCCACAAAGATATCTCCAAAAATTTCATATTTCAGTAAAGAGTGAAAAGTTTTCACTTTCTAAAAAAAATCTTTCACAAAGTTCATCATTTCACTCCTTCCTCATTTGTGTCCAAAGTTTCTCTCAACGCCATTGGCACTTGACTGCCAAAACTCTAATATTGCAGCAAAGTGCATATCTCGAAGAGTTAAGCATTTTGAGGAAATCAAGGTTTGGCTGTTAATATAAAATCAAATCCACTGACTCGTGCTGGCTGAAATGCTGACGTTGCAGCAAAGTGCATATCTGGATGAGGTAAGCATCTTGAGTAACACCAAAACTGATTCCAATGTTTTCCTCAATAACATTTCAACTTCAAACGCCAGAAATTCTAACATTGCGGCAAAGTGCATATCTCGGAGAGATAAGCATTTTAGTAAACCCACATTTGATTCCATTATTTCCTCAAACCAAATGAGCTGTTCCCGCTGACAGTCTGATATTGGACTCTTCCTCCCACAGCGCGAAGAATTGTGGGTAGAACAACATAGATTTCCAAAGAGTTGCTGAATGCCAGTCAGTCTCTGTTGCCAAAAGTCAGATCTTTCGCCATGTTCCGTAACTTGATGAGAAAAGCGGTTTGAGCAATTCCACAACAGTTTCAGACGATTTCCACAAAGATATCTCCAAAAATTTCATATTTCAGTAAAGAGTGAAAAGTTTTCACTTTCTAAACGAAAATCTTTCACCAAGTTCATCATTTCACTCCCTCCTCATTTGTGTCCAAAGACTCTCTCAACGCCATTGGCACTTGACTGCCAAAACTCTTATATTGCAGCAAAGTGCATATCTCGAAGAGTTAAGCATTTTGAGGAAATCAAGGTTTGGCTGTTAATATAAAATCAAATCCACTGAGTCATGCTGGCTGAAAAGCTGACGTTGCAGCAAAGTGCATATCTGGATGAGGTAAGCATCTTGAGTAACACCAAAATTGATTCCAATGTTTTCCTCAATACCATTTCAACTTCAAACGCCACAAATTCTAACATTGCGGCAAAGTGCATATCTCGGTGAGATAAGCATTTAAGTAATCCCACATTTGATTCCAATTACTTCCACTAACCAAATGAGCTATTCCCGCTGACAATCTGATATTGCACTCATCCTCTAACTGCGCGAAGAATTGTGGGTATAAGAACATAGATTTCCAAAGAGTTGCTGAATGCCTGTCAGTCTCTGCTGCCAAAAGTCAGCTCTTTCGTCATGTTCCGTAACTAGATGAGAAAAGCATTTTGAGCAATTCCACGACTGTTTCTGACGAATTCCACAAAGATATCTCCAAAAATTTCATATTTCAGTAAAGAGTGAAAAGTTTTCACTTTCTAAAAGAAAATCTTTCACCAAGATCATCATTTCACTCCCTCCTCATTTGTTTCCAAAGACTCTCTCAACGCCATTGGCATTTGACTGCCAAAACTCTAATATTGCAGCAAAGTGCATGTCTCGAAGAGTTAAGCATTTTGAGGAAATCAAGGTTTGGCTGTTAATATAAAATCAAATCCACTGACTCATGCTGGCTGAAAAGCTGACGTTGCAGCAAAGTGCATATCTGGATGAGGTAAGCATGTTGAGTAACACCAAAATTGATTCCAATGTTTTCCTCAATAACATTTCAACTTCAAACGCCACAAATTCTAACATTGCGGCAAAGTGCATATCTCGGTGAGATAAGCATTTTAGTAATCCCACATTTGATTCCAATTATTTCCTCAAACCAAATGAGCTGTTCCCGCTGACAGTCTGATATTGCACTCTTCTTCTAACAGCGCGAAGAATTGTGGGTAGAACAACATAGATTTCCAAAGAGTTGCTGAATGCCTGTCAGTCTCTGTTGCCAAAAGTCAGATCTTTCGCCATGTTCCGTAACTAGATGAGAAACGCATTTTGACCAATTCCACAACAGTTTCTGACGATTTGCACAAAGATATCTCCAAAAATTTCATATTTCAGTAAAGAGTGAAAAGTTTTCACTTTCTAAAAGAAAATCTTTCACCAAGTTCATCATTTCACTCCCTCCTCATTTGTTTCCAAAGACTCTCTCAACACCATTGGCACTTGACTGCCAAAACTCTAATATTGCAGCAAAGTGCATATCTCGAAGAGTTAAGCATTTTGAGGAAATCAAGGTTTGGCTGTTAATATAAAATCAAATCCACTGACTCATGCTGGCTGAAAAGCTGACTTTGCAGCAAAGTGCATATCTGGATGAGGGAAGCATGTTGAGTAACACCAAAATTGATTCCAATGTTTTCCTCAATACCATTTCAACTTCAAACGCCACAAATTCTAACATTGCGGCAAAGTGCATATCTCGGTGAGATAAGCATTTTAGTAATCCCACATTTGATTCCAATTATTTCCTCAAACCAAATGAGCTGTTCCCACTGACAATCTGATATTGCACTTATCCTCTAACTGCGCGAAGAATTGTGGGTAGAACAACATAGATTTCCAAAGAGTTGTTGAATGCCAGTCAGTCTCTGTTGCCAAAACTCAGATCTTTCGCCGAGTTCCATAACTAGATGAGAAAAGCATTTTGAGCGATTCCAGAACAGTTTCTGACGATTTCCACAAAGATATCTCCAAAAATTTCATATTTCAGTAAAGAGTGAAAAGTTTTCACTTTCTAAAAAAAATCTTTCACAAAGTTCATCATTTCACTCCTTCCTCATTTGTGTCCAAAGTTTCTCTCAACGCCATTGGCACTTGACTGCCAAAACTCTAATATTGCAGCAAAGTGCATATCTCGAAGAGTTAAGCATTTTGAGGAAATCAAGGTTTGGCTGTTAATATAAAATCAAATCCACTGACTCGTGCTGGCTGAAATGCTGACGTTGCAGCAAAGTGCATATCTGGATGAGGTAAGCATCTTGAGTAACACCAAAACTGATTCCAATGTTTTCCTCAATAACATTTCAACTTCAAACGCCAGAAATTCTAACATTGCGGCAAAGTGCATATCTCGGAGAGATAAGCATTTTAGTAAACCCACATTTGATTCCATTATTTCCTCAAACCAAATGAGCTGTTCCCGCTGACAGTCTGATATTGGACTCTTCCTCCCACAGCGCGAAGAATTGTGGGTAGAACAACATAGATTTCCAAAGAGTTGCTGAATGCCAGTCAGTCTCTGTTGCCAAAAGTCAGATCTTTCGCCATGTTCCGTAACTTGATGAGAAAAGCGGTTTGAGCAATTCCACAACAGTTTCAGACGATTTCCACAAAGATATCTCCAAAAATTTCATATTTCAGTAAAGAGTGAAAAGTTTTCACTTTCTAAACGAAAATCTTTCACCAAGTTCATCATTTCACTCCCTCCTCATTTGTGTCCAAAGACTCTCTCAACGCCATTGGCACTTGACTGCCAAAACTCTTATATTGCAGCAAAGTGCATATCTCGAAGAGTTAAGCATTTTGAGGAAATCAAGGTTTGGCTGTTAATATAAAATCAAATCCACTGAGTCATGCTGGCTGAAAAGCTGACGTTGCAGCAAAGTGCATATCTGGATGAGGTAAGCATCTTGAGTAACACCAAAATTGATTCCAATGTTTTCCTCAATACCATTTCAACTTCAAACGCCACAAATTCTAACATTGCGGCAAAGTGCATATCTCGGTGAGATAAGCATTTAAGTAATCCCACATTTGATTCCAATTACTTCCACTAACCAAATGAGCTATTCCCGCTGACAATCTGATATTGCACTCATCCTCTAACTGCGCGAAGAATTGTGGGTATAAGAACATAGATTTCCAAAGAGTTGCTGAATGCCTGTCAGTCTCTGCTGCCAAAAGTCAGCTCTTTCGTCATGTTCCGTAACTAGATGAGAAAAGCATTTTGAGCAATTCCACGACTGTTTCTGACGAATTCCACAAAGATATCTCCAAAAATTTCATATTTCAGTAAAGAGTGAAAAGTTTTCACTTTCTAAAAGAAAATCTTTCACCAAGATCATCATTTCACTCCCTCCTCATTTGTTTCCAAAGACTCTCTCAACGCCATTGGCATTTGACTGCCAAAACTCTAATATTGCAGCAAAGTGCATGTCTCGAAGAGTTAAGCATTTTGAGGAAATCAAGGTTTGGCTGTTAATATAAAATCAAATCCACTGACTCATGCTGGCTGAAAAGCTGACGTTGCAGCAAAGTGCATATCTGGATGAGGTAAGCATGTTGAGTAACACCAAAATTGATTCCAATGTTTTCCTCAATAACATTTCAACTTCAAACGCCACAAATTCTAACATTGCGGCAAAGTGCATATCTCGGTGAGATAAGCATTTTAGTAATCCCACATTTGATTCCAATTATTTCCTCAAACCAAATGAGCTGTTCCCGCTGACAGTCTGATATTGCACTCTTCTTCTAACAGCGCGAAGAATTGTGGGTAGAACAACATAGATTTCCAAAGAGTTGCTGAATGCCTGTCAGTCTCTGTTGCCAAAAGTCAGATCTTTCGCCATGTTCCGTAACTAGATGAGAAACGCATTTTGACCAATTCCACAACAGTTTCTGACGATTTGCACAAAGATATCTCCAAAAATTTCATATTTCAGTAAAGAGTGAAAAGTTTTCACTTTCTAAAAGAAAATCTTTCACCAAGTTCATCATTTCACTCCCTCCTCATTTGTTTCCAAAGACTCTCTCAACGCCATTGGCACTTGACTGCCAAAACTCTAATATTGCAGCAAAGTTCATATCTCGAAGAGTTAAGCATTTTGAGGAAATCAAGGTTTCGCTGTTAATATAAAATCAAATCCACTGACTCATGTTGGCTGAAAAGTTGACTTTGCAGCAAAGTGCATATCTGGATGAGGTAAGCATGTTGAGTAACACCAAAATTGATTCCAATGTTTTCCTCAATAACATTTCAACTTCAAACGCCACAAATTCTAACATTGCGGCAAAGTGCATATCTCGGTGAGATAAGCATTTTAGTAATCCCACATTTGATTCCAATTATTTCCACAGACCAAATGAGCTATTCCCGCTGACAATCTGATATTGCACTCATCCTCTAACAGCGCGAAGAATTGTGGGTAGAACAACATAGATTTCCAAAGAGTTGCTGAATGCCAGTCAGTCTCTGTTGCCAAAACTCAGATCTTTCGCCGAGTTCCATAACTAGATGAGAAAAGCATTTTGAGCGATTCCAGAACAGTTTCTGACGATTTCCACAAAGATATCTCCCAAAATTTCATATTTCAGTAAAGAGTGAAAAGTTTTCACTTTCTAAACGAAAATCTTTCACCAAGTTCATCATTTCACTCCCTCCTCATTTGTGTCCAAAGACTCTCTCAACGCCATTGGCACTTGACTGCCAAAACTCTTATATTGCAGCAAAGTGCATATCTCGAAGAGTTAAGCATTTTGAGGAAATCAAGGTTTGGCTGTTAATATAAAATCAAATCCACTGAGTCATGCTGGCTGAAAAGCTGACGTTGCAGCAAAGTGCATATCTGGATGAGGTAAGCATCTTGAGTAACACCAAAATTGATTCCAATGTTTTCCTCAATACCATTTCAACTTCAAACGCCACAAATTCTAACATTGCGGCAAAGTGCATATCTCGGTGAGATAAGCATTTAAGTAATCCCACATTTGATTCCAATTACTTCCACTAACCAAATGAGCTATTCCCGCTGACAATCTGATATTGCACTCATCCTCTAACTGCGCGAAGAATTGTGGGTATAAGAACATAGATTTCCAAAGAGTTGCTGAATGCCTGTCAGTCTCTGCTGCCAAAAGTCAGCTCTTTCGTCATGTTCCGTAACTAGATGAGAAAAGCATTTTGAGCAATTCCACGACTGTTTCTGACGAATTCCACAAAGATATCTCCAAAAATTTCATATTTCAGTAAAGAGTGAAAAGTTTTCACTTTCTAAAAGAAAATCTTTCACCAAGATCATCATTTCACTCCCTCCTCATTTGTTTCCAAAGACTCTCTCAACGCCATTGGCATTTGACTGCCAAAACTCTAATATTGCAGCAAAGTGCATGTCTCGAAGAGTTAAGCATTTTGAGGAAATCAAGGTTTGGCTGTTAATATAAAATCAAATCCACTGACTCATGCTGGCTGAAAAGCTGACGTTGCAGCAAAGTGCATATCTGGATGAGGTAAGCATGTTGAGTAACACCAAAATTGATTCCAATGTTTTCCTCAATAACATTTCACCTTCAAACGCCACAAATTCTAACATTGCGGCAAAGTGCATATCTCGGTGAGATAAGCATTTTAGTAATCCCACATTTGATTCCAATTATTTCCTCAAACCAAATGAGCTGTTCCCGCTGACAGTCTGATATTGCACTCTTCTTCTAACAGCGCGAAGAATTGTGGGTAGAACAACATAGATTTCCAAAGAGTTGCTGAATGCCTGTCAGTCTCTGTTGCCAAAAGTCAGATCTTTCGCCATGTTCCGTAACTAGATGAGAAACGCATTTTGACCAATTCCACAACAGTTTCTGACGATTTGCACAAAGATATCTCCAAAAATTTCATATTTCAGTAAAGAGTGAAAAGTTTTCACTTTCTAAAAGAAAATCTTTCACCAAGTTCATCATTTCACTCCCTCCTCATTTGTTTCCAAAGACTCTCTCAACACCATTGGCACTTGACTGCCAAAACTCTAATATTGCAGCAAAGTGCATATCTCGAAGAGTTAAGCATTTTGAGGAAATCAAGGTTTGGCTGTTAATATAAAATCAAATCCACTGACTCATGCTGGCTGAAAAGCTGACTTTGCAGCAAAGTGCATATCTGGATGAGGGAAGCATGTTGAGTAACACCAAAATTGATTCCAATGTTTTCCTCAATACCATTTCAACTTCAAACGCCACAAATTCTAACATTGCGGCAAAGTGCATATCTCGGTGAGATAAGCATTTTAGTAATCCCACATTTGATTCCAATTATTTCCTCAAACCAAATGAGCTGTTCCCACTGACAATCTGATATTGCACTTATCCTCTAACTGCGCGAAGAATTGTGGGTAGAACAACATAGATTTCCAAAGAGTTGTTGAATGCCAGTCAGTCTCTGTTGCCAAAACTCAGATCTTTCGCCGAGTTCCATAACTAGATGAGAAAAGCATTTTGAGCGATTCCAGAACAGTTTCTGACGATTTCCACAAAGATATCTCCAAAAATTTCATATTTCAGTAAAGAGTGAAAAGTTTTCACTTTCTAAAAAAAATCTTTCACAAAGTTCATCATTTCACTCCTTCCTCATTTGTGTCCAAAGTTTCTCTCAACGCCATTGGCACTTGACTGCCAAAACTCTAATATTGCAGCAAAGTGCATATCTCGAAGAGTTAAGCATTTTGAGGAAATCAAGGTTTGGCTGTTAATATAAAATCAAATCCACTGACTCGTGCTGGCTGAAATGCTGACGTTGCAGCAAAGTGCATATCTGGATGAGGTAAGCATCTTGAGTAACACCAAAACTGATTCCAATGTTTTCCTCAATAACATTTCAACTTCAAACGCCAGAAATTCTAACATTGCGGCAAAGTGCATATCTCGGAGAGATAAGCATTTTAGTAAACCCACATTTGATTCCATTATTTCCTCAAACCAAATGAGCTGTTCCCGCTGACAGTCTGATATTGGACTCTTCCTCCCACAGCGCGAAGAATTGTGGGTAGAACAACATAGATTTCCAAAGAGTTGCTGAATGCCAGTCAGTCTCTGTTGCCAAAAGTCAGATCTTTCGCCATGTTCCGTAACTTGATGAGAAAAGCGGTTTGAGCAATTCCACAACAGTTTCAGACGATTTCCACAAAGATATCTCCAAAAATTTCATATTTCAGTAAAGAGTGAAAAGTTTTCACTTTCTAAACGAAAATCTTTCACCAAGTTCATCATTTCACTCCCTCCTCATTTGTGTCCAAAGACTCTCTCAACGCCATTGGCACTTGACTGCCAAAACTCTTATATTGCAGCAAAGTGCATATCTCGAAGAGTTAAGCATTTTGAGGAAATCAAGGTTTGGCTGTTAATATAAAATCAAATCCACTGAGTCATGCTGGCTGAAAAGCTGACGTTGCAGCAAAGTGCATATCTGGATGAGGTAAGCATCTTGAGTAACACCAAAATTGATTCCAATGTTTTCCTCAATACCATTTCAACTTCAAACGCCACAAATTCTAACATTGCGGCAAAGTGCATATCTCGGTGAGATAAGCATTTAAGTAATCCCACATTTGATTCCAATTACTTCCACTAACCAAATGAGCTATTCCCGCTGACAATCTGATATTGCACTCATCCTCTAACTGCGCGAAGAATTGTGGGTATAAGAACATAGATTTCCAAAGAGTTGCTGAATGCCTGTCAGTCTCTGCTGCCAAAAGTCAGCTCTTTCGTCATGTTCCGTAACTAGATGAGAAAAGCATTTTGAGCAATTCCACGACTGTTTCTGACGAATTCCACAAAGATATCTCCAAAAATTTCATATTTCAGTAAAGAGTGAAAAGTTTTCACTTTCTAAAAGAAAATCTTTCACCAAGATCATCATTTCACTCCCTCCTCATTTGTTTCCAAAGACTCTCTCAACGCCATTGGCATTTGACTGCCAAAACTCTAATATTGCAGCAAAGTGCATGTCTCGAAGAGTTAAGCATTTTGAGGAAATCAAGGTTTGGCTGTTAATATAAAATCAAATCCACTGACTCATGCTGGCTGAAAAGCTGACGTTGCAGCAAAGTGCATATCTGGATGAGGTAAGCATGTTGAGTAACACCAAAATTGATTCCAATGTTTTCCTCAATAACATTTCAACTTCAAACGCCACAAATTCTAACATTGCGGCAAAGTGCATATCTCGGTGAGATAAGCATTTTAGTAATCCCACATTTGATTCCAATTATTTCCTCAAACCAAATGAGCTGTTCCCGCTGACAGTCTGATATTGCACTCTTCTTCTAACAGCGCGAAGAATTGTGGGTAGAACAACATAGATTTCCAAAGAGTTGCTGAATGCCTGTCAGTCTCTGTTGCCAAAAGTCAGATCTTTCGCCATGTTCCGTAACTAGATGAGAAACGCATTTTGACCAATTCCACAACAGTTTCTGACGATTTGCACAAAGATATCTCCAAAAATTTCATATTTCAGTAAAGAGTGAAAAGTTTTCACTTTCTAAAAGAAAATCTTTCACCAAGTTCATCATTTCACTCCCTCCTCATTTGTTTCCAAAGACTCTCTCAACACCATTGGCACTTGACTGCCAAAACTCTAATATTGCAGCAAAGTGCATATCTCGAAGAGTTAAGCATTTTGAGGAAATCAAGGTTTGGCTGTTAATATAAAATCAAATCCACTGACTCATGCTGGCTGAAAAGCTGACTTTGCAGCAAAGTGCATATCTGGATGAGGGAAGCATGTTGAGTAACACCAAAATTGATTCCAATGTTTTCCTCAATACCATTTCAACTTCAAACGCCACAAATTCTAACATTGCGGCAAAGTGCATATCTCGGTGAGATAAGCATTTTAGTAATCCCACATTTGATTCCAATTATTTCCTCAAACCAAATGAGCTGTTCCCACTGACAATCTGATATTGCACTTATCCTCTAACTGCGCGAAGAATTGTGGGTAGAACAACATAGATTTCCAAAGAGTTGTTGAATGCCAGTCAGTCTCTGTTGCCAAAACTCAGATCTTTCGCCGAGTTCCATAACTAGATGAGAAAAGCATTTTGAGCGATTCCAGAACAGTTTCTGACGATTTCCACAAAGATATCTCCAAAAATTTCATATTTCAGTAAAGAGTGAAAAGTTTTCACTTTCTAAAAAAAATCTTTCACAAAGTTCATCATTTCACTCCTTCCTCATTTGTGTCCAAAGTTTCTCTCAACGCCATTGGCACTTGACTGCCAAAACTCTAATATTGCAGCAAAGTGCATATCTCGAAGAGTTAAGCATTTTGAGGAAATCAAGGTTTGGCTGTTAATATAAAATCAAATCCACTGACTCGTGCTGGCTGAAATGCTGACGTTGCAGCAAAGTGCATATCTGGATGAGGTAAGCATCTTGAGTAACACCAAAACTGATTCCAATGTTTTCCTCAATAACATTTCAACTTCAAACGCCAGAAATTCTAACATTGCGGCAAAGTGCATATCTCGGAGAGATAAGCATTTTAGTAAACCCACATTTGATTCCATTATTTCCTCAAACCAAATGAGCTGTTCCCGCTGACAGTCTGATATTGGACTCTTCCTCCCACAGCGCGAAGAATTGTGGGTAGAACAACATAGATTTCCAAAGAGTTGCTGAATGCCAGTCAGTCTCTGTTGCCAAAAGTCAGATCTTTCGCCATGTTCCGTAACTTGATGAGAAAAGCGGTTTGAGCAATTCCACAACAGTTTCAGACGATTTCCACAAAGATATCTCCAAAAATTTCATATTTCAGTAAAGAGTGAAAAGTTTTCACTTTCTAAACGAAAATCTTTCACCAAGTTCATCATTTCACTCCCTCCTCATTTGTGTCCAAAGACTCTCTCAACGCCATTGGCACTTGACTGCCAAAACTCTTATATTGCAGCAAAGTGCATATCTCGAAGAGTTAAGCATTTTGAGGAAATCAAGGTTTGGCTGTTAATATAAAATCAAATCCACTGAGTCATGCTGGCTGAAAAGCTGACGTTGCAGCAAAGTGCATATCTGGATGAGGTAAGCATCTTGAGTAACACCAAAATTGATTCCAATGTTTTCCTCAATACCATTTCAACTTCAAACGCCACAAATTCTAACATTGCGGCAAAGTGCATATCTCGGTGAGATAAGCATTTAAGTAATCCCACATTTGATTCCAATTACTTCCACTAACCAAATGAGCTATTCCCGCTGACAATCTGATATTGCACTCATCCTCTAACTGCGCGAAGAATTGTGGGTATAAGAACATAGATTTCCAAAGAGTTGCTGAATGCCTGTCAGTCTCTGCTGCCAAAAGTCAGCTCTTTCGTCATGTTCCGTAACTAGATGAGAAAAGCATTTTGAGCAATTCCACGACTGTTTCTGACGAATTCCACAAAGATATCTCCAAAAATTTCATATTTCAGTAAAGAGTGAAAAGTTTTCACTTTCTAAAAGAAAATCTTTCACCAAGATCATCATTTCACTCCCTCCTCATTTGTTTCCAAAGACTCTCTCAACGCCATTGGCATTTGACTGCCAAAACTCTAATATTGCAGCAAAGTGCATGTCTCGAAGAGTTAAGCATTTTGAGGAAATCAAGGTTTGGCTGTTAATATAAAATCAAATCCACTGACTCATGCTGGCTGAAAAGCTGACGTTGCAGCAAAGTGCATATCTGGATGAGGTAAGCATGTTGAGTAACACCAAAATTGATTCCAATGTTTTCCTCAATAACATTTCAAC